>NC_056744.1:688968468-689218468 GCF_019279795.1 Protopterus annectens | reverse complement strand
AAACTATAATAGCTATAGTCGTTTTTGGAAAACAGTGATTGGGGACATCAGCCTTGTGGATTTAAGCTAGACCATAAGTAATCTTATCCAAGTTCACCTTTCTGAGGTGTAGGGATACAGTATGAATACTGACAGAAGGGGCAGGGCGGGGTTGGCTTACAAGGAAATCTAAGCAGTGATTAGATTCCTGTTGGCAGTCAGGATGCATGTAGTTAGAATACAAATAATAGAACACAAAATCCAAACCGAAGCTTCCTTAACTCACATTCAAAGAGAAGAATAGTTGAGGTTGTTTGATTTTACTTTTTCTGCATACCTGAAGAGTGAAAAAGCTAAGTGATTTTTATTCCTGTGGCAGGAAATGGGACATAAAAAGTGGTACATTTATTATGTAATGCTAGAAAGCACACTTTGAATTGTTTAGGAAAGTTATAAATCTAATAACCGAGTAAATTGAGTAGATTTCTAATATATTCCAAACAGTTCTGGTGGAAGATACACATTGGTATGAGGCTTGTCTTGGAATCACAGGCATGTTAAATTGCTTGAACATTTGCACAATGTTTACAGCTGGAGACTGTGAGACTCCTTTGAGGTTTGTGTGTTTTATATTATTTTACATTAGCTTAGTTATTTCATTGGCATGTGGGTAGGAAGTTTCTCCTGAAATATTCTTGTGGCAGCATGTGTAAGTGTAGGGCTTCAGTAGACATGGTCCTGGGTTCTAATACAGGATAGTCCATACATTTTGTGGCTTGTTGGTCTAGGGGTATGATTCTCGCATTAAGTGTGAGACTTCCCGGGTTCAAATCCCAAACAAGCCCTGGGTTTTTAACTGAACAGTGCAGTTTAGGATAAAGGTCTTTCTCTGTGAAAGAGCTGCTGAGTGAATTTAAGATGCAAGGTGCAGGGTTTGATTCTCACATGGGGTAATTGGCTAGGCTTAAAATGGTCCACAGGGGCAGTTAGCCTGGTACTAACCTATAATAACATAAGCTGCTGACTTTGGTGCCATAGAGCTGGCAGGGGAACTGGGGATTTGGGGCATCATATGATCATAGGCCAGCTTTGTGTGTTGCTCTTGAAACACTGCATCAGAGACCATAAGCAGTGTGGCAGGTATGCATAAAATGGGGTAACACTTGTCAGTATCCTTCCACATGTATAGCCCTTCATTCAACTCATTGCACATAATACTTTGACCTGCTGCACAGGTCAATAAAAAACAGAGATCGACAGAAAAAGAGCCCTTCATCTGTAATATGATCAAATCAGTACCCCCTCTTTCAGGTGATGGAATAAATGAGCAAACCTGTCAGAGAAGGTCAAGATGATCATTGCACTTCTGAGATGAGCAGAGAGAAATGTAAACTAACATACATGTATTAGTTAGTGCATTAAACTGCATGGCACACAATGGCCCTACAATCCCAACTAACTTTGGTTTGGGTCAGACACTGGGAAGATGGGAGCCTTTTAGACTTTACTTTCTAAAATAGAATGCTGCATTCTCATTTCATTGTTAATATTGCATTATATTTTACAGCAGTAGTCTTCATTAGTTCTGATATGACCACAAGCTTGAGGTGTAGGACTGTTTGTTTATGTGAAATTCTACTTTCTCACTGATGATATGAGAATAATCTGCAAATCTCAGTTCTGTTTTGCTGTCTACATCAAAGTAAACTGCTCATATTGCTAACCTTTGTGCTTCATTCTGTTCGTAGAAGTTCCAGTTCTCATGGCTTTTCCAAATCATATCTGTAAATTAAAGGTTGTATGTAAGAACTGTACTCCTTTACATCATTTCCTGTTTTTAGTTAGACCGTTCAGTAAACTTATCAGATATAACTTTTTCATACGTTTTCATATTTCTTAGTCAGAATATTATAAGAAATCATTTTGCTTGTGCCTAGTATAAAAAATATTGACAAAATGTGATTCATGTTTTTGGGTGTGAATAAATGGTCAGTTATATTTAAGTAAAGCAAACAAGTGTGTTATGTTTACAAAAAAATGCATATTAGGAAAATGTTAAATTTGAAATAGGTGAATGCAAGCTATATACATATTGATGTATGCAAGATACGGTATGTATGAAATAGCACAGTGTTAAAGCATTCCTTTTTAGGTGCAGAAGTAGTAGCACAGCTGCAAATATGTATATTCTGGGGTTTACTTTTTTTATTCTTTCCCTTGGCATGAATCCTGAAATTGTTTCTTAACCTCCAGCTTGCCTTCAGCTCATACCTAAATGCTTGATGGGGTGCACTGTTTGGCACTTACACAGCTTTGAAAAATTGAAAGTAAAGCTTACCCTATTCAAGCGAACATCTCCGCTCCTGAGTATACATTCATCACCACTTAGGTCGATTTTTGTAATTCTCTACCAGCTGCCCTTGCTGACTTTTCTCTTTGGCAGTCTGTGCTGGTACAGACTACTTATTGAGGATAATTACAGGTTGTACATCATCTGACTGCTTCCTACTACTTCTAACACCTGCATTTTTTTTTCTTTTGTGAAAAGATCATTTTATTGAAATTCTTGTACAGTTTTTGAGCATTTAGACTTCCTTCTGTGCTGCATTTCTAAAGACTCGCAGAATCTTAGGTGGTACATTGAAAAATTAATGTTGTATTTTATGTACTTTTGCTAATACATCATAAAACCTGAGGTTTCTATGGAAGACCTTAATGTCACCAAAAAAAAAAAAAAACTTAAGAAATTCTCTGCAGAAGTCACTGTTTGTAGCATTCATATGATGTATGCAGTTTCTTTATTCAACCGGTAGCAAAATATGCTTTGTTATTTCTGCTATTACATTTCAACATTGCATATTGGTTAAAGGGAAAAGTTTCTTCAAGTCCAAGTGTTCAGTATTAAGAAAACATGGGTAATGCTGTTGCTTGGTCAGACCTGTTATGGTGAATTGTTTGTCTAAGACTAGTTCCATAGTAATTTTAAAAAAAAAGAGACTTAGAAATGGGCAATTTAGTACTGGCTGTTGTCGACAACCTGCTGTGCCAGAGAATGTATGGAAGACAGCATTTCTAGCTGACAATAATTGAGGGGGGTAAGCAATTTCATGAATAGTGAAAGCACAGGAATTGAGGAACTGTGGTTTATAGAGGAATTGATTCAGTGTTTCCTGAAAAATACCAGCAAATATAAATGAATATGAATATTTGTCATGGCTTTGAAAATGTGACTCTGAATGTGAATCCATTGTACTGAAAGCTGTTATAAGGAAAGAATGGAGAAGATACAGTTAATATAGAAAACCATGTAATTCACTGAGATCTGTCATAGCATTTTTTTATGTTGGTCGACATAACCATAGCTGATAAACACCAAACTTGATGACTGTATTAGCTAGCATAGTGAGTAAAATATTTTAAAAAACAGCATTAGTATTTTTAGCTATTGCCTGATGTAGCATACCTAATATATTATTTGAAATTGAAGTAATTGATACTTTTATTATAGCATTACTACTTAAAAAACATTTATACTAAATATTTTTATATGCATTCAGGTGACATAATCATATTGAATGCAGGGATACATATACGGTGTGTGTGTGTGTGTGTGTGTGTGTGTGTACGCGTGCGTGCGTGTGTGTGTGTGTGTGTGTGTGCGTGTGTGTGTATATATATATATATATATATACACACACACACACACACACACACACACGTATTTGTCTATGTGTATATATATATATATATATATATATATATATATATATATATATATATGTGTGTGTGTGTGTGTGTGTATAGATACATATGTGCATATAGTATATATGTTTCCCCTTCATATGATCGAATTTCTCTAAACTCGAAAGTCATAAACTCAAAACCAGAATCTCGAATTTAGAGAAACTCGAACATATGAAAGGGACAAAAAAAACCCACCTTTCAAATGTTTTCGCAGGGCGCTTCTCCCCCCTGCACCCCCCATACCCCCCCTACTTAAAAATACCTACACCGAGATCGCACTATAATGAAGGAAAGAGAAATCTCCCATTCCGCGCTATACGTGTAAGCGCAAAATGGAAGATTTTCCATTCCTCCGCTATAGTGCGGTCACGGAACATTCACATTTAAACTGCTAGGGTACAGGGTAACCTGGCCCCCTGAAATAAGGTAAGTTAACTTTTTATTTTTTTAAACCTAAGGCTCCCATTCACAATTTCGAGTTAATGGAAGTTCGAGATTCTGGTCTCGAGATTATGAATGTCGAGCTTCCATCCATTCGATCCTGTGAAGGGGAACCGTATATATACATACTTAAAGCCAAATTGTGAATGATATAAATTACTTTAGTAGTATTTCTACTGTATTAATTTTCTTTAATTAACTGACTCACTGGGTGTTATAAAACACTCAGCTGAAAGTGTTATGGATATTTTTCTTTAAATGAGGCACTAACCATAAAACAGCTGATGTGAGCAAAAGATTCAGTTGACTTTATAAAGCATCTAGCTGGAAGTCCCTAATGTTGAAAAAAAAACTGGCTGAAAGTAACAAAACAAAAAGCTGTGTGCTATTCTTCTCATTTCTTAACAGTCAAATAAACCCAATTAATAGTTTTGACATTGCTGAACCCCTGTATAACCACTGGAGTTCTGGTGGCAAAAGTCAACTAAATGTAAAAGCTCACTTATGTGGTACCACAAATCAGTGTTTTGCCGTCCTACTTTAAAAAAATCTCAGATTTATTTCAGTTAAAGATGAATTTGGAACAAAGGCAAAATGCAAGTTGCATAAGATTATTAAATATAATATATATAGGGAATCTGCAAACACTGATCCTGATTTTATGAAAATGTCAGTAAAGCAATGGATGAAGGCAAAATTTTACACATTGCATACCTTGACCTGGACAAAGCTTTTGACACAATTCCCCACTCAGGCTGGTAGAAGAGCTAAGTGATGAGGTATACGTACCTATGTCACCTGCTGGGTTGCCAGCTGGTTCAGATAATAAAAATAGTGGAAGTTACTTCCACAAAGAGAACGGTCACCAGTGGAGTCCCTCAGGATCCTGTACTGGGACTTCTCATGTTTGGCATCAACTTTTCTAAGTAAAAGCCAATACCAAATGTCTCTGGATGACTAAGTTTGCAGATGACTGGAAGCTAGGAGCAGTCATTGTATCTTCAAATGACTTAACCATCCTGTAGAAAGTTTTGACTGAAATAAAAAAACTGGTGCCACAATCATGGACTGAAACTAAATGCCAAAAATGGATTATTGCATCCTTTGAAAAGTCGTCTATCCTAGGGAACTACTCCAGTAACAATAAACCCCTAAGAGTCGACCCAGTAGTTTGGGGATTTGGGAACTTATGTGGACAGAGACCTAACTTTTGACCAGCATGTGTCTGTTGTAAGAAATTCCTTCCATATTGACAGCTTATATACAAGGGATTTTGTCTAGATTTAAAGATGTCATTGTCCTCCTTTACCCAGCCCTCATTAGTCAAATCAGTGAATATAATGCCCCCTTTGACATGTTTCTGTTCAGACACATGCAACAAATGGAATGCCCAAAGATATACCTTACTTAAAGGATGCAAGGCCTGAACAACGTATCCTACATGGACCGAATCAAAGCACTGTCATTATACTCAGAATCATAAAGATTGCTAAGAGATGACCTGTGTCTGGCATACAAATATCCTCCAGCCCATTGCTGATGGATTTACTGTACATCAGCAAGTAAAATGGCATCAGAAATACTCAGTCTAGGGATCTAAACCTCTTCATGCAAAATCAACAGAGCTGTTTGGAGGGACAGGTATATTTCACAGAGGATATTTTTGCTATGGTACAGACTCCCCAGCCACATGAAACAAAGTTCATCTCTGTCCATTTTCAAGCACAACTTAGATCTATGGATAAGAAACGGAAAGCTTTCCCCAGGACTCCCACCTGCACTACTTATGGACAGAGGCAGTTCCTAAATGCTTTATCCCATGCGTGGATCCCCTCAAATTATCTGTGGTGTGATCCCATTTATTCTCATTAGGGCCAATAGGTAATTATTGGCCATGGGATAGGCAAGGTCAATCTGCAGCCAAATGGGAAAGATTATTTCATGCATAAAAAAAGGAAACTGGCTAGGCTTAAAATGTCCCACAAGGGCAGCTAGCCGAGTAGTTACCTATAAATCTATTATGAATTGCAGCATTGGTGTGAATGTATGTATGTACGTGACTTAGGGGTTGGATGGACAAAGTCTGCCTTTTGCTCCGTATGTACCTTTTGATGTAAGCTGTTAAGTTGCGAAGTGGAAACTAATAATTTTGCTTAGAAACCTCTTGCCACAGCATTGTTATATTGCTGAGGCATCATTAGGCAACAGCAGTGTAAGAGCTGTAGTTATGTAAAAAAAACAAAATTGCTGTATAAATGCTGGTAGAGAACAAGTTTTTGGCAAGGTCCTGTTTGACTGAAAATAAATTGCCCAAAGGGTCTGAGAATATGGTGGTGCAGAGTGTGAAGTCCCTTGTATGTACACCTCTATTTCACATAGTGCTATAGTTTTAGTTTTTGGTGGCTCAGTAAAATGAGACACTTCTGACCAGCATTTTGATTTCACGATCGTAACAGTGTCAGTCGCATCTGTAGCTGCACAGGCTGCTACAGTGCAAGTTTTCTGTATGTAACTGTGGAAAGCACAAGGCATCTTCAAGAATTCAGAGATGAATCTACAGGCAGTCCTGCACTGGATTTGTATAAACACAGAGAGTGTTAGCTTAGAGAGTTCTGTATTTTTCTGTGGAAGCACACAGAAGAGGCAGAACTGCTGGCAAGCACTTGACAGATTCTGTTCTGATCTTGAAAGCTAGTGACCGATGGGATACCCTTTATCTTTTGCTAAGGTCAGTTAGAGTCTAGACTAGCTAAAAGAATTTACTGTATGTCATTTATCCAAAACTTTTATTTTGTATTTCTTGTGTAATATTATTCCTGTCTATTTACTTAAGTGAAATGCTTTATTTTAATTCAGTGTAGCTCTTTATTCATTGTTAAATGCTTCTTGTGTAATGTTATTCTTGTCTATTTACTTCTTAAGTGAAATGCTTTATTTTAATTCAGTGTAGCTCTTTATTCATTGTTAAATGCTTGTGAGTGGTTATTTGATGTTTTAATTAGCTTAAGGGTATCGTAAGTCCAAAATGAGAATGGAGCCAGGATTTATAAAAATGCTGTTCTGTTTTCACAAATAAAAAACAAAAAAAAAACAAAAGAGCACAGTAGTAGCCCATCTAGCTTTGCAGTCTCAAGTAAAAATAAACAGTATTTTAGGTTACATTCACTCAGTATTCACAGTCCATGCAGCCCCTCCCCCCAGGATACAGACTGTTTTTAAAACAAAAGTCCAAGGCTATAGGTCTCTCCCAAGTCCTGCTTCAAGCTTTTTAGGCAAGAAGTCCCACATAGGGAACATTCAGCAGGTTAACCCCAAATGGACTGTACCAATCTACCTTTCTCCTGATCTTCTTTCATGGTGATCCTCCAGGTGGAAAATATCTTCCTGGTTTGCTGCTTTCAGGCAGTCTTCTCATGTACAACACTGTCTGTCAGTTAAAACAAAAGCTGTTTTTTCTTACACAAAGTTTGCTAGTGGTATCTGCCAGTATCCAGCCATCTTCAAGTTCTGGCAAATATCTGCCCTTCTATAAGTTCTCTAACAATTCATCATGTATGGGCATTGGCTAGCTGTCAGACTTTAAAATGCTGTTTAGTTTCCTAAAGTTATTACAAAAATCTAATATGTTCGTCTTGTTTAGGGGCATGCCGCATGTACTACAAGCTGCTCCATTCACTCTGTGACTCTTCTTTCACCCCCAGTTTGAACACTTTCCTCTCTCAGTGGTTTTGCAACTCTAGTATTCTGTAATATTCCTGCCTTCTCTTCATTTCAGAAGTTGTCTCCATATTATGTTCTGTTAGTTTAATTTTTCATGCATTTCTGAGAACTTTTTGTTATTTCTGAATAAAACTTCTCTTACTTCGTACTTTTGACATGGATTTCACTGTCTGCACTTCAGGTAGTGATTCTATCATCTCTCTGTTATAAACTTCAGCTTGTATTTTCTCTGCAGAATTCTCTACTTCCTTCCATGACTTCAGCATGTTCATAGGTTCAAAGGTTGGTACTAGGCTATCAGCCCTAGGGCCTATACAAGCCTAGCCATAACAATTTCCTGGCTATTTCTTTCCACACTATTTACTTCCCTGGACCCCTGTCTAGCAGGGCGACTGACGTGATCCCCCGGGTGAATTTCCTTTCTCCCATCCAGTCGTCAAGGTTCCTTTTGAAGAGGGCCAAAGAGGCACTCTGCTTGACATGTATGGGCAATCTATTCCAGAGTCTGGGGAGTCTCTGGGTCAGGAACCTATCCCTCCAGCATGTTTTGTTTATTGTGATGACAAGGTTTAGATCCCTGGAGCGTGTGTCTCTGAGGGATTGGGATTTCTTTAAGTGTAGCATGTCCAACAGTTCTGGGTTTGACATGACCTTGTATGTTAAGCAGAGATCGCCTCTGAGTAGACGATATGCGACAGAGTATAGCTGGAGTTTTTTAAGGCTGTCAGCATAGGGCATCTGCTTTAGGCCTGTGATTCTTTTAGTGAGGTATTTCTGCGGCCTTTCAAGTTGTTGCAGATGTCTTGAGAGGTACATACCAAACAGGGCGTTGTATGCTATAATGGGTCTAATGAAGGATGAGCACAGTGGGACAATGACCTCCTTTTTTTCTGGATGAAAAGCCCTTAGTGATGAGGTGTGCCACATAGGAGGATTTCCTGACTGTTGTGGCGATGTGGTTATCGAAGGTGAGACCACTGTCCATCTGTGTCCCTAAGTCTCTTATCACACTTTCGGTGTTTAGTGTACTGCCACCTATATGGTAATTCACGGGTACATGTTTTTTCCCAAAGGGGATAACTATACATTTCTTGGCATTGAGCATGAGCCCATGGCTCTGGCACCAAGCATCTGTTTCTGTAAGGCCCTTTTGTAGAGTATCCACATCATTTGGGGATTCAATAATGGCTCCCAGTTTGCAGTCATCTGCAAACTTTGTTATCCAGAGTCCCTTAGTGTTGGCCTGTACTTCAGAGAAGTAGATGCCAAACAAGAGCGGTCCCAGGACTGATCCCTGAGGTACTCCACTTGTCACTTGTCTGGAGCTGGATTTGGAGTTGGCTACTTTTACAGTGTGGGTTCTATCAGTAAGCCAGTTAACAACCCATTGGGTGACGTAGGGAGTAATGCCCAGCTTAGTAAGTTTATCTATGATTCCAGAGTGGAGGATGGTGTCAAAGGCCTTGGCAAGGTCTAGATAGGCTGTGTGGACCACCTTACCCTTGTCCATGGCTCTGGAGACTGATTTGAAGAAGTCAGTCAGGTTCAGGAGACAAGATCGGCCCTTCACGAACCCAAACTGGGAGGGGCCCAGTGTTTAAGGTTGCCAATGTCTTTGTTTATAAGTTCCATGATAATATGCTCCATGGCCTTGCAGATAAGGCTTGTCAGACTGATGGGACGGTAGTTTCTGGGATCCAAGGTGGATCCCCCCTTGTGGAGTGGGATAACTGTAACTCTGTGCCACACAGCGGGCACGAAACCTGAGGTGAGGCTATGATTAAACATGACACTTAGGTGAGGTGCCAGTTCATATTGTAATTCATGTAGTACACAGCCCGGGATGTCATCTGGTCCCATAGATGCTGTATTCTTAGCTTTGGATAGTGTGTTTTTTACCTGTGTGGCCGTTATTACCGGAATTTGGCAATCTTCCGGTATTCAGATGGGCCATTTAGGGGGTGAGAGGGGGGTGAAATTTGCACTGAATCGATCTGCCAGGATATTGGCAATATCCTTGGGATCAGTATATTTAATGCCATTCTGTTTTAGCTCAGAGCAGATCTGAGCATTGCCGTTTAGATTCTTGACATAGTTATAGAATGCCTTGTGGTTGTCTTTGGAATCTTTGGCAATTTTAATGTGATAAATGTTCTCTGTATTTGTCTTTGCTGACTGTCTAATCTTACAGTTGACTGCATTTATTCTTTGTCATTTTGGCCAGAAATATGTTTTACATGGAGGGCTCTAGTATTTGATCTTCTGGGTTGCATCGTCTAAGTCAAACTTTTTTTTTATTGTAAATCCACATGCTTCTTTACTATAAACATTGCCAGCTTTAATGTGTTTGTAAACATAGTTATGCCCTTCTATTCAATGTTGCAGTATTCTTTACATATGAGTTGTCTTCCACCCATCAAACCGACGTCTGGCCTGTATACAAAGGTTTATAACCACTGCCAGTACATGGGATGTAGCACATAGGTACTGACAACATCAGCCATAAAAGGAACATCCGCACGTACAATCCTCAGAACTTTTTTGCCACCATTCAGTAAGGTGGACTCCTACATACAGTCTGTGGTCGGATTCCTTTGCTACGCTTCCAGCTTCAGATAAGTACCCCATTGAGGATTTATTTTTTGCTACTGCTGTTTGCTGTTATTCATGTCATCCAGGAAAGGCAAGTGTAGGTGTGGAAGGCAGATTCCACATAAGGATAGTCATGAGCTTTGCCTGTTTTGCTTGGGGTCTAGTCATGATCACCGTTCCTGTTCCATTTACCAGCCCTTCATGCCTAAGACTTTGTGAAGCCCCCTTTTGGCCTTAAACCTTTATTTTGAAAATCAGACACTCAAACATCTGGCTAAGGATATGATGGAGGGTTCTGGGGGTTCTATGGCTGAGCTGAGTTTGAAGAGGAAGATAAGCAACTAAGACTTGAATCCTCTTCCACTGCTCCTGCATCCTTCAATGTTCCCCTTTTGGTCAGTGAAGACCTGGTGATACGGTTGGAGGCCAGATCCACTTCAGCGGGTACCTCTGGGGAAGCTGTCAAGAGTGTGGATCTTAGCACATCCAAGGCTATGCAGACATCCAGTTCGGGCGACTTGGAGGAACCACTGCTTGTTCATCTGGAGGACTCTGGGACCACTCTTGCCCCTCCTTCTAGGCATCTATTGGACATCAGGCCTATGTCCAACTTCTCTTCTTTGGTGGAGAAGCCCGTTAAAAAGAAACCAAAACTAAGCACCCGAACATTCTTTTCACTCCTCAGTCAGACTGGGATGCCTTTTCTCAGGCTGATGGCACTGAGGCCTTCAACTTCATCTTCTTCCCTCCCTGGTCTAGCATTCACCTGTTTACCAATGTAGTCACCCACTACTCGGCTGGAGGTGGAGCTTTTAGATTCAGAAGTGTACATGTAAAGGTGTCCTAAAGCAGTATGAATTGTAGAGGGGTACCAGCTTGGTCAATGCAAAACTGTAACACAAGTTTCAAGTCTCCATGATTTAAACAAAAACGTTTCTTTTAATGTGTGCATTCATGTGTTTGTGCCTATATTAAAGTGGATTTTACAAGAACTCCCACTTATTCCTGGTCTTGTGGTACCTTGGATCGTCTTCTCAGGTAGCTAGGCATTCCATTAGGTGCAGCTATGATGCAGTGGAGGTATCTGCCAGGGCTGTGGCCTCTGCATATGTTCTTCATAGACATTCATGGTTAAGGCTCAAGTCATTACCTGATGACATAAAAGCCAAACTGCTTGATGCTCCTTTAGATAATTCTGCCCTTTCTGGTTCAGCTGCTGCCGAACTTTTCAAATCTTTGCAGGAAAAAGTAAAGGAGCTTCATGATTTAAAACGCTTGTTTCTCCAGTCCCGAAATTCCATAGGAATTTTCCTGCCAAGTCTTCCTTTTCAGAAGACCTGCTCATTCCTCCTCTTTTGCTTCTTCTGAATCTAGGTCTAATAAATCTTCTTGGGGAGCTTCTGCTTCAAAATCTGTTACTCCTGCAACTCCTTCTCGACAGCCCTTTCAGGCCAGACCTGACTCTCTGTGACAACCAGGCCACTCTTCCAAGTCATACGCCTCTGTCTCTTCACCTCTCTGTTTCACTTTCAGCCTGGATGGAGATCACTCAGGACACCTGGGTCCTTTTCATCATCCAAAAAGGTTACTTTATGACTTAGAAGACTCTACCACCATTCCTAGGAATCGCGTAAGCCCCTTCCTGCCAACTTCATCTCTTTCCTCCGTTACTAGCTCAACTCCTCCACAAGGCACAATCCAGGTTGTTCCTCCAGAACAAAAAGGAAAGGGATTTTACTACAGGATGTTTCTTGTGCCAAGAAAGGATGGTCCTTGGAGGACCATCCTAGATCTCTCCCATTTAAACACCTTCCTGAAAGTGACTTCTTTTTGGATGCTCTCTCTGCAGACTCTTTTTCCTCTGGTTCCTCCACACTCCTTCTTGGCCTCTCTGGATCTCAAGGATGCTTACCTGCATATCCAATTCAACCTCAGTATAGGAAATTCTTACGTTTCTCAGTGGGTTCTTTACACTTTCAGTTCTCTGCTTTGCCTTTTGGTCTTTTCACTGCTCCAGGGGTTTTCAGTAAGTGCTTGGCTCCAGCCATTGCCTTCCTGAGAATTTGAGGGATTCAGGTTTACCTTCTTTTTCTGGCCCGCCATCCTGCTCAACTAAGGTTAAACCTTGAACTAGCCATTTCCTTTCTTCAGAGTTTGGGATTCACTATAAATTTTAAAAAATCCAGTCTTACTCCTACTCAGGACCTCATTTTTCTAGGGTGCAGGTTCAGGACAGATTTGATCTGCTTCTTCCATCCATCTCAGCCAGGGAATTTTTAAGATTGCTTGGATTCATGGCTTCCACAATTCCCATGCTGCCATTTGCAAAGCTGTGCATGAGGAAGTTTCAGTGGTTTCTGAAGACAACCTGGTCTCAGCATGCTTATCCTTTGGATGTCTTGATCCCTCTTCTCCCTTGCCTGAAAACAGAGCTCCTTTGGTGTATCCACCAACTATCTTAGAATCCAGGCCTTCCTCTTCTCATGCCCCGCCCTCTCAGCAGCTGTTCACAGATGCCTCAGATTTAGGTTGGGGAGCAACCTTTGCTTCCATCAAGGTTCAAGGTCTTTCGGGGAGCACATCAACATTTGGGAGATAAGAGCCCTGATCCTGGCCTTGCAAATGTTTCACCTTCTTTTCTTACCAGGTCCTCTCATGATTCTTACAGACAATACCACTGTCTTCTGGTACATAAACAAGCAGGGCGGGACCAAATCTTACCTTCTTTGTCATCTAGTCCTCCAGGTATGGGAGCTGGCTATCCAGTACAAGGTAATTCTGCATGCTGTATACCTTCCCTCAGCTCAGAATTCAGTGGCAGACACATTAAGCAGATTCATGACCTTCCTCTTCTCATGCCCCGCCCTCTCGGCAGCTGTTCACAGATGCCTCAGATTTAGATTGGGGAGCAACCTTTGCTTCCATCAAGGTTCAAGGTCTTTCGGGGAGCACATCAACATTTGGGAGATAAGAGCCCTGATCCTGGTCTTGCAAATGTTTCACCTTCTTTTCTTACCAGATCCTCTCATGATTCTTACAGACAATACCACTGTCCTCTTGTACATAAACAAGCAGGGCGGGACCAAATCTTACCTTCTTTGTCATCTAGTCCTCCAGGTATGGGAGCTGGCTATCCAGTACAAGGTAATTCTGCATGCTGTATACCTTCCCTCAGCTCAGAATTCAGTGGCAGACACATTAAGCAGATTCATGACACAATCCCACAAGTAGATGCTTCATAGTGATGTGTTCTTGGATCTAGTTCACCGGTGGGGTACTCCAGAAGTGGATCTCTTTGCCTCCCCTCAGAACAGGCAACTTCCTCATTTTTGTGCCAGGGTCCCTCACCCTCAGGCTTGGAAAGTGGACGCCCTCTTTTTCTCATGGAAGGGGATATTTCTTTATACAATTCCCCCTTCCCCCTCATTCAGAAAGTCCTGCTGAAAATTCAACAGGACAATCCAAACCTCTTGCTGGTGACTCCCTTTTGGCCAAGACAGCACTGGTTCCCCCTTCTTCTGCAATTAGCCAGGGGCCATCACCACAAGTTGCCTCACTGGTTGGACCTACTCACACAGGACAAGCGATCCTTGATCTACCCAAATCTGTCAACTTTACAGTTGACTCTCTGGGTGATCAACTTCTGATTCCATTCAGGCATCTATGCTCACAGGACGTGCTTAGGGTTTTGCAGGAGGCCAGGTAACCCAATACTTGGAAATTTTACATTTCCAAATGGAAAATATTTTCTATTTGGTGCCAAAAAAGAAATCTAGTCCTGCTTTCTGCAGACATTCCAGTAGTGCTTTCTTACCTGTGTAAATTGCTTAACAGTGGTCTCTATTATTCCTCAGTGAAAGTCCACTGCTCTGCTCTGTCTGCTTGTTTGCCATTGACACATCCATTAGCTTCCAGGCTGGAGGTTAAACTTTTCCTTAAAGGTGTCCCACACATGAAACCTCCCAGGAAACTGGTGTCTCCTCCTTGAGATCTAACTATGTCTTAGAGGAGCTTACCCAGGCTCCCTTTGAACCAGCTGCCTCTGCCTCGCTAAAGTTATGTACTTGGAAAACAGTGCTTCTGGTAGCCTTGACTTCTGCTAGAAGGGTTTCTAAGATTCAGGCTTTGATGGCTTCCCCTCCTTTCTTGGTGTTCCACAATAATAGAGTGTCTTTGAGAACTAACCCATCTTTCATGCCTAAAGTGGTAAATGAGTGGTTTCTTAATCAGTTCATTCAACTGCCCACTTTTTTCCCCTTCACCACAATTCTCTAGTGAAAAGATTTCTACATTCCTTAGATGTGCATAGGGAACTCAGATTTTACCTAGACAAAACAAAATATATTAGGAAGTCGGATCGACATTTTGTGTCCTTTCATCCCAGGGCTATGGGGTTACCTGTTTCCAAACAAACTATTTCTTCCTGGATTTCTAAAGCTATTATGTTTTGTTATGACTTTTATGGGAAATCCCTACCATCCCCTGTCAGAGCTCACTCTACCAGATCTGTTGCCTCATCAGGTGCTTTCTTTAAAGGTCTGGATGCTCATTCCATTTTGGAGCCTGCTGGTCATCTGTTCGTACTTTTACTAAACATTACAAGTTGGATACTATCGCTAGATCCAGGATAGGGTTTGCTAGTGCAATTTTGCATGGATTTGTAGAAAATGTTTCTTCACTTTCTTCCTCTACCCCCTCCTCCCTGGGTTTATTCTGAGCTTTTGCACTTTCCCATATGTAAAGAATATTGCCACACTGAATAGACGGACATGTAATAATTGTGTAAAATCTTCCCATAACCATAGATGTCTTTCTCTTGTATGTTGCAGTGCTGTTTATGTGTTATAGTGGTGAACACAGCTGCCTTTCAAGTGGCTGACCTAGGTTTGACTCCTGGCTATTACACTACTTCCTATGATCCTATTCTGCCCACCTGCCCCCCCCCACAACTTGTTTTATCCTAGGATGACTACCTTTTTGTTTGGCCTTTGGACTCTTGTTCCTCATAGGGCTAACTTATTCTGAGGATGATACTTGCGGCCGTCCCTTTTATGACTGACGTTGTCAGTACTTACGTTTGATGTCCCATGTACTGGCAGTGACTGTAAGCTTTTGTATACAGGCTAGAAGTCAGGTCAATGGGCAGAATACAACCCATATGTAAAGAATACTACAACATAGACGAGAAGGATATCTATGGTTATGGTAAGATGTTACAAATCTATTCTATGTCCTTCCATTTCATTGTTGAAGTATTCATTACGTTAGGGATCCCCTGCCAAGGGCGGCTTGAAGTCCGACCAGTATACCAAAGCCTTACGTTGTTTTAAGGTATGCTGTACATCACAAGTATGCTCCTTGCGTAGCGTAGGGCATAAAGGTGATGTGTGGATGTAGCATCCTCCAAACACCATCTCTTGATCTTTGGTCTGAACGTCTGTGTTCTGTTGCTGGTTCACCAAGCTGTTGCAACTAAGTGCCCCGTTCAAGTTCTGTTTTATTTATCTTCTTTTACTTTGTTGCTTGTGGGGTTTCTTGTCATCCAAGAAGGGTAAATGCCAGTGTGGGAAACAGATTCCCCATGAAGACTGCCATGAACCATGTCTGTTTTGCCTTGGTGCCTCACACAGCCATACATTCTATTCTATCTGTCTGGCCTTTGTGCCTAAAACCCTTTGTAGTAGACTGTCTTCTTTGGCACTCTACCTTGAACACCAGCATCTTAAGCTTCTTGTGAAAGGCACGATGGAGGGAAATTCTTGCTCTAAGGGACAGTTGTCAGCGTAGAAAAGGCCAAGAAGCCTAGGCTGGAATTTTCTGCTGTTCAGCTTCTGTCGGACGTCTCTCTCCCGAGGAGGGTGAATGCCTGGAGGTTTGCCTGAATTTATTGTTGGATTCCTCTGCCACAGCTGGGTTGGAGGCCAGTGGGGATCTGACCTTAAGCACGTCTGAGGAGACTTTGCAGACATCCACTTCTGACATTCAGGGGGAATTATGGCTGATTATCTCTGAGGGGCCTAGGGCGTTCCTCAAATTTTTTCAGAGAAGTCGTCACTACTACCATCATTGAATCTGTTCTGGGTCAGAGCCTTCCAAATTGTATAATGCAAATGTCCCATTGAAGAAAAAGCAAAAGACTAAACATACTACTTCTGCTTCTAAGGACTCGCAGAGTGAATGGCAGTCCTTCACTCAGGGTTTGTTTAGTGCTCTGATGGCATTGAAACCTCCTCAGGAAGTTTCTGTTCCAGCCCCCCCCCCTCCCTCCCTTGCCCCTCTGTTCTCTCTAAACGACCCAGGGAACAGGATTCTTCTGAGGAGGAGGTGGATTCAGATGAGGAATCCCTTGCTTACTCTTCTCAAATTCTTCCTGCTTTGGATTATGGATCAGAGGAAGAGCAATCTACAAGTTCGGATACTCCCTTTGAAGAAATTTCTTTTGAGGACATGATCTCCAGCATGATGGAGTTCTTTAAATGGGATTGTGCTCAGGTTTCTGAGGTACAAAAAGATATTATGAGTTGCTGCAGATGGATTCTCATAGCCTTCAGCTGTTCATCCTGTTTTGGCTACCTTGTTGGATGCATTTTCCAATGCTTCTATGGCTCCAGGCTCTCAGCCCCCAGCTCCTAAGAAACCTGATAGAGTCTTTAGGGTGCCTGAGGATTGTAAATTTTTGTACGAGTGTCCTTCTGCTGACTCTTTTGTGATGTCTGTAGCTTCTGACAAGCCCTCTCAATTTTTTCCTTCTCCCAAGTTACTGCCCTCTGATAAAGTTAACAGGACCATGGAAAAGGCTAGGCAAGAAGATTTATGTCTCTGCTACCTTGGCTTTTAAGGATGTTAATTATCAGGCCTATATGTCCAGGTATTTGTTAGCTCTCCCAGCCCAGGTAGGTCTGTCAGGTTATTTCTGATCTTCCAGACTCTGAGGGTAAACTTCTGCCCTTTCCCTGTTATGGACTTCCTCTCAGGTAGCTCATCATTCCATCAAATGCAGTTATGAGCATCTGATGCTTCCTGTAGGGCTGCTGCTTTTGGGTCAGTGATGAGGTATTCTTGGCTTTGTTTTCAACCTTTACCAGATGATATTAAGGCTAAGTTGATGGATGCCCCTCTTGACAATAAACACTTGTTTGGTGAAGCTGCTGCTGCTCAGGCCCTTTAGGATAAGGGCAGGGCTTTACAGGAACTTAAACATGTATATGCTTTACCTATGCCTAAATTTCAGAGAAATTACTGCAATAAGCCAGCTTTCGTTTGTAGACAATCTTGCCCTTCTCATAAAGGTAGAAAGGGAGCAAGTGGGCTCCTCCTGTGAAGGCTACTCAGACTTCTGTGCCTCAGAAGTCTCCTTTTCTTGATAAACCAGGTGGTGTCTGACTATCCTGGTCTTCCGAGCCACTTTCCTCTTTCTCTTCGCCACTCTTTTTCTTCCTGCTTGGCTTCTGATTACTCAAGATTCCTGGATCCTGTCCATTATCCACTAGGGGTATTTCATGGTCAGCCCCTTCTGGAACAACTATCTTTCTTTCCAGAAGTGCTTTGGGATCTTTTGACTCAGTGTACTATTGAGGAGGTGCCTATGTCTCAAAGAGGGAGAAGGTTTTACTCCAGGATGTTTCTAGCGCCCGAGAAAGAAAGTCCTTGGAGATAAGTTCTAGACCTCTCTCATCTAAACACTTTTCTGAAGGTGCCTTCTTTTTGAATGTTGTCCCTTCAGTCTTTGTTTCCTCTTCTGCTTCCTCAGACCTATATGGTGTCTCTGGATCACAAGGATCTCTACATTCCATTTCATCCCCTTTCAGGAAGTTTTTATGTTTCTCTGTTGCTTCTGGCATTTTCATTTCTATGTTTTCCTTTTGGCCTTTCTACTTCCCCAAGGGTATTCACCGAATGTCTCATTCCTGTGATTGCTTTTTGCAGGATTCAGGGAATCCAGTTTTTTTCCTTTCTTGGATTATCTTCTCTTGCAGGCATCCTCTCCAAAGATCCTGTTGTGAAATCTTCATTTTCCATTTCTCTTCTGCAGAGCATGGGGCTCACAATAAATTTCAGCAAGTCTTTTCTGACTCCTTCTCAAGACCATGTTTTTCTGGGGTGTAGGATACAGGCTGTGTCTATGCTGGCAACCCAAGGCCTTGACACTCATTTCCTTCTTTCAAAATCTTCTTTCTCTGGCCTCAATAACAGCCAGGGAATTTCTGAGAGCTTTGGGGTTCATGGCATCCACCATCTCTGTTTCCTCTTGCCAAACTTCCCATGAGAAAGTTTGTGGTTTCTGAAGTCAGTTTGGCTTCAACATGCACATCCTCTAGAATTTGTAGTTCCTCTTGTACGTTATCTCAAGAAGGAACTTCACTGATGAATCTAGCAGCTGTCTCTGAATCCAGGGCTCCCTTTTCATCCTCCTCTTCCCTGTCTGGACCTGTTCACAGATGCTTCAGATGTGAGATGGAGAGCAGATTTTGGCTCCCTAAAAGTGCCAGGGGTGTGGTCAACTCTTCAACAGAAAGAGTACATCAGTGTCAAAGAAATGAGAGCTCTTCTGATAGCACATCAGGCTTTTCATCCTCTTTTCTCCCCAGGACCTCTCAAGGTGTTTATAGACAATACAACAGTGATGTAGTATGTAAACAAATGGGGGGGGGGGGGTGATCTTATCTTCTTACATTCCCTTGGGTCAAAATACTCTGAGGTCCCTAATGCAATCCCACAAATGGGTGCTTCAGAGGAATGTGTTTCTGGACATTGTCCACCAGTGGGTTACTCCTCTAGTAGATCTTTTTGCCTCCCTGCAGAACAGACAACTTCCTCTGTTTTGTGCCAAAGTCCCAGATCCTGTGGTTTGGAATGTGGATGTCCTATCATTTTCTTGGAAATGGATGTTTCTTTACACTTTCCCTCATTCCAAAAGTCCTGGTCAGACTTCAACAGGATGCTCCCAAAATCTTGTCGGTGACTCCCTTTTGGCCAAGACAGCATTGGTTCCCTGTTCGTCTGCATTTAGCCTAGGGAAGTCATAACAAGTTACCTCACAGGATGGACCTGCTCACATAGAACAAGAGATCTCTCATCCATCCCCACCTGTCCACTTTCCAAATGACACTGTGGGTGATAGGATTTTGATTCCATGTAAACATGTTTTCTTCTGAGGATGTGCTTAGGGTCTTGCAGGAGGCCAGGAAACCCAATACTAGGGAATCCTAAATATCCAAATGGAAGAGGTTTTCTGTTTGGTGTTTTCTTGTAACCTGGATCCACTTTCTGTGGATTTTCCCTTGGTTCTTTCTTATCTGTGTAAATTGCTCAGTGATGGGTTGGCTTATTCTTCTGTTAAGGCCCAGTTATCAGCTATCTCTGCTTGTCTGCCTTTAACTTCTCCTTTTGCTTCTAGAGTTGAAGCTAAACAATTATTTAAAGGCGTCCTTCATATTAAACCTCACAGGAAGCCTGTTCCTCCTCCCTGGATCTTAATTTTGTTTTGGAAAAAATTGACTCAGGCTCCTTTAGAGCCTGCAGCCTCAACTTCCTTGCAGCATTGCTCTTGGAAGATTGTACTTTTGTTAGCCCTTACTTCTGTTAGATGGGTGCCTGAGCTTCAAGCCCTTATTTTTTGGTGTTTCATATGGACAGAGTGTCTTTGCATACTAATTCTTCCTTTATGCCCAAGGTGGTGAATGAGTTGTTCCTTAGTCAGTCTATTCATTTGTCCACTTTTTTCCCTTCTCCATAGTCTGGCAGTGAGAAGGTGCAGCACACGTTGGATGCACATAGACAACTCAGATTTTATTTGGGTAAGACTAAGACTATTAGGAATTCCAATCAGCTCTTTGCTTCCTTTCATCCTAGGTCTTTAGGATTTGCTGTATACAAGCAAACTATTTCTTTTGGATCTCTGAGGCTATATTCCTTTCATAGTTAGAGCTTTCCTTATTATGTAAAGCTGATTCCATTAGAGTTGTGGCTTCTTCTGGTGTTTTTTTTCAAGGGTTTGGATTCTAACTCTATCCTTGAGGCAGCTACCTAGACTTCTATGCATACATTTACCAAGCACTACAAGTTGGATGGAATCTCCAGAGCTAGAACTGGTTTTGCAAGGGCCATCCTTCATGGTTTCCTTGAGGCCTCTGCTGGTCCTTCTCCTCCCAGGTTTCTTCCTGAGCTTTGGTACTCTCCCTAATTTAACGAATACTGCAACAGTGAAATGGAAGGACATACTACAGTTGTGTAAAATCTTACTATAATGGTAGATGTCCTTCTCTTCACTGTTGCAGTATTCACTCCCTCCCCTGCTCCATTTGTCTTCTGGATATATGGGTTACCTCTTTTTTCCTTGGACTGGCATTCCTTCTGAGGCTGTCACTTCTGAGGATGGTACGTCCGGATGTCACCTTTATGCCTTATGCTACACGAGGAACATACATGTGACGTATGGTGTATCATAAAGCAACCTAAGGCTTTGGTATACTGGTCAAACTTCGGGTCGCCCGTGGCAGGGGATCACTAATGTAATAAATACTGCAACAGTGAAGAGGACATCTACTGCTGTGGTAAGATTTTACACAGCTATACTTTCTGTAATGGTTTTAAATGTTGTCTTTTCTTCTTCTAAAGTTTACGCAGTCAAGCAGCCCTTTTAGGTGCCGGACATATAGAACTTTAATATGGGGTAAGCCCCATTGGAAGATTGCAGACAGTAGGTAGGGTTTACTGTCTGCACTGACAACTTTTATTGACAGTGATTTCAGTGTTTTATTAAACCTCTGTATTAATACATCATTTAGTAGATTTGACTTCAAGGTATTGACATAACAGATGTACCTAGACATAAAGGGGATATCTTGGTCAGTAAGCATCTCTTTAGGGATACCCACTCTGGAAAAAGCATTACGATTTCTCAGTCAGTAGCCTTAGCTTTAATTATATGTAATGGCATTGCTTCTGGAATTTTTGTATTATAGTCCATTAAGTCTAGTATGTACTGATATCCATTGCTAAGTTTTACTTATGGTCCAAAGTTGTCCATAATAGTAGACAGGCACTTGGATCAAGGAACTTGCATATCTAAGATTGTTGCAGTTTTCTGACACTCTGAACAAGAAAAACAGATATTTTTTACCTCTTTCATTACGCATGGCCAAGAAAATCTGATGTATACCCTTGCCTTAGTACTGTCCATCCCCTGGTGACCTTGCAACATGTGACTGTGGGCTGATGTCATTATTAGTGTCCCATAATGTTTTGACACTAGTAACTGATGCAGAATGTCTTCCCTCTCTTTAGTTGCTGTAGGTAAGAGGTCACCTTTTAATTTAAAAAGGAGCAGAACATAATTGGAGTATCCTGTTCACTGTCTTACCCTACAACCATGAATACATTGCTTAGCTTGGCAATCCCCAAAAATGTTGGTATTCTATAAAATCTCTTATTTGAATTAAACTCTTACATATGTCACAGTGTAAAATCAGTATTTCACAGATGTGATAGAAGCCTTCCAGTTCTGTAGATCCTCTCACTTACAGCAGCTCACTACATTTCTTCAATATATAGACATCTGACCTTCATACCCACTGCATGAATTTCTTAATTACCCTTCCCTCTACTTTAAATACACAACCCCCAAATAATAGAGAAGTACCTAAAAGCAGTCTATTACATGTTCAACACCCAGTTTCACTGTATTCATCTAAACAGTGTGCATGCATTCTCTCTAAACCTTCAAAACATATTTATAATTTATCTCTAACCAATGAAATAATGCCGCATAACTTTAAACATGCTCTGATCACACCTTTCCCAAGGCTTCCTCACCCAAAATCAGCCTCTGACTGTAGAGCAGCACTTTCTCAAAATTCCTAGAAAAAAATCGTATAGTTCGTGTTTCAAGGTTTATGCATGTTCAGGCCAAAGACCTTATTAGAATAGGCTGCAGATTTGCAGAGTATATCCAAGAATCTAGTCACATCTTAAAAGTGGCCATTCATTTTTAGTTATTCTACGAACGTGCAATGTTGTAAGATGCAAATTTGAAATGTCTTATGCTTCTATATGAACCAAGATGGTAACATAGATCACTATCCTGTAATTATCTTTTGAAATGAGTTGACTCCAAACCCAGCGAGATTCTTAACTCCTCATCGTGTCAAGTGTTTTACTCTTAACTATAATCTACTGCTTATAAAGTGATAGTGAATGGAAAATCAGTCCAAGCATTGAAATCTGTCAAAATAGTTAAGATCTTGAATGTCACATAGATGTCTAGTCTATTTTCTTTGTACTTCCTTAAGGAGAACTGACTCGTCATTAAAATAGGAACACAATATAAAATTTAGCTCAATAATTGGCCTGTCGTAAGTTACAAATAATTTTGTCAGTAAAACAGAAGAGCTAGATTGAAAATTTCTGAAAATTTTGCCACATACTTTTAGAGCTTTAGAGTTGACCACTGAAGCACTGACTTTAAAAAAATCAGCTTGAGTTTGGTGTAGACATCAAGATCTTTAAGTAAGGAGGCACTCTTAGTAGTAAATAAGGAAATACTTCTAAGATGTCATACTTGATTTTCAGGGGCCTAAAAGTAATGAACTTGCATTTACTAAAATTAATCGCAATGCCAAGTGCTGACAGACCCAAAAAAAAGACCAAACCTGCAGGAGAAGAACAAGTGTAGAACATCACTCTTGCTTACTTGCATGCATATCCTGTCAGTATACTAAAACAGTTATTCCCATCATAAGTGCCCAGGTTGTTCTTAAAACTATGTAAACTAGTGCTTATTTTAATGTAAATTGCTAGTCTAGACCATGCATCAGCTACTCTCTCAGAGAACCAGTTAGTGCATGCCTCATTCTTATAGAATCTTCTACATAGGTTGTCTGATGATTCTGTACTACTTTTTGGTAATCCCAAACATTTCCAGAAGTAGTTGTCTTGAAAATGCTCTATGTACTTAAATAAGGTCTCCTCTTAACTATTTATATGAGAAACTGTACAAATTCAGATATTTGTCTTTCATGATAACTTAAATTTTCACATCCGTGGATGACATCGGTATATTTTTGCTGCCCTCTTTCTAATTTACTTATGTTTGTTTTCTTATAAGGTTTCCATATTGTTATTCTATATTTAAGTTAGATGTGATCTAAAAAATAATGATTTCATTATTTCTGATTTCCTAGATTTTATAAATCTTTTTTCCTACAACCTATAGTTCTATAATTATCATTAACCAATTAGGTGATATGATTAGAAAAACTCAAAGCTGAATCCACATATATACCCAGGTCCTTAAATAAATATACAGTTTCAATCACTGTGTGCTATGCTAAATATTCACCTTTCAGTTTATATCACCCAAATCTCATGTGTGTAGCTTTTGATGCATTTATTAACATTTTATTCTCCTGTGCCCATATGGTCAATTTAGTCAAGTTTTTTTTTTTTTGCAGATGTGCCCTATCTGTAACACATGTTCAATTTATCTATTTCAAGTCATCTGCATCCAGACTGTAGACCACATCAGATGAAAAAGATAGATCAGAAAAGATACTATGCAAGCAAGTGTGGGCCTAGGACAGAGCCTCTGTGGGACACCCTGACTGTAACGTAGAATTTCATCTGCCCAATTTGTGTATGGTACTCGCCAATCTCTATTTGTAAGCCATGCAGCTATCCTTCTTATCAGTCTTATCAAGAGTACATCAATACCTAGTTGTTCTAATTAAATTAATTAATTAATTAATTAATTTTTTGTTTGTTAAACAGGAAACATCTTTATTGAATTATCACTTATGACAGGCAAAATCATACATTTATATAAATGAAAACAAGCTATACTGACATATTTTCAGTTGCAAACATTATACATCATATATAATCTTCTGTACAGTCTTTGCCCATCTAACATTACATAGCTCATTCAATTTCTGCCTTCCTTTAAACCACATTTCACCTCCAAAATATTATTCTACATGTATTATTTCCATGGTTTCCATCTTCCTCCATGCATTCCACTCCCAGCCTTCTCCAAAGGTTCGTTCTCCAACTCTTCCATAATATTCACCACTTCTAATACCATTACCTAGACTTTGATCTCTACCTTCCAGCAACTGCTTCCCAGGAGCCACCAGAACCAAACTCAGCCAGGCCTCACGATTTCCATGCAACATCAGTTCTACATCACAGCTCAAGTAAAAATCACCTCCCTAGCCACACCAACCAGCTCACCCAGTATTTCTGACAGACCACTCTACAGGGAATCTTCAAATTCTGCAAACTCATCACACCCCCAAAAAGCACATTTCCAGTTACCTCCCTCTTCCCCATCACACCTCCAGCACCCACAATCCACCTGAGGAAAAACTCCTCACAGCCTGCCTGGGGCATAAAAATACCCATGCAAACACCTCCAAGCAAAGATCCCAAATTCTCTAGACTCCATTGCACACTTGGGAGCCACACATACACACACACACACACACACACACACACACACACACACACACACACACACACACACACACACACAGTTCTAATTATTGATCAATGCTTTGTGTATGACCTTATCAGATCTGAAGTTAAAGCTGTATAAATTGCATCACAGCCCAATTTTTTCATTATAGCTGTTATTATATTGTTATATAACATCATGTCACAGGTGGCTATAGATCAGTGCTCAACATATGCATGCTGATATATGGTTTCAAGTCCCAGCCTTTCCATTTCTGATAATAATTTATCCATTATACCCTTCTTCATTATTTTCCGTAACATGAAAATAAAATTATGGGTCTTTATAATTTGTCCTACTCCGCTTTCCCTTAAATATAGGTTTAACAAGTGTATGTCTTAATCTTCAGGAGCCTCCCCATATTTAAATGACCTGGTAAGTAAAATATATAGTGGCACTGTAAATTCATGCCCAAGTGTTCTTAGGTCATTATTACTAATTCTGTCTTCTCCCTTTGCTTTGTTTTGGTCCAGGGTCCAGTTTGCATATTTACACACACACACATAAATATATATATATATATATATATATATATATAGTCAATGTAATCTAATTTGATTTCAGTACCTAGATGTTACTAGGACAATTTATCACCCCTTTGTGGAGCAAAACTGTTTTGCATAAGATTTAGAAAATAAATCTATAGTCTCTTGTGTCTGAGAATACATTTTAGAATCTAGATACAGTTTACCAGTTTTCATGTATTTACTCCTACCACATCTCAGGTATCTATAAAACGGTTTCATGTTACACTCAGTGTCTTCATATAAATTTTCTTCAGTTCTTTTTTATCTTGTCTCACACTGTGTTAATAATTTGTCTGTCCAGCTTGTTTATTTCAGTTTTCAAAATCATAATTTAGCATCTTTTTCCATTTTTTATATTTTTTTGTCTCTCAACCTAATCAAGTATTTTGTTTTTATAGGAATATATTCTCTTAACAGTGTGTGCCTAGATCCTGATGTTAAGCATTTTTTTTTATTTTTTGCATTCGATTTCTCTTTCAAAACTTATCACATTCTTTCTTTTTCACTGAATGCATCATTCCAGTTAGTTTTAAATAGTCACCAGTTTGCTTCCATATAATCTGTTATTAATCTTCTGTACATTGGTTTAGATTTTAATTTGCCAGAATTAGCTAAAAACAATTTTACCTTTATAATCCCATGATCACTGCACATCAGCATTTGTAAAACTTCTAATTTCTCTAGGAACACAAACAATGTCTAGTATTTTCCATTCCCCGGTAGGCTTTTTTTTACAATATGAAGCAACTGTTACATGCTTCAGGGTTGTCTTTATTGTCACAGTTACATAATCTGCAGTATTGGTATTATCAATGAACATGTAATAATCACAGGATTCATAAATATCTTTAATACCTGCCATAACACCTGTACCTGATGTTTTTGTTATCATGTATGTTACAGTAAAAACATTTATACCCTGACAGAACTGGCTTCCAGTTATTTCTATTTAATCATGTTTCACAAACAGTAACATCACTTTAGTGGGAACATATCACATTTTCCAATAAAAACAAATTCCATCTGTGAACTGTTACATTTTTGACTTGGCAAAAATCCTATCTTGTGTTTGTCTCATATTGCAGTATATATGCTTATAAATGCTACAAAAATTCTCTTCCCTGGTCATGACAAGTGCTACCATACTGTCTAATCACGTGTGCCCAAAATTAGGTGTGGATGCCCTACACATTTCCATCTTGTAAAACAGGCAGTTTTTTACATGCTGATCTTTATCTCAAAAATCTTTTTCTTTCACAGTGATCTGACTCACCTTTCTATATGGGATGTGTGAAACATACTTCCCAACACCTGTAAAAAGCTATGCTGAGAGAGCTATAAGTTCCCTACTGACAGTCAGTCTCCTTTCGGGTGAGGTCATTTGTACCAACGTGAATAAAAACAGATCCATACTTCTTACAGTAAGGCATTCTAAGGCCTTTCTTACATCCTGTATTTGCTTCTGGCAAGCCTAATACTATTCTGATGTTCATTATCTGCTCTGCAAATTTAAGTATCAGTTCTCCTAATAACAAGTATATCCTTTCTGAACAGATATGAAAAATCTTCAACTTCTAATTCAGTAATATCTGCTCTATCAGTTGTTTCAAAGGAATGACCTTCATCACTATTAGTTTTATTAATCCCACTGTTTTCATTGCTTGTACTGGGATAAGCCGAAAGACATTGCTTTTACATTAGCAAGGGTACAGTTTTCGTCCAGCTGATTTTGTACAAAACTTTTCTTTTTTTTGGTAAACTAATGTTCTTTAGTCCTTCCAAGTTCAAATTTGATTTCTTCCTTTTCACCTGCCCTTTTGCTTCTTTTTTTCTACTTTCTCTTTTGGAAAAATGCTGCCTTTTTCTATAGACTGAAGTTTTTTTTGATAGAACAATGTTATCATTCACTGTAATGTGTGTTGCATAGCAGAACAGTGTCCTTTTTAGTATGTATTGTCTTTGCTTTATAGAAATCAATCAGTTTCTTTTTCTTCCTTATTTGCTGTGCATTCCTTCCTTTATTTTTTTTTTATTTTCTTCTACATTTTATTTTATTTATCTTTTGTTGACAGGTTAGTCCCTCTGGGCTAGTAGCCTGTTTTCAGGTAAGACCCAATGTGGTATTTATAATAATAGGAGGAATCTGGCCAGGGCTTCAGGAAATCCCTCTAGTCTTTTCATTTGGTGCAGTGGGGTCTTTTACATCAACCTGAGCTGCCACCAACTCAAGCAGATGGGGCTTTGATTTAACATGTCATCCAAAGGACAGTACACTAAGGAGTGCAATACTCCCCTTATGCTGCACTGCAGTGTCAGAAATTGATCTACGTACCTAGTGACAATGCCGGCCTTTGGTCATCTGGTGCCCTAGGCAAAAGGTCTCCAGAGTGTCCCCCCACACCACCCACTGCTCCCATCCTGCTCTACCTACACCATCCAAATTACTGGAAAAGTCTCCCTGCTACAGCAGCGCCGTAGGTGGCTGCCTAGTTGCCCTATGCCTAAGGCTGGCTATGCTGGTGTGGGTGTAGAACCATCAGCCTTCTGCACCAAAGGCAAAGTGTGCTGCCTCTTGCACTACTGACTCATCAGTTTGCTGAATATTTGTATGCTGAACTCCAAAGGTGTCATCAGTAGTAGCATGTGTAATAGAGTGATCTTTACTGACAATAGACACTTCTTTTCCTAAATGTGTTCTATATGCTTTTGGCCTATTATTGTTTATCTCATTTCAGTCATTAATATATGTAACAACAGTTCTCCAGGCTGTGCTCATTGCACAAGTACAGTCATCATCAGTTAAGTCTAGATTTGCTGCTAATACTGTAAGCAAATCATCCAACTTTTGACACGAGGAATACAGGTCACCAGTGTTATCAGGTATTACCTTTAAATATACATAGCATTTAAAATACTGTATAATATACTTGTGCTTTAGTGAATCATTAATTGCATACTCATTTAAGGAATCCATTTTCAGCTGTATAAAAATAAAGAATTGTAAAAGAAAATAATAATCAAAATCAATTACCACAGAATTCAGAGATTTTAAGTCAATTTCTGTGAGAAAAATCACACAAACAAAATACAACTCAATATTTAAGTGCAATAAAGTCATTGCTCTGATCTGCTGTACCAGTTGTGATAGCCACACAAAAACTGGATTTCCTTTCCCTTGCAGTCACGCCTCGTTATAACAGTAAACATCAGTAAATCACAAACCAGCACAGCATTGTTTCAGATAAGCTCTGGATTATCCTCTCTGCAGTATGTGTGTATTTACAGCTGACTAAGCCTGTTGGGATAGGTGGAGTTTGCTTGTCTATGGCTGATCCTTTCTGACAACAAACAGTTAAAATTAGAAGTAAAACAACAAAATATAAAGCAAAGTATCTTCCTATCTATAAGCTATAATTTTCTTCCTACATTCAGTGAAAAACATTGGTAAAAGATAAATAACATGTAAATCAAAATAAACCTCTTACCATGTAACTACACAGTCGGTCACAAACCAACTCAGGATTGTTTCAGTTAAGCTCTTCCCCTTTACACGTGGTTTTTGCAGTGGGGCAAGCTCCCCCAACTCTCCCCAAATGTATATATGCCAATTCTGAGATTGCCATACCCTAGTGAAAAGGGAATATTCTGAAAAATGCCATCTTGGAGTTGATATGTACAAGTTTTTTTAACCATCATTTTCTGTATTTTGGGACTTGCTCATATGGGTTCTGACAGTTCAAATGGTTACAGTTAATCAGTGTCATTAGTAATAACTGATTCTAACTTTATATCTTCTGTGACTTTAGCAATCCAAATACTTTCATATTTAGGCAGTAAGGAAAATATCATGTTGAAGAGAGACTCCCAAGTGAAAATCATCCCAAAGTGAATAATGCCTGTCAACTTCTACATTGAACTGACTTTTAGAAAACCGTAGAATAATGTAGATTAATATAAAAGTATTACGACAAAGGCAAAGGCAAACAGCATAATTTCATTCAAATGATAATACCTAGACTGTTATTTTCACTTTAAAATTAAAATATGGCAGCGTAGAGAAGGGTCTGTAGGGACCTACCTTTCTAGACAATAATTGACTTTCAAATGCCTGTTTTAAATCTTAATAAGCTTGTTTATGTTGTTTTTTTTTTGTTTTCAAGAAGTAGCATCTTGTTTATAAATTATTTATTTATTTAACAGGTCTTTGGTTTCTAATAAAATTCCAGTTTGGTCACGGAGTGTCTTATTAAGTAGTGTTCCACAAGATTCAGTGGTAGGACCTCTGCTGTTTTCCTTTGTATGTAAGTAACCTCCCATGGGATGTGCCACACACAATCATTACCACGTATACAGATGACACGGTGTGTTAGTCCTCTCCACAGTTAGCCTTAATACTCAAAATAAATTTTTCCTTAATTTGGAATTGGCTTGACAAGAACAAGTTAATTAACAGTAGTAAATCAGCAGTTGTAATTTTGTTACATCTAAAAAATTAACCAAATGTTCTACATCCAATATTATTGGCCTAGTAAGTACTATACTCCCATGTACTAAACAGCAGCAATATATTTTGGGTAGTATTAGATGCAGTCATATAGAGCCTGCTACTAACTAATATAACAGCTAAAGATTTCTTACAGTGTTTCACATCTATTTACTGTACAGGCTAGATGAATTATAGCCTGCAATGCATTCATGCATAGAATTTAATATTCCTTACAAATGATTACTTCTTTATCTACCCATAACACAGCAATGTTAGAAACAACAACAAAAAAAAGTTTGGTTTCATTAACTTTGCTGACCCCAGAGAACATCATTGCACATCCATTAATTGTACTAAATTGCTTTCTATCTCTTCTAGGTTTAATATATCCACTGTTAAGGGCTTTAAAGTTTTATTGTCTATCGTTGGTAAATAAACTAATAAAGCTCATGTCTTCATACACCTTTAGAAACAACAATTCCATTAAACTAGACAGACAACCCCCCCCCCCACACACCTCACATGAGCAAAGTCCTATAAGCTTGGCCCTGCTGCATGGAACAGTCTACCTAAAGAATTTACTGCTGTAGTTAATATGTCACTATTTAAGTAGAAAATATAATTATCTCTTTCTCCACAGGGACAGCCTGTATGAGCTCCCAGGCAGTCCCTATTCAGGAACTTCCTTTTTCTTCTGATACCTCTCCAGAGCATCCTACTGAAGAGGTTCCTCAGGAGAGATTGTGCAAGAGGAGGCAGTTAGATTCCCCTCAAGAATCTTTGACTGAAAATACCTATTTTGATGAGGGTGAAGGGTCCCCAATGTCACCATCAGAGTATGTCTTCTTTGGAGACATTTTAGAGGTCCTGCACCAAAAAGGTGGTCGGTCCTCCCAAAGCCCTTCCAAAGAGGAGACAGTGTTCCTAGAAGCCTTTGGGTCTGGCCCATCTATGTCTTTGGTTCCCCCCCAGAGGATGACCTTATAGACCTTGTCTCCCGATGGGCTTGGAAGGAACTGGACACCATAGAGCCTATCGCTCCTCAACCAGACAAAATCCTTGGAGCCCCTAAAGACAGACAGTTTTGGAGTAAGGGAGTTGCTGTGGATGCTATGGTTGTTGTGGCAGCCACCAAAAAGGAACTATCCGAGCAGAGCTCCACTGTCCATCCTCCTAATAGAGAGTATAGGGTGTATGACAGATATGGAAAGAATGTTTATGCTTCAGCGATCTTTGCCTTGAGATTGCTTAAGTACCTGGCACACTTTACTAGGTTACAGAGGGACTTGATAAAGGAGCTTTCTAAGTCAATCCCAGGGTCCATGTCAGCCGAGGAAGAGAAAATGTATTTTTGCCAACTGACCACTCTACAATTTATATCGAATACATCCATGAGGTTAATTTTTCATGCAGCTAAAGGTTCCTCATGGGTTACTGGTTCAGGCATAGCCATTAGGATACATGCCTGGTTGAGACTGTGTGATTTTTCAGAACCCTTTAAACCTTAATTCATCATTGCTCCTTTTGGTGGATCTTCCCTGTTTGGGCCCACAGTCAGAGACATTTTCCCACAGCGAGCAAGATGTGAAGACCTTGTCTGCTGTTGGAATTTGTTTCTCGAGCTCACAGAGATCTATTTACAGGAATGATTGTGGTGGTAAGAAAATGTGGTTCCAAAAATCTCAAGGACCTTTTTAAGATTCACATGGGGATTTTCTCCCAGAGGCAGAAGGGGAAATAATGGAAGATGCTGCCCTAGTGGCAAAGGGGTCCTGCAGAACCAAGGGTCCCAAGACTCTTTCTCGGACAGGCCCTTTCAGTGCTCCTGAGAGGTTGCCCAACTGTTCTTCTGTGGAGGCAGTCGGGTTCCTCTTCTCCTTGTACCTAAATGCCTGGACAGCCATCACAAGAGATTCTTGGGTGCAGAGGATATTTTATTCCCTTTTAACAAAGCCCTTCAGAAAAGAGATGTCTCCCCTATGTTCTAACAAATCAGAAGGAGTTGGCAGCTTTAGAAATTCAAAATCTGCTAGAAAAAAATCATCCAGGAGGTTCCACCAGACCAATCAGGATTCGGAATTTACTCAAGGTTCTTTTTTAGTGCCATAGAAAACAGGGGACCTGAGACCTATTCTGGATCTCACTCATCTAAATCAGTTTGTGAAAAACTCCAGGTTCTGGATGATCACGGTTCAGTCCATTCTGCCTCTTCTACAGAAGGGCAACTGGATGTGCTCTGTAGATCTTCAAGGTGTGTACTATCACATCTAAATAAACAGGCAGTCTTGAAGATATCTGTACTTTTGGCTGGAAACCAGTCATTACCAGTTTAGAGCACTGCCCTTTGGTTTCACCACAGTCCCCAGGGTTTTCACCAAATGCATGGCAGTGGTGGCAGCTTATCTCAGACTGCATAGATTCAGAGTATTTCTTTAGTTAGATGACTGGCTTATTTTCACACCAACCAAGCATCTCTTAAGGAAGGCCAGGGATTACTTTCTACAGTTGTGTCCATTCCTAGAGATCACAATCAATCTTTCCAAGTCCCATCTTCAACCAGTTCAAGTTTTGGAGTTTATAGGAGTTCACCTGAACACTGTCAGACAATTCACATTTTATTCCAAAGCAGATTTGATACCCTAAGATTGCATGTCAGAGCATCCCTCTCCTCCAGCAAGATTGGTTAGCCTTAGATTTGATGGCTGTAGCAATCATCCTATTACCTACAGCTTGCCTCCACATGAGAGTCCTTCAGTGGACCCTATCAGTACAGTAGTCAATGCTTCACCTTCCTTTGAAACATCGTATAAAAATTTTGTGAAACTGTAGACTCCCTACTTTGGTGGATGCAGTCCAACCAGGTTTGTCTGGGACATCCTTTTATCTTTCATCCCCCGAAGACTACATTGACCATGGATGCTTCCCAGTTGGGGTGGGAAGCATTTCTTGGGATGGAGTGTTCAAGGCATGTGGTCCCCAGAAGAGACCAAATTGCATAAATTGCATATCAATGTTTTAGAGATGAAAGCGGTCCTATTAGCAATGCAGGCCTTTCAGAACTCTCTCCTTCTAGGAACAGTTGCTGTCCAGACAGACAATATGTCAGTGGTTTGATACATCAACAAACAGGGAGAAACCGGATCTTACCCCCTTTTCCAAGAAGCAGTGAGAGTTTGGCAGTGGGTGATCTCTTCCAACCCCTTTCTTGTAGTAATGCACATACTGGGGAAATCCAGTGTTTTAGCTGACAAGCTCAGCAGGACCATTCTGATGCCACACTAGTGGTCTCTCAATCATGCAGTGACAAAAATGATTTTTTGTCAGTGAGGTCAACCTCACTGTGTCCTTTTTGTCTCTCCTTTCAACAATAAGTGCAGTAGGTTCACCAAGAGTTGCTATAGCCCATGCTTGGTCCTCCAGTATCCTATACGCTTACCTTTGCTTTCCTTTAATATCCAAAATTCTCCTGAAAGCACAATGGTTGAAGAGCAAGGTAAGCCTTATTGCCCCTTTCTACTGTCATCAGGTGTGCTTCCCATTCCTATGGTCTCATCTCCTATGTCCACTTGGACACTGGACCCCAGTCCAGATCTACTGTCGCATCCATCAAGAATGATTCATCCAGAAATTCAAGGCCTCAAATTGACTGCATGGTTTCTCCAGTTCCAGTGATGCCTAGACAGTCCAAGCTTTAATCTCTGGTTCACCAAATCTTATTTTTATCCCAGAAACCTCCTAAGAGGAAAATTTATAAGAGTAAATGGAAGAGATTTTTCCTATTTGGCAGAGCAGAGAAAGTTGGAAAGTTGGATCCTTTTACTGCTCCAATTCCTGTTGTTTTAGATTTTCTTGCTTCAATCTTTCAAGGTATTGCTAGTTTCTTCATAGTAAAAGTTCAGTTTACAGCCATTCCAAATTACCACACAGGACATAATTATTGCCTGTAGTTCTTAAATTTGCCATAGTTCATATAATGAATGCCTTCCATGTACATGTACATTTTCATTGCCTCTCCTGTTAGCTGGGTAATAGGATTTTCATCTACTATGCCTGGTCTCAGTTCTGTTTGGTGACATAGCATGCAAATGCCAATATGTGTGACTACAGGGCATCCTCCCTGGTTAGTTTCTTCATAGACTGCACATTTCTGGAGTTAGCAAACATGCTGGCTAGCATAACTAGTTGTTGTTCTAATAGCACCATCCTTTGGCCATTTCTCACCTTTGATTCATTAGTTTTGTTTAATAATGTTTGCACATTTTGGTCATCAGTTCATTATATCAGGAACACAGCTGTTGCAGTAATGTAGGGAATTTAGTGACTTAAACATGTTTGCACGTGGCAGCAGAGATACTGTGAGGATCTAAAAATGGGCAAGTCTTTTGACAACTGCCTGTATACACACCACCAATGTAAGTCCAAAAAGACACAAGACATACAAATTAAAAAAAAAAACTTTATTTTTACAAGTTAAAAATTGGAACAGTAGCCTATATGGCTTGCAGCCCCAGATAAAAATTACAAGTACCTTAGATAGCTTTTACTCGATATTCAAAGTCTACACAGCCCCTCCAGGATACAGGCTTTTTTTAAAACAAAAGTCCAAGGCTGTTGCCCTCTCCTATGCCCTGGTTCTAGCTGGGTAAGCAAGTATTTCCACACAAAGTACATTCCACAGGCTAACCTTAACTGAGCTGTCCCACTCTATGCTCCCTAGGGTTTCCTTCACAATGATCTTCAAGGTGAGGAACTATCTTCCTGGTTTGCTGCTTTCAAGCAGCCTCTTTATATACATCTTTGATGGTCAATTAAAACCTTGCTGTTTAGCTAACTGGTTTGAGACTGTTTCTACATTGCAGGCTACATTGTACTGAAAAACATATTTTCCAAATTCAGCATGCACTTTTAAAGACATATTTCAAAACTTTAAGGACACATTATTCAATTTCTAGGTAACATGTTACAAAATATATATTGAATCTGATCAACCTGTTGAAGAATGACTGCTCAGAGCAAAATGCTAACATTTCAATATTTAAAGGTTTTCTTATTTTAAGGATAAACAACAATTTTTGTTATTGGTTTGCCAGGAAAGTCTGTTTGTTGACAGTGTTACAGTGAATTGGTTAAGAAGGTGTTGTAATTGGAGATTTATCATTTACACCCCCTTTCTGAAACTGTGTGTGTGTGTGTGTGTGTGTGTGTGTGTGTGTGTGTGTGTGTGTGTGTGCGTGTGTGTGTGTGTGTGTGTGTGTGTGTGTGTGTGTGTGTGTGTGTGTGTGTGTGTGTGTGTGTGTGTGCATGGGTGTGCGTGGGTGTGAGTGTCTGTGTAGTAATTTTGGGCAAATTTTAATTTCTGTTTCCTATACATAGCACAAGCAGAAAACTATAATTCCAAGTAGAGTGAGATAATGACGAAACGGGGAAAGCTCAAGAAACAAGGAGAGACTGGGATTTTGGATGCAGACCTTTAAGGAAAATAACAATAATCATATAGAATATTATATTCATAAAGTAGCAGAAAGTATTCTAAAATCTAAGCCAACGCGAAAATGGAGAAAGGAGATTCTGCCAATAGGGATGACTGCAATTAATAATACAGACAATAGGCAAGAGGGGGCTGGAATTTATTGGAGAAAACTGGCAAAGAAACCAAGGTACTAGAAACAAATAACTAGAGAGGGAAAGGTAATAGAATGGGAAGACGCAAAGAACTTAACTGGACAGCAGGTTAGAGATTTCCTCCCTGTCAAGGATTGATATCAGAGTATACGCAAAGAGAAATAAATGGGGGGGGGGGGCATAGGATCATAGGAGATTAATAGGCTATTGACCAGGAGGTCATTTTAAGCCTATCCGTTTCAACCCAATGTAATACCATAGAGGTACTAGTCAGTACCCAATGTCCAGGAGGATTGTGGGCACTGTGGGTCCTAAATGAAATACCAGCACTGGTAGAATTTTTAGTAGAATCTAGAACAAAAGTTGCTGTTAAGAAAGGAGTAATTAGTAGAACATATATGATATTGCATGATAACTATAAGAATCAGTCAAAGGAGGTTATAAAGGATTGGGAAGAGCTATTGGATAAGGAATTCACAAAGAAACAATGGGGATATATATATATATATATATATATATATGCATGTATATATATATATATATATATATATATATATATATATATATATATATATATATATATATATATATATATATATATATATATATATATATACATATATATATATATATATATATATATATATATGTATGTTTCCCAAGTATGGAACAAAGTCTGGAAGATTTAGGATCTTTGCTTGGAAGTATTTACGTAGGTATTTTTATACCCCAAGTAGACTCCAAAGAATTTTTCCTCAGGTAGACAGCAAATGTTGGAGGTGTGATGGAGAAGAAAGAGGTAACTGGGAACATATTTTCTGAGTATTAATTTAAGTGAGTTGGCAGACTGCAAAGATTTGGAAGATACAAAATAGGTGCAGCATCAACCAAAAACACTTGAAAATAGTAAAAATAAACACTACAGAGGTCCCACAAATGGTTTAAAAACAATTTAATATTATACCATAAAACATTGAATGCTTTCATCTCCCAAAAAGAGACTTCATCAGAATAATTACAAACCAACACAAAAACATTATATAGTCTCTAAAAACAATTTTCATTGGCTATAGTTAATGAATCAATTGAACCTGCTCTTTTCATATTTTTGTCTCTTAAAGAACTGGGTATATGAAATAGTGCATAGAAAACTTTAATCTTGTTACATGCAAGGCACACACATAATTTGTGTGTATGCATATGTACCAAACAACATCACAATTGTAAATGATGGTTAAATAACCTATAATTTGTTAGCTTTTGTACTTAACACAGTAGCAATAGACACATTGTTGTTTAAACCGTGGGGGTGGATATTGCACTTTATTTCCCCTGACTTTTAAAATGTTTTTCCTATCCTCCTCTTGGGTCTAACTTAATTTTTCCAATTCTGCTTTGGTATCCTGGAAAAAATTAGGTTTAACCATGAAGATTCCCTGCAGACTTCTCTGTCGGAGATGCTGGGTGAACAAATTGGTGTAACTAAGGAAAATTATTTTTTGAGCTGTGATACAGAATTAGAATTGCCTAGACACAATAAAGCCTTGTTGAGTCTAATTTCCATTTCCTAGTAAAGGCTTTTTTTGGCAGCCATCATAATTAAAGTCTAAACCCACTTTACTAGAAGTAACGAAGATAGTAATAGAGATAAAACAACTGGAATTGGGATCTTTAAGGGTAGGAATAAATTACATAGGAAAAAATGGGAAGTGTGGGCTCAATACATGCAGAGGAGGAACATGGTTTAAAAGTAGGCAGGAACTGAATGAGCTATGTGATAGCTGACTGACAATGAATGACTAGGTGTATTATAAGTGATGTATAATGTTTGCAGCTAGAGTTGTGTTGGCATGGTTTGTAATGTATAATGTTTGCAACTGAGATTGTGTCGCTATGGTTTATTTTTATTTATGTAAAATTGCGTATGTAATGCATGATAATGAACTAAAGATGTTTCTTGTTTGTTTTATTTATTTATTTATTTATTTTTTAATTTCTGCTGATAAGACTGCATTCAACAGCAGTTTATTTATTTTTTAATTTCTGCTGATAAGACTGCACTCAACAGCAGTGGGCTCAGCCTAACATGGGAGAAATCCTGGGAGGCTAGGGATTGTAGCTCTGATTTGCAGGAGTAAAGTGTAAAGCTTATTTGGATGTGGTAGGTGTTGGCTCTTACCTGAGACAGCAGTGTACATTCAATATACACCCTTAAAACCAGTTACCTCTCGCATATTTAGATGTAGAGATATGGTTTGAGAGACCATACTCCTCTGTTCGTCACATGCTTTTGGTGCCAGCAGCACACATTCTGAACCTATACTGCAACACCTTTGTTAGCAGTGGTGAGATTTATATTGCTATTCTCCACATATATATGGTAATCAGCAGTGGCGAGGTGGCAGTGGCTACTTATTGTTTTTGTTGCTACTGAGTCAACTAATCAAGTCTGAACTTTGTGATTTCAAGGACATTAGTACACTAGGCCTGTCTGTCAACAAATGCTTCCTTAAGTTCTGACAAATACAGTATTTGTTACTGCAGTAATGCTGTTTGTCCATCTTGGTCTCTGCTGACCCTTTGTTAGCCCTTTATTTTCTCCTGCATCAGAATCTTCTCTAGTGAATCCTATCTTCAGTGTGACCAGAGCATTTGAGTTTTAGTTTTATACTTTTTAGTAAACAGCCTGGCAATCCACAGAATTCTTAAACGTGTCTCCAATACCATATTTCAAAAGAGTGGTTTTCTAATGACCAGTTTTAATTATAATTCAACTGTAGTAGTCCTGTATCATTACTGGGGAATTCATAACTGTGACTATGGAAACCTTTGTTGACAGTCTCCATCTGCACAGACTTTTGAGTCTAGGCAAATAAAATCTGTCACTCCCTGCACTTGCCAGTTCATATGCAAATAATTGATAGGACTAGATGATGTATTTTTTTCTTTTTTATGTTAGCAAGAAGACCGTGCTCTTCATCAACTCTAACCTAATTTTCAACCACCAGAGTGGTGTGATCTGCATATCTAAGGTTGTAAACATGGCTTCCAGCTGTTTTGATTCCAGTACCTGATTTGTCTAAACCAGCATTCTGCATGATGTCCCCTTTATTTAAGTTAAGTAAATATGGTGCACCTCTGTAGCCTTCTAAAGACTTTTGTTACCAAAAACTGTGCTTACCCTTTTAGTCAGAATATAAATAAAATGTACTCCAGTATGTCTTCATAGCAGTGAATTTATATCTTAAGTCAGAGAACTTAAGAGTCAGGCAAAATTAGTTCTGTAGCATATGAGAAAATGTCAGTATCACAGCCAACTACATAGTTAAATGCAAAAAGAATTTCATATGCTGCTTGGCTTGAAGTTATGACTTAGTTTACTAAATCTGTAGGTAGTCTGGTGGCGGCACTGAGTACAGAATGTGCAGCAAAGCAACTGAATCCATCTCCATTTGACCTCACTGTGTAGCTTGATTAAAAGAGTCTTGAGTTGGAGGCAAAATCCCTGGAAGCTAGAAGAGTACAGAGAAGGAGGTGATACAGAGCTTCAGAAAGGGAGGAGTTCCAGAATGACAGGGAGCTGCTATCCCATTGTCAAAGTCAGGTGAGTAGCAGGACTCAAAAATGAGCTCTGAATTCCAAGATCAGTGCTAAATTGTTTCCTCAGTATAGGGAAGAGTATCACTTTGACAGTTTTAATGGTGCATTTAAAAGTATATGTATCCAGCACAAAATTGACAAGGGGTAGTTTGATGAGGTTTTAATTCTTCTACTCTTGGGCAAGGTACTGCATGCATTAACTAAAGTGATATTGATTGATATAATTGTGGTAAAGTTTAACACTGCCTATTTAAATGTTTTAATCTTATTCTTAAAGCTTAAAAGGAAAAGGTTAGAGAGCATAGGTAGGCAGAGGACAGTGTTGGTGATTTCAGAGTAGAAACAAACAAGAGTTCAATAGGTGGGTGAGTGTATGTCAGGGTTCTACTTTTGAAATACTGTAAAACATTGTAAAAGAGCAAGCCCTCTGTACTTTATTTGAGGACATGAGAATTTGGTTTACAGATCAGTAGTGTAACACTGCTGAGGAAATGGGAACATATGGTGATCACTGTCATGCCTGTGTGGCACAGTTGCATAAGAAAGAGTAATCTGCACTGCACATGGGTATGTGAGGCAATCAGGCAGAGTGGGAAATGGCTTGGGTACACATCAAGCTGTTGGAGTAAAATGTTTTCATTGTAAACAAATAGGGTGTGTACTTTCCATATATATCCACAGCAACATGATGGAGAACAAAAGCCATTTGAATGAGCTAACAGAGATAGATCTTTGGTGGTGGTGGTGGTGAGGTGAGCAAACTATGTTAAGGCTAACAAGGATAGCACTATTGTAATGAGGGGTTGCCTTGAGCAGGCACAGCACATTTTCTTAAGAGCCTGTACCCTATCCTTATAGAGGGTAAAGAAACTGTTGGCAAGATGGACACTATACCAGACATAACTGTTGGTAAGTGTACAGTGAGAGAAGAGCATTGCTTGCTGGGATATTCCACTCAGTTTAGAACTAGGGGAGGGAAACCTTTTCTGGTGCCTCCAGCCGGAGCTCATTTGGGATGGGGAAGGGGGAAGGAAGGCAACCAGATGACAGTGTGAGGATATCCCAGCAGATGTTCTAACAGGTAAGGACTTTGATGACACAGCACTTTGTGTACATGTAACTTCATACTACTAGAAATGGAGACAAATGTTGAATATTGCAGAAGGAGACAGAGCTAATGCCCACACCTTCAGCAGAGGCTTGTGGTATGGTTACTGCAGGAAAAGAGCTAAGTAGTAACAACAATCCTGAAGTTGAGCCGCAGCTGTCCAAATAAATGTGTCCTTTCTCTGGAAAGAGTTACTTCAGAGAAAGAGATGGTTAATAGCAGTAAGTCTAAATTTGAGATCCGGTTGTTAAAAAATAAGACTTCAATTGGAAGGGAAACTGGGAAGGGTCACACAAAATGCTGAGATAGTCAATTTTTAGAACACACCAGATAGGATTTGAGGAAGATTATCAAAGAAACTGCTGGCTGTCATGTACTGGAATAAGGGTTATTTTATTTATTTATTTATTTATTTATTTAACATTTGTTGACCGGGAAAGTCCGACTTGGAACAAAGTCAATTTTCAGCGGAAGCCTGGGGAGAAACGCTCCAGATGCATGTCTTTGAAATGTGAGAGGAATCCCACACGAATGCAGGGAAGACATGCAGACTCCGCACAGAAGACACTCCAGTCGAGAATTGAACCAGAGACCCTCTTGCTGTGAGGCTGCAATGCTACCACTGGACCACTACATCATCATTATTGTATAGAAAATGGCTCCTCAAGGGGAGCTAGAGGGGAAAATAGTGAAGCAGCTGGTAGTTCTAAGGGCCTGCAAACAGACATTTCTCAGTTTAGTCCACGCTACTCCTTTTTCATGCCATTTGGAAATAAAGCATGCAAAAAGGAGGCTTATGCAAGAGTTTTATAGACCAGGCATTAGAAAAGATGTAAGACATACAAGGGCAAAACTTATGAGGAGTGTTAAAAGGTCAGTTAGCTGAAATGTACACAACCAGTAGAGCACCATGTAGGTACTGGGACTCAATGGACTATCAAGAGGGCAGGGTTATCTGCCAGGGCAAAGGCATACCTGGTAGAAATATCAAAAGTGTGTTATACTTTTTTTTTTTTGCCAAAAATGAAGGAAGTCTTTCAAAACAAGAACACTGGACTACTGAAATGGGAGATGTACTTTTACCCCAAGCTTTATTTCTTGAGTGTTTCTCAACAAAACTCATTTGAGTCTGAGAAAGATAAAGACATGAAAGTTGTAGTAAACTGGGAAAATAAGTACTTTCGGAAATGAAATAGAGGAAGAGCGAACAAAGGTATAATGTAAAGCTATATTGAATTAAGAAAAAAAATGTAAGTATATTTTTTAGGTGCAAGTTTCAAGAAAATTTCCACTAAAACTTTAGTCCCCTTTTGAGCCAGTTTTGACAGTTTTTACTAACAGTTTGTATTTAATCCCTGCATGTTAACACGGATAGTAGAAATTAAATTAATTTTAACGTATTAAGTTTTTGTGCTTGATTAGCATTGTACTCAGTTTGTATTAAGACCTTCCACCCTCTATTTTCTTCACAGATGCAACTAAGTTATATTTAGTTACGTTAGTTTTCAGTTGAAATTAACACAATGAAATTGAAACATCTTGCATACTACCGTGTTATCTTCCTTTACTGTTATAAAGGGAGGTGGTATTTATTTAACACATTTTATACCACCTTTTGTAGGATCTTAATCTCTTTTTTTATTCTGACTACATGTGGAGTTCAAGCATATATTCCTGATACTTTTCTGCTTGAGTGCATGATTGGAAGTTTTGTTACCTTATTTTGTTTTACTCACAAACTTCCACCCTCCTTCCTGTACTGAAAGGAGGAGAAATCTGTTTTTGCATGTTTGTTTTATATATATATATATATATATATATATATATAGATATATACACACACATTATGTATGGTATTTGAATACTGCAAAAAGGGATTAGGAGTTGGCATAATGTTTAAGGTGTTTACCTCACAGACAGAAAAATACAAGGATTGATTCTCAATGAGAGAAATGAGTTAAGCTTAAAATGGCCCACATGGACAGCTAGCTTAATATTTTCCTATAAACCTATAAAAATTTATTGTATTTTGAAGTTTTTTTAACTTTAAAAGGTACTTTAAAAGGTACTAACATGGAGTTTAGATGGAACCTGAAATTTAGGTGGTACTATATCTATTTTACTTTCACACTATGATAGGATAGTTTGACCAGTCACGAGTGGAGTCCCACAGGGATCGGTCCTGGGACATTTCCTGTTCAACATCTACTTCTCAGAAGTCCAGACCAGAACAAAGGGACTCCAGCTGACTAAGTTCGCAGATGACTGCAAGCTGGGAGCCATTATTAACTCCCCAAGTGATGCAAACATCCTACAGAAAGGCCTCACTGAGACCAGTGACTGGTGTCGAAACCATGGCCTTAAGCTTTACGCCAAAAAAGCATTGTCATTCTCTGTGGTAAAAACTCAGTTCCCACTAACTACCACATCGATGGGAGCCCACTGAACACTGAAGGCGTTATAAGAGATCTGGGGATGCAGGTTGACAGCAACCTCTCCTTCGACCACAACATTGCCACTGTGGTCAGAAAGTCCTTCTGTGTGGCACATCTCATTACCAAGGGTTTTGCAACCAGGAAAAAAGAGGTCATCGTCTCGATCTACTCTTCCCTCATTAGACCAGTCATCGAGTATCATTCCCCATTTGGCATGTACCTCACTAGACACGTGCAACAGCTGGAGAGGCCACAGAAGTACCTCAAGAAGAGGATCCTAGGCATTAAACACATGTCCTACATGGACGGACTCAAAAGACTCCAGCTGTTCTCTGTCTCATATCGCCTACATAGAGGCGATCTCTGCTTGACTTTCAAAGCCATGTCTGACATAGCTCTGTTAGAAATGCTACATCTAAAGAAATCCCAATCCCTGTGCACCACATGCTCCAGAGACCTCAATCTCATCACCACAATCAACAGAACATGATGGAGGGACAGGTTCCTCACTCAGAGACTGCCCATGCTGTGGAATAGACTTCCCATACATGTCAAGCAGAGCACCTCACTGTCCCTTTTCAAGAGAAATCTTTAGTGGTTGGGTAATAGAAAGTTTACCCCGGGGATCACTCCAGTGACTCTGCTTGATAGAGGCACTGGGAACTAACGTCGGGCAGGATGATACCAGGGCACTTCTATGGGCTAGGCTTGTAAAGGCTCCAGGGCCATTAGCCTAGTATACACCTATAAACCTATGTATGTATGAATGTAAGCGTTGCCTGTTACTCTTTATACATCTGCTGTAGACCACTTGAATACTACTTTTCACCTGTTTTATGTCTAATTTTACTCCGCTATGATTCTGAACTAACTATGTTAGTCTGGGTTTTATGGTGCAGGCCTTCAGAAATGCTTATGAGTATCCCTCTGACTATGATTCTGAACACCATCTGTTTCATTTCAAAAGGTGCATTATCTATCTTGGTGTTTATTAAACATGTATCATTTGATTCCTTTTGAGCTTAAAGCATGTTGTTTTTGAGAAGAGTATTATTTAAATACTAGTTCTTTGGGATGGTAGTTCTTGTAGAGGATAAGACATTAAGTATAACAGATGATGGTCAGGGAAATGTTTAGGTGTGTTATTAGGTTTACTGAGTTTTTATTTGGAAATGCTGTTTGTGTTCAAGTGATTGTGCTCTTTTTAGTTCTTTTGAGTCATCATAGAAAAGTTGGTAGCTTCTCAGGGAACCTGTGTGAGTCCTGTATAACTTGTTGGAGATGAAGCAAACATTTGTACAGGACCACAGCTTTTGCCTTGCAGAAGGAAATGTTTATTTTTTTATTTCTGTGTGGACTCCCTGAATGGATTAGTCACACTAAAAGTGTTCAGCATTTCCTGGAGTACAGTGTTTTCTGTTGAGTGTGTTGGGGGAAAGTAATAAAGGAAAATTAGTTTTTTTAATCAAATTATTTGTCCAGAACCATAGTCTAAACAAACAAAACTATATATTTTGCCAGTGCTCTAATCATTTTAAGGGGAGGTACTTTTCTTGCTGCACAAGAGTGTAAAGCAAAACTATAAGAATAGGCAAGGCATAATCAGGAAACCATGATACAGAATTAGGCATATTGAATGGTCCTCATGTATTGTTAAGTGGGTGAAAGTCTGACCTTATGTTTCCATGGCCTCACAATACTACATCTATTCTTTTATGCCACCCATTATTGCAGAAATCTGCAGTATTCCACTGGTTACTTTCCTGATTCCTGACATTGTCACTCTTACTACAGACCTGTGTGTCATTTCATTGAAGTATGCATCTCTCCAATTCCTCAGATGCCAGCTGTCTAAGAGAAGAAAATTGGAGGCATTGCTCAGTTTTGTGGGTGAAGGATGCAGGTCACTGCCTGCATAAAGACTAGTGGAGGTATTGTAATAGCACAGTGTGTGTGGAATACCACATGCAAAAGGACTGACACTGCTTACTACTACTGAATGGATTGTAATGTATGCGCAGACCTCTCATTACATAAGTTCATGGGTGTGTACTAGGGTAATGACCACTGTGGCCCTTATAAGCCTAGCCAAACATCCCATGTATATTATACGTTATCTTACAAGAGAAGAGCAGAGAGGAGAATGGAACATGTTTCATATAACATACATGACTGACTGCAGGATGTAATTACTGTGCTAGGAGGAAAGCCTGGATACTATGTCAAGTTTAATAACTGTGGAGAAATGTGTTGGGCACTGGGTAAGAGTAAAGAAAGAACAGCATTATGTCAGGTAAAAGAAAAACACACTGAAACAAGTGCCACACCTCTGTTGCAGTTTTATATAAATTAAGTGCCCAAATATGTAAAAGTAGAAGCAACAGTGAAATTATGCCATGATGTGTTTTCTAAGGAATGTATATTCTTCATTCAGGGAGAAATACGGACAAAATGGCTGAGTTCACAGTCAACACTAATTAGGTCAATCATGTAAAATTGCATTAGAAACATTCCCCCGGATTTACTAATCTTCCATGCAGGACTAGCTTAGTCCTGCACGGAAGCGGCCATTTAGGAGCAGGATGGCAGCACGCCATGCATATTAATGAGGCGTGCTGCCTGAGCTCCTAATCTTACATGGAGCGTGTAAGAGTGCAAGGGGTGTATCTGAGAGCAGAGCTCTAAAAATATACACGCCCCCGCAATGAAGACCAGCAGAAAGGGCTAAGAAATTAGCGAGACCACTCATAGGTGTCCTCATATCCCAACCAACATTGCCCCTCGTGTACAATAGCAAGTAATTGCAAATAAAATGAACAAACCTTTTTTATTTTAAAATCCAATTAAATCTAACTGTAGGTGTGTGGGTGTGCCCATCGCTTAGCTACAGTTAATGCAGCTTAAATGACTGAAGAGGATAACAAGGAAGATATATGCAAATTAAGCAGCATTGCAGTAGTGTAGTAGACAGAGCATTCGCCGTACGAGCAGGCATTCCTGGTTCGAGTCCCACTGCAGCACATTCCAATTTCCATGGCAAAGCACGTTATGACCAATATTTTTGTTGCATAACCTGCTAAATAACATATATTTATGAAGTGGAGTACTGCATTAAATGCAGATGTGAGGTGTCAGTGTCATAATGAATAAAGCACCAGTAAGCAATAGTAATCTTGCCCCATACATAGCTGTCCAATTCGCACACGTGTCCACTGGAAACCTATAATCAGGTTTAATTGGCATCACAACTTATTATTGTTGTCCTCACCCCTCTCCCGGGGGTTTGAGTGTCCAAATCTACCTCCAGATTCAGTGTATATGCACAGCTGTTGCTGTAGAAGAAATGGGCAGCTATGGACCTTCCCCACACCCTTCCTGCACATCCCCAGCTATTTTCCCTACTGTCTTTCCCTCTTTGTGCCCCTTTTTCGCCACTTTACTATCAACCCTTTTTCTTTTCTTTTAAAGAAATTAGCGCAGGGGTAAGCAGGAGTAAGCACTTATAAGCAGCAGTAAGCGGGTTTAAGCCTGTTTGCGCGGGGGTAAGCAATGCCTAGACAGGTTAAGCAATTTAGAAGCTAACTGAATATAAGAAACAGTAACCGGAAGTTAGCAGTGCTTACCTCCAAGCATACCAGCTTACAACTACTCAAACATGCCTTAATCTCTCTGTATCCAACTGCTTTTGTTCTGCCCAGCAACAAAATAAACAGCCTCTGCAAGGCTCGAACCCAGGACCATGCACACCATAGCCAGAGTGATTTACCATTAAGCCATGTCAGATATACATAACTCTGATGTTTATACAAACATATCATCCATTCATTCAACAGTACAGGGAATGTATTCCAACATGTAGATGTATGTGTGTATATATATTAATATCTAAACAGATAAAACATATCTATGTATGTAGATATAGATATAGAAATATATATATATATATATATATATATATATATATATATATATATATATATATGTGTGTGTATAAACATATATACATACAAATCCATAAATTTATAGATATATATGTCTACATCTATATATATATATATATATATATGGGTCTAAGAAAACCGACAACACACAAATATATATATATATATATATATATATATATATATATATATATATATATATATATATATATATATATATATATATACAGCAAGTGATATATATGTAAGCAGATATATATATATATATCTGTATAGGTATATACAGACATACATCTGTAGATAACAATGGGAACATAACAAAAACATATATGCCCACATGCACCGTTAATGGGGTTGAGAGGCCCCAGTCAACATACGTGTTGTACGAATAGGTATAACCCCCACAGCCAAACAAGTCTGCCCTGCAATACACTACCAACTGTTGCAGATCCTATAACAAGGCCCTAACACGACATGGGCACAAGATGTTTACAGTACTCCATCCCACCTGTATGATGCCAAGCTGGTATCAGTAACATATCATGCAGTACAGTCTGGCTTCCATAGAGAATGTACAATGTGGAAGCTATCAACATCCCTAGGATACATATACACAGACACATAGATGCAGATATACATATATATGTATACATATATATAGATATATATGTAACTACACATACACATGCAGAGATATGTATAGTAAGATACATATGCAGAAGGTGTGCACACTATGGAACAGCCACTATGCCTACAGTTACCACCTTAACAAATGGACACTGTATGAGCCACCCATACAAATGATATTCATTGCTTGCAACATATACCCACAGAAAGGTCAAATGATATAACACCACACACAGGTATGCATAAATGGGGAAGCTTCATTTGTTTACTATTAAAGTTGTATATGCCATGTCACATAGGTGTTTAGACACTAACATCCATATAAACAGAGTAATGCAATATATATATATATATATATATATATATATATATATATATATATATATGTGCATAGAGGGACAGATTCATAACCCAGAGTTTTCCCGCACTCTGGAACAGGATACCTGTCCATGTTAGGCAGAGCCCCTCACTGACTCTCTTCAAGAGAAATCTGGACGAATGGATGGGTGATCGTAGGTTTACCCCGGGGGTCATCTCTGTGTCTTTGCTAGATAGAGGCACAGTAAACTAAATTTAATTTAAATTGTACACTTTTGTATCATTACATGGGGTGGTGAAAGCCACATACTCTTTGGCTAGGCTTATAAATGCCCTGGGGCAGATAGCCTAGTACTATACTATGAAACTATGATTGTTATGGTGCCCTGGCAGCAGTACATCTGGCAAGTATCTGGACATGACATCTCTCTGGGTAAGTACACTAAGCTGCTAGGCACGTAAACGCACTGTGCATGCTACAGGCAGACTGGCTCAACACTGGCCTACACTTCCTATGGGGAAATGCACATATACCAGCATGTTTTGCAGGCTCTACAGGCATGTCACAGCACAGAGTATGATACACCTGTGTGAAAGCCCATAACTTCAACCAATGTGAACACAGCCACAACAACATATGGTAAGCTAGCGTAATATTACAGCATATGGACTATCTGTGCAACACCATCCTCATATATGCCACTCACACACTAACCCTACATATACTGGGCTGCTACACAGTATTGCCCAAACCCTGTCTGTGGTATGAGACATATGTGTGTGTATGGCCCTACAAACGTGTAAGCTGATAATGTAACATACAGTGGAGCAGCATGTAACATCAGATAGAACAGGACCACGAACAGTGACATCTACCACAGTCTGTACACAGTCCAAAGTACATATGAACAATATACACAGTGTCGACAGTCACCATGAGTACACAGACCTCAGTACTGTACACACAACCACAGAATGTCCAGGTTGTGTCATAAATTGTAACCCCTAGAACACATACCATGTGTAGCAGTCTGATATCTCACTGGCTTGTTATCAGATATGATACTAATTATGGTGTACAGCACATATGCACCTCTTACTGCTTGACATATATGCAAGATGCAAAGGGTGACAGAGTTGTGGCTGGAGGCACATACACAGGGCCAATATTGACATGTTGCTGTGATACCCTCATACATTTACTGTTGTAACAGGGTTTGTTGCAACATGTGTCCTATAAGGGATATGAAGTCAGTAACTCTCAAGGCTGTCACCATCTACAGACTGCAATCCTCACGCTGCCTTCTGCAGTTTACAGGCAGGTGTTCTTTGGGTAACACATGAAACAAAATGCACCACACACTCCCCAGTCTGCAGAAGAGCCTACAGATGGGGGTTTCCTCATAAACATAGCACTGACATGGCAGCTATTAAAACATGTAGGACAGCCATATCCACACACACCCTGTTACACCAACATTACTCCAAATGCAGTATAGCAGCACTTACAGTCTGTAGTCAGGTTAGGCACATCACCTTCCTGTGTGTTGTCCTGTTTCCAAAGTGTATGTTGTTAGTGGTAGATCCCCAATCCATCTGAGATGCTGTTTGCCAAACAACAGATCCAGTTCCTGCTCACAGTGAATGTAAAGGCCCAACACCAACATGATGTTCCTAGGTATTGGAGTATGTTTCCATGCAATTGGCTATGGGAATGTTACCACAGCCGTTCCACATACAGTCAACTAGGGAAGGGCTGCAATTCATGCAGAGGTCATCAGCTGAGCATGAGCAACACTTAAAATACACATGCTGCTGCCTAAGCACAGCAGGTGTAAGCCTCCACATCCACCAGAGAGGGAGTGAGAGAGGCAGACAGAGACAAAGAATAGTCAGGGAGGGGTGAGAGAGTAAAATATAAGCATGTTTGTGTCACACACCTACCAGTACAGGGTATCAAACCCCTGATGACTATATAGTGCTATCACGTGTCTATGCAGTTATTGGATGCACCACATAGGTTACATGTTGAGGAGCCCTCAAAATGTATATGTGATGGTGATTGACATTTGCAACAGGAATATGGTAGTTATATGGTAGGTGTAGTACACGTGCCTGTCTGCATGAACAGGTGCCAGCGTCAACACAGCCACACTCTCACAGGGACGCGCACACACACACTGACACACCTGGCAGGGCCAGGAATACAAATCATCACTAGTGGGATTGCCACAACACATTACAGTGCAGGTATCACATGCACCACAGGGGTCATACGGAGGTTATATGGGCAAAGGGTATGTGGAGGTGTCGTGACATCAGACAGCATGCTTCAGTATGCCAATGGGGGTTGTAGTGAGTGTGAATGTGGTTATACGCATCATACAACATACACACAGACACAGGGTGCCAGTACTGACATGCATGGGTGCATTGCTACACGGGTGTATCATGGTCGGCTATACAAGGCTAGGGATGGGTATAGTTTGGCATCAGGCCACATGACATTGGTCTTCATTGTGGCTTAGGGGTGTAGTGTCTGGATCTGACCAGACAGGTGGGTATTGTATTCACCATTCAGTCACCTGGGTGACTATTGCGTGTGGCCAATGCTGTGCATTGCTTGCCATGTATGTGTTTCTTAATCCATGACATGGACGGTGTCTGGGATGTGCACACCTTACACATGCATGTACAGTGACATGTGGAACTGTACCTGGGGTGTCTGGCCCATGTTGTGTACACAGATTGTTATCATTAGATGTGCCAGTCCTGGCCTCGTGGTGGGAACTGTTAATGGACAGCAGGTTGACCCAGCCCTTACATTTATAGCATGATACCAGTATTCCCTGGTATCAGTGGCATCTGTCCATACAGGATGTGTTTTCAGGCATGGTATGTCCTTTGTGGGTCACATTTCAAGGCACCACAGGTGTTGTAGGTGTCCAGTGGGGGACATGAGGATGGTGCACTATCTGCATGTCCGTGCCTATTAGACTGATGTTCGGGGTGCCATGCCCACTGTAGCCCACTGCAGTCACACCATGGTTACTATCAGTGGGCAATATGCAGGGTACTACCAACATAGCGGCTGTTGCCTAGGCAAGTGTGTGTCTGTATGAGACATGGGTTAAGAGTGTTATCTAGGGTCGCTCACTTTGTTCGCCTGGCCTTGATGTCAAATGTAGGGGAATGGATATGCACCCCAGCCTCTCGGCTATTTCACATCTGTTATCCCTGTATGGTGGACATTGTGATATATACTAAGGCCACCATATAAGAGATTTGCAAAACCTGCTCCCCATTGACTCCAGTTGTTACACATTCACAACCACCTCCACAAAGGATACAAATTACAAACACACACACACACACACACACAAAATGAGACACACAGATGCACACCCAAGTCATGTCTGGGATTAGAACTCCTACCTAACTAGTTTAGTACACTACAGCACTACCCAGTTATAGGATGCACCTGGAGATTACTGGAGTAATCCTTCCCAAAAGGTGTATTTCATAGTTAATGACATCAGCAGGATTGCCAAAGTAGGGCATTTGAAGTGTAGTGAGTGTGACTAGCCTAAAATGCATGATCCCTACACAGACATAGAAACACACACAAAACATCCACAACTGCCATGTGTGGGGATATAACCCCTATCAGAGTTCTTTATCATACTACAGCATGAAGCAGTTATAGGATGCACCACAGGGATAACTGGAGTACTCCTTCCCCATAGGTGTATTTCACAGTAAATGACATCAGCAGGATTGCCAAAGTATGGCATTTGAAGTGTAGTGAATGTGACTAGCCTAAAAAGCATTGCTGTCTACACAGACAGAGACACACACACAGTTGCCATGTCTGGGATTAGAACTCCTACCTATTTTATCACACTACAGCAGTACACAGTTATAGGACATGCCAGGGAGATTACTGGGCTACAACCTTCTCTAAGGTGTATTTCAGGGTGGATGACATCAGCAGCCTTGCCAAAGTAGGGCATTTGAATTGTAGGGAGTGTGACTAGACTAAAAAGCATTGCTGTCTACACAGAAACACACACACACACACACACACACACACACACACACACACACACACACACACACACACACACACACACACACACACAGTTGCCAAGTCTGGGATTAGAACTCCTGTTTAACTATATTATCACATTACAGCAGTTTGCAGTTATAGGACGCACCATGGAGATTACTGGGGTACAACCTTCTCAAAGGTGTATTTCAGGGTGAATGAGATCAGCAACCTTGCCAAAGTAGGGCATTTGAATTGTAAGGAATGTGACTAGCCTAAAACACATTGCTCTCTATGCACACACACACACACACACACACACACACACACACACACACACACACATATGCACACACACAGTTGCCAAGTCTGGGATTAGAGCTCCTACCTAACTATTTTATCACACTACAGCAGTACGCAGTTACAGGACGCGCCATGGAGATTACTGGGCTCCAACCTTCCGAAAGCTGTATTTCACAGTGGATGACCTCAGCAGGCTTGTCATAGTAGGGCTATGGGGAGGCCAGTGTGTGTGCATGGCCCATAACCCATTCATCTAGGGGTTGACACACTACATGTGGGCACATGCAGGGCCATATTCCACAGGTACGTGTATAGAGCTGCTAGATGACTACTTCCTTGTACAGTCATGTTGCACAGCTACACTTACACCACATAGTCGGTCCGGCTGACAGATGCCATTGGCTAGTAACTATAGTGAGTAACATCTGAACCTCATGTGGTTGTAGCCATTTGGCTGTGTGGTGGGTGGGACAGGCCTGGATGGCTCCTTGTCACAGTCTCTCTCTTCCACACATCTGTGTATGTCTACTTTTGGCTTATTATAGTGTGTTGTCCTTGGATATATGTCTGTATTCCTATCCACTGTATGTGCAAAGCATGAGTGGTGCATACTGAGGAGTATCTACACTAACCTCTGCAACTGCCAGATATGTCTGGCCTACTGTTGTTTGCAGACATGGTCTTCATGTGTGTAAGTGTGTGAGCATGCCCAGTATGACCTTCTGTACTGCACGTGTGGATCGATTCCAGGTAGTTTGTACTCCAGTGCAGTCCTTTTGTGTTGTACACCTACAGGTAGCAAACTGTTTCTGCAGGGTATCCGTCGATCATTTGGCTGTATGGGGACAAAATGTGCAGGGGATAGTGTGTACTGTAGGTGATTGTGTCTGTGCTGCTTCAGCTACGTGGTACTGCTGTTAGCAGAGATATTCAGACATGTGCACTGTTATACACTGTGATATTTTCTGTCCTGATGTACTGTCAGGTGGACTTTCCTGCTCACAGTGATGTCTTGGGGAAGAAGGGTGACTGCAGCTGTGTGCGGTATTGTGGACAGACACCTACATGTTCATTGTAGGTTATGCTATCCTGGAGTGGGTGCTGCAGACACTTGCTGCTGGGTCTGTGCATCCGGTTCAGCACCTTGGTACATTGCTGGCAGGGGATCCCATGCATGTACATCCAGCAACATGACAGTATAGTCTTATATTTCTCTGGCAATACCTCACAGCTGTACAGATTCACACAGGTTACCCAGAGGCAGGGGCCATGAGTCAGAATATTACCCTTGTTGTGGTGTACGGGCAGGTATGTAGGCACCCATTTATGTGTTTACAGCCAGTGATAATGTGTGCACACAGCTTTGTATTGGATCTTGCACATTCCATGCTGGCCACACTCCCACCCCCCACTCCCAGTTATTCTCTCCTCTTCCTTACATTATGCATACATTCTCTGATACTTTCTCTATGGTTATCACCCCATCATGGTTGTGTGTTGGTCAACAGTTCATGCACTGGAACAAGGTGGACATGTCACTGTGGTTTGTCCACATGGCCTTGCATATGACGTATGTGGAATGTGTTGTGTTGTTAAGTGGGTGTCCATGACATAACATGCATTGGCAGTATGTGTGAGACACAGGCCCATGGCAGAGGCCTGTGGGCCATTGGCTGTTGATGTGAGCTAGATGTGGCAGGCCGTTGCATTCTGTCTGTCCTACAGTTCCAGACCGCCATACAATATATTCCCCTGGGGTGACAGGGTATGTGTGCTAGGTGTTCATGCCAGTACCTTCTATCAGTTCTGATTGGTGGTGTGGATGATGGCAGGGTGCTACCTGCAGCTGGTGATACACCTGCATGGGACACCTGCACTGCATGCTGCATTCTTCTGCTATTGCCATATACAGCTGGGGTCATATTGTACCCATTCCCCACAGCAGGGGTACCCCCAGGGGGGCACCTGTGGGTGGTGTTTGCGTGAGCTGGGTGCATGTGTGCTATGGACACTATTTGCATTTGACACACAAGTATGCATTGGGCATTCCAGGTATGCTTGCATGTGCATCAGCTGTTCCCCACTACATCAGTCCTACCTCCTTTGTGATCTGTGAGTGTTTGGGCAGACAACATCGGTATCCCCTACTACAGGACCAGATAATGTGATGCATACCTGTTTGTACTATTCCAAGGGTGTGCCCATTTCACAGTGACACAATATATACTGTATGTCTGGGGTACTTTCCCTTGTGTACTGCTTGTATATCTAGCCCAACAGCCATGTCAGTCCTTCAGATGGTGACACATATTACCACCATGCATTTGCAATGGTTTACTGATAGCTTGTGTTATACAGGTAGGTATTGTGTTTGGCACTGCAGTTTTGAGGACTTGTCCCTGTCATCAATGTTAGAGGGCAATGGCCATCAGGTCTTACCTCAACATGCATACATACTCGCCACTCTCACACAATATGAAATACACACCAACGTAACACACACATACCTGCATATTATGCAGATGCTACAACCTATCCTGTGACCTTGGCCACCTCTGTGCATCTGTGCTCCACTGGTATTATACCTGCACATACATGTTCCTACATTTCTACATAGGGTTGTAGGGAGGCACACCTGACTGCTACAATGTGTGTACATCGGATGGGGGGGGCACACCAGACCCTTACTATATACATATGTAGGGTTGGGGGGAGCACACCTGACTGTTTCTACATTCTTACACAGGATTAGGGGGGCACACCTGACTGTTATTACATTTCTACATAGAATGGGGGGGCACACCTGACATTTGTGCACATTTGCTATGACTGTACTGGTATGTCAGGTACTCCATTTCATTCTGTATTCTAACCTATCATGCTGACTAGAGGCATATCAGTGTACTACAGGTCTTAGCTTTGATTGATCTACATATTAGTTTCTAACTTTCTACCCTTCAGTACTAACATCCCACTACCTGACCTGCTGTAGTCTGTCTGTGTAGACATGGGGAGGGGGGATTACCAATAGGCATCATTCAGAGGCCATAGCACAGCTTTTGTTTGTGTTTGTCTACACCTGTCCTGCTGGCTGTGACTGTTGTTGGGAATGTGAACCACCCTGACTGGCATGTCTGAGTCACTTACCTTGTGGGCATGTCTGAGTCACTTACCTTGTGGGTGTCCCAGTATTGAGGGTGGTGCTGCAGGGCTGCCTATGTCAGATGCACATAGTACATTCCCTACACATGGTTGAGCACAGGTAGTGTCATGTTTGGCACGCTTTTGCTGTACGTGTGAGGCATAGAGAGGTGTCATTCCCTGGGCCGCTCCTATGTCAGTGTATGTGCTATGCGTTGCCTCTTTGCCAAGGCCAGAGCATACTGGGCATGCTTTTTTCTGCCTACTGAGGCAGGCTCAGGATGTTCCTCTTCCGAGTCACTCTGTGCCTGTGCAGGCCTTGGCAATGGTGGGGGGCTGTGTGGCCCTGCCTCATGCCTTTCCTGCTGCAGCTGTTTCCGCAGGATAATATTGTGTAGCATGACACATACAATGACAATTTGGGTACATGTAGCTGGTGTGTACTGCAAGGCTCTACTGGATGTGTCCAGGCACCGGAACCACAAAGTCTGCTTTTCACTTTTTCCCTTAGAACTGTTTAAACTCTCAAAGTAATCACTCTATTCTCTTTCTAAAGCCCTGCACTTGCTCAGCTCTTATAAGGAAACACTAACTAACTAAAGCACTACACCCTCCTTGACTTCTCACAAGTATTAGACTCCCAATTGGTCCTTCCTGATCAAGTAAAAAATCAATTCCCTTCCCTAATCTGATCAGTAAAAAAACAGTTCCCTATACTAATCTGGTATGTCCAAGGGTCAGTTTCAAGGTTACTCTCCAGTCCAGCTGGTGAATCTGGGAATTTTGAAGCAATGTTACAATTGCCTTATGTACACAGACAACTCTCTCCTCCTTCCAACAAACTCTGATACATGTGAGAGATGCAGTTACACAGCCAAACTGGAGGCAGAGCTCTCTCAACCCAAGACTGGCACAGTCAGTCAGGAGGAAAAGGTAACCACCCACACCACAAATCCAGTCTCACACAGACCTATTGTATCTGCATACCCAACACATAAACACACAAAAACATACTCTGAGGCTCTAAATAAAAATCTGCCTAAACAGCAAACACCTCCTAAGCAGATATCCAAGTAACATCCACCCCTCAACAATACCCACGAATCACATATCTCACAAAGTCAGTGTGCCTCACAGTCACAGCCCTTAAGGCCAAACAACACACCAAATACACTTGTTATAGGGGACTCTGTTGTCCGGCACACTGATGTCCCACTCACCGGACTGAACAAGGAGAAGGTCACTGTAAGCTGCCTGTCGGGTGCCAGGATCCGCCACATAATGCAAGTACTCAGGTCACTCCAAAGCAAGCACAAGTATGACTCCGTCATTGTCCATGCTGGTGTGAATTACCTGAGACGTACCTCCCTGGACTACATGAAAAGAGACATAGAGGAGCTCTCTGACCATGTAACCCAGGCTGGTATGACCCTGACCTTGAGTAGCATCTTGCCCTCACCAAGAATGATGCCACAGTATAAAGACAAAATGATCAGTTTCAACAATTGGCTAAAGTATTGGTGTCATTCAAAGGGGATCCAGTGTCTGTCAGCCTGGGATGACATACTTGACAAGCCACGTTGCTTCACTAGGGATGGCTTGCACCTGTCACACTTAGGCTTTCGTATACTGGCCAAGGCTCTTGCCACCCCCATAGTGCCTTTTTTAGGCAAGGCTCAAAGGACAAATCCACCTCCATAGACAACCCAAGGATAAAAAACTAAAGGTAATGATACTCAATGCCAGAAGTCTAAACCTCAAGATGCACGCACTCGAGGCTCTCCTCAGTATGGAGAAAAACAGAAACCTGGTTCAAGGCTCCTGAGAGCACCCCAGCACTACCAGGTTATAACTCATACCATGCGTTTCGGCCCCAAAACTCAGACCGAAGCACAAAAGGAGGGGGAGTATCTATATTCATCAAAGATACCTGCACCTCCAGGTTAGTGGCACTGCATGAAGCATCGGAAACCATCCATGTTCAACTAACAGCAGGCAAAACTGCCTTTCAGTTTGTAGCCTGCTACAGAACACACTCCCTATTACAGGAACCCCACTTTGCATTCCTGAGAACACTGGAGAATATGAAGGTCTCTCCAAACACTATGTTATTGGGTGACTTCAACTACCCAAACATTGACTGGGAAAACTACTCAAGCCCAAACACCCTCGCCCAACAGTTCCTTGAATTTATAAACTCTAACACAATGGAACAACTGGTCACCACTCCCACAAGAGGGAACAACATATTGGACCTGGTCATCACCAACATGGGGACTCTATGTTACACACCAGAGGTAAACCCCTCATTGGTAAGATCAGACCATAAACAAATTTCCCTGGACATCCATATCCCGTCCCACCCCAGCCAAGGAAATCACTGTAAAGAATTTCTCAAAAGCCAACTTTGCACTTCTCAAGACTGAGGTGGAATCCTTCAAAGCCCCTGGGCCAGAGGATAATACAGCCCAATCCGAATCCTTTACAAATGCATTCTATGAGCACCTGCAGGAATGCATGGATCGTGCTATCCCAAATAAAACCAAGACTCACTCCTCCAAAAACAGGAGACCGGTCTGGTGGACCCTGGCCATAAATAAGCTATACAACAGAAGGAGGAAGCTACTACATGACAGAGCAAAATCCCAAAAAGGGAAGGCATCTCTGATCAGTATTAGCAAGAAACTTCGATCCCTCATAAAATCATCAAAGGCCAGTTTCGAAAGAAAAATTACCCTAGACACTAAAGATAATCACAAGGCCTTCTTTAGTTATGTCAGGAACATGGTGAAACTCCCAGTTATGCTCTGAATTGTTGCATAACGGTACAAAATATACCGAACCTACAGACAGCCAACATCCTGGCAGACAGATTCAGCGCAAACTCCCCCCTCCCCCCCAAAGGAGCAAATGCCTATCCCAACTGAATGTAACCTCCCTGACATCACAGATGCACAGGTGAAAGCTGCCCTCTCCAAAGCAAAAAACACAGCATCTATGGGACCGGACGGTGTCCCAGGCTGTGTCTTACACAAGCTCCAAGAAGAACTGAACCCTCACATTAAGTCACTGTTCAAACTTAGCCTTACTACAGGATATGTACCCAAAGAATGGCGTGCAGCTACAGTGGTCCCACTCCACAAAGGTGGTGCCACAACGGACCCCGGAAACTATCGCCCCATAAGCCTGACTAGTCTGGTCTGTAAAGCTATGGAGCATATTATCATGGAACTCATAAACAAAGACATTGGGAGCCTCCAGACACTGGACCCTACCCAATTCGGCTTTGTTAAGGGCAGATCTTGCCTCTTAAACCTAGTTGATTTCTTTGAAACAGTTACCAAAGCCATAGATGAGGGCAAGGTAGTCCACACAGCCTGCCTGGACTTCGCAAAAGCCTTCGACACAATATCCCACTCGGGCATCATAAATAAGCTTACCAGCTTAAATATCAACCCCTATATCACAAGATGGGTTGCAAACTGGCTCAGAGATAGAACCCACATGGTCAGAATCGCAGGTGCCATGTCCGAATCCAAACCAGTTACAAGTGGCATCCCACAGGGCTCAGTTCTGGGACCTCTCATGTTCGGTATATACTTCTCTGAGGTTCAGGCTAACACGGGGGGATTATGGCTGACAAAGTTCGCAGATGACTGCAAACTGGGGGCCATAATCGAATCTCCAGCTGACACAAGCATCCTCCAAAAGGGTCTCACAGAGATGGATGCTTGGTGCCAGAGCCACGGCCTCAAGTTAAATGCTAAAAAGTGCATAGTCATCCCCTTTGGGAAAAACAAGGTGCCCACAAATTACCACATAGGTGGTAATCCATTAAGTACGGAAGAAATAATTAGAGATTTGGGGACCAATGTAGATAGTAATCTCTCCTTTGATAATCACGTTGCCAAAGTGGTTAGAAAGACCTTTTATATAGCCCACCTTATCATGAAAGGGTTCGCATCTAGATCAAGAGAGGTCATTGTGCCCCTCTACTCGTCACTCATCAGGCCCATAATTGAATACAATGCCCCTTTTGGGATGTACCTTACCCGACACCTGCAGCAACTGGAGAGACCCCAAAAGTACCTCACCAAGAGGATCATGGGCTACAAATAGATGTCCTATGCAGCTCGACTAAAGAAACTCCAGCTCTACTCAGTTGCTTACTGCCTACTCAGAGGCGATCTATGCCTGACGTACAAAGCCATGTCAAACCCAGAATTAATGGACATGCTCCACCTCAAAAAATCCAAGTCCCTTAGAGCTACACGCTCCAGGGACCTAAACCTCAGCACAAAATAAATAGGACATGCTGGAGGGACAGATTCATTTCCCAGAGGCTCCCTCACTCTGGAATAGAATCCCAGTTCATGTTAGACATAGCCCCTCGCTGACCCTCTTCAAGCGAAATTTGGACGCGTGGATGAGAAATCGCAAATTCACCCCTGGGATCTCTCCTGTGCCCCTGCTAGACAGAGGCACAGTAAACTAATCTTAAAAGGGTACCTTCTGTGACCTACTTTACAGAGGCACAGTAGGCTAATCTAATAGTGAGGCGGAAGCCAAATACACTCTGGCTAGGCTTATAAATGCCCTAGGGCAGATAGCCTAGTATCTACCTATGAACCATGACTTGAGCATCCCAAACACACGCTCTATTATAATCCTGGTCTGTGTGTGTGTGTCTCATTATGGAGTTTTTGTTCGGGTGTGTGTGCATTTCTGATAGGTGTCATCAGCCACGGCTCCAGTGCATATCCAGCGTCCCCCACTAGGTGACCGTGAGGGATGTCCCCATTGGCAAATCTCTGATGCAGCTGCGTCAGATGCCAGATGTGGGAATCGTGATAGCTTCTAGGGCAGCCAGCACACACATCATACCTCTCAACCTGTTATGCAAAAAATCTGGACAAAGCTTGACAAAATGGGGGTACAAATAGGGAGATATTTTAAATATTGCTTTTATAAACTTAGAAAGTTGCTAGAGTAACAGTATTTGTTTTAATATTCATTTTCTGAAGGATTTGAAGTCTGAAACTCAAATGTATGTCATCATCCTGAGATCATTCCAATGATTTGCCAGGAAAAAAAGAGATAACAGGTCAAAAAATATGAGCCAAAAATCTGGACATTGTGCAAAAATCTGTACAGTTGAGAGGTATGACACACATTCATTATTATGACCTGGGCATCGCACATGACCTGGCAGTTGATGGAGGGGAAGCCCTTGTGGTTGATGTAGACCCTACCCCGCTCACTGGGTGGTGCTTTGATGCGTATGTGCATGCAGTCTATAGCACCCACTACCTCAGGGTATTCTGCTATTTGGTGGAACAGTTGCGTATTGCTGGCCAGCGCCTCACGGGTGTTGGGGAAATATACATGCTCACCAGCATGTGCTGACGTGGCATCCAGGAACTGGTGGAGTACCCTGGATGCTCATGCCTGTGAGATCCCCATCATATCCCCAGTTGGCCTTTGGAAGGTACCTGTAGCTAGTATTCTTAGGCCTACACATACCTTGGTATCCACTGGGATGGGTTCCCCTTTGTTAGCTCTGTGTCAGGTGTGGCCGGCACAGCTCAACAGTTTGCTGTAGGAGGTTCCTGTCCCCCCTATAGCACTTCACTATCTCCAGCTTATGTAGCCCCTGGTAGGTTATCCTGGGTCTGTACACTCTTCTCCGTCTCCTCACTGTGGGTTTGTCGACAGCATTCACATCCTCACCACCGTCAGCCTGTTCCACAAGTTGTTGTATGATAGCTATTGCAGCCCCTATCATTTTGTTGTTTTGTCTGTTAAAACATCCCCTCTTTTATACATCGGTGGTGGTGTAGAGTATGAGAAAAACCAGAGTGGAAGGTGTTTGCATATTTTATAGTAGTATTCTGGGCTGGGCTGGTCTGCTGCCTGTGTAATTGGCTGATTCTGATACATTTCACCTGCCAGCTATGCTAGTTCTCCTTGAATAACTTCCTACTACTGTTTTCCCTTCCTGTTTAAGCCCTGTATTGCGCTGCGCAAACACAGTGCTGAAATGTGCACAGAGCTGCTATTTCCTGGTTTACCTTTTTTTTTTTTTTTTTTAAACCTGGTGAGCTGCGCGCACAACCGCTTAGGCAATGTAAAGATTGCTAGGCAGACTCAGACACACCCCATTCCTTAGTTGTGCTTAGCTAGGTTTAAACCTGAGCCCCAAGGCTCCAGTGCACTTACAGTATGCCTGACACCCCTCGTATGATGTCAGTTAACTCCTAGGCTTGCACCAAGCTATTCCTGCTTTCACACTGTTGGGAGCTGACTAGCATGCTGGGGAAACTGGGATTCACTATCATTCCCCTCATTTGCATATGATTGCCTGCTAATGCATAGTTACATGTCTCACACTCAGCCTCCTCACTTAGCAACCACTACTCACTAACCATTTTGTCTTCTGCCTGCCATTGACTTTGATGGCAGAATAGTGATTTTAGTTAGAATGCTTATTTTAGGTTTATCCCCCCCCCCGATCCTGTTTGCACGACTCTGCCCTACGCTTAAGCTGTCGAGATCGGCGAAAAAAAAATGAGTTGATTTTTTTTATTTTTTAAGCGGTTTCCAATGCCAGTGGCCTTGTACTTGGCCATTAGCATGCCTCTTGACTCTTATTTGGAGCTGTCACGGCTCCATTTAGGAATTTGCAGAAATGTACTGGGTTACTAACCGAGTACATTTCTACAGATTACACTAGTCCTGCATGGCCGGTTTCCAGCTTCCTGGATCTCAGATTTACTTCATTTGCATGGATTTCTCCTGCAAATGGGGTAATTTGCATACAGGGGCTGAGTCTGTGTAGGACTAGTGCAGGAGCACTCGTGTACGCCCCCTGCAGGCTATTCCTGGATCGCATGGCAGATATATTGCCTGCTAGAGCTCCTGCACTAATCTTGCACACCGTGCAAGGCTTGCAGAATCCAGGGGATATTTTTGCATATTATTTCACAACCAGATTAGTAGAAAAAAGGTAGCCTTTATGTACAGTTAAGCTTCCTGTTAAGTGTTACATATACAAAAGCCTGTAAGTTTAACATTTCTCGTCAGACTGGTACAGTGCATACAACAGAAATGTTAAATGTTTCTGCGGTAATAATAAAATGAAATCCTTTAATTTATTTTACTGTCTTGAACCACCTGTTTAGTAATAGTTTATTTGCTGTTTCCTGCCCACATTCTACAGCTCTTTCTACATTTCCTTGATGCTGGAAGTTTTCTCCATAGATCTCAAGACTTTGATATTAGAATAGAAATTTAAACAGTTAGTTGTGCAAGCAAAGGAATGCATGTATTTCTAGCAAATAGCAGTGAAAGATAAGGGAACTGAGTTTTATTTGGAATGTGTTATTGTCTACCATGAGCAGTGCTTTAATTTACAAAGGCTAATAATAGCACATGAATAGTATACAAGCTAGCAAAGGAAAGATATTATATGAATTTGGTACTTTGTCAAATGTACTCGGGACTTCAGACAGAATCCCATGTGTGGTGGTAAGAGCTTTGACCAAAAGGGCCTATTTTTGTTATCTCAGAAAACATGATTTGGAGACATTAGCCACAGTGAGGAAAGACCTCATTATTGACTAGTTTGCATGTCTCAGAACTGCATGGTGTTGTGCCAAGTGTTAAAAGTACTTTCCTGCAGTAATCACCATTGGTTGCTCATGTGTTGCATTGGCACTAGCACCCTTCTCATTCACTCCCCCCACACACACATCCCCACACCTCTTACCTGCCCCTTAACTCGCAGAACAGCCCTGTTGTCTTCTCTTATTTTTTCCTCAGCCCCCTTGTAAATAACTGATGATTATAGTCAGCCAGTAAAGCCAGACATTAGCATTGCATTCTTCTTCTTCAGAAAATGCATTGTGATGCTAGACCTATAGACTTAAGAACTTTTTAAGTGATAACCTGAGGAGAAATATTTAAACTATTGATCTGGTGTCGACTAGTGTTTTTCCCATCTGTGTCTGGAAGTCTGGAGCACAAACTTGTGGAGGTATGGCAGCCCCCCCCCCAATATAGACACACCTCCATCTCTCTCTAAGCTGTCCCTGATTTTACAGAATGTCCCTGATGTTGTCTTATTCATGCCTTGCCCATCATAATTCACAGACCATTACAGTAAGTCGGTAGTATCAGACATGAGAGTTTCATACTTTTTATTATTCAGAAAATGCACGCTTATCCAGGTACTACATTGTGGTACAGAGAATTAAAGCACTGTTACTGATGTACTTCCTGAGCTGAGGGTATGGGGTTCCACTACTTTTTTTCACTTTAGTTCTTATAGATATAGATATTTTTTTAAGTGACTTGAGTAAAATTTAGAGTATGCCTGGTGTCTAGTGCTATCTCAGAAGACTAAAGCTCTGCCTAGTTGATGAATTTTATTTTGCACAAAGGATACAGGGATTGAACATTTTTTCTCTCATTCTTTATTTTTTTGTATGTGAGTTAGGGTAATAGTTAATGAGTGTTACAAGTGTCCATGTCTTGCATCTTTCATGTTACAAAATTCTTGTTTTACTAACTTTTTAAGAGAGTTTTGAGTAATAACTACAGATGATCCCTGGTGTTTAGTGATTCCCCACCCATTTGTCTTTTTTCCTGCAAAACAGATATTTTGCTAATTTCATTTGACATTAGAGTAATAGTCTTACTTTCCTGGTATCTAGTGTCTGTCCCAAATACTGCAGGATTTACTGTAAGAGTATTTAGTGGCACGACAGCCTACTCTTAGGTGCACTCGCACACATACACACAGCCCCTCACACTCAGTCACACTCATCTATTTACCCATACACGCACTTACCTTACCTATCTCCTAATTAACCCCTCCATTGTGTGCACCCAGACAGACACATCAACACATGCACAAACACACACACACACATACATAGGTGTGTACTGTCCCTCTTTACTCCCACACCCACCACTACCTGTCTGTTAAACTCCCCAGCACTTGTCTCTAATGTGGTCTCTTCCCACTGAAAGTAATGGGTGAATGCAACGTTTTGTCTGTGTTAATTAACTCTGCTGGCTGAGCTAAGTTAAGCAGCTGAGTGATTAGAGAATTACTTGGTTGCATAAGTGCCTTAGCACAGACTTTTCTGAGAGGAGAGCACATGGCTAATTAGAATAGGACACTGTCCTAGAAAGCTTCATTATCATTTACTATCACAGACACAGCACACCAAGGCACTGCACCTCTTTGAGATAAACTGCTGCAGTAAGGCTGTCTCTGAATAAAAAAGGCATACTGCTGGCGGTAACCTTTCTGAATTCCATTTGAAGGGTCTGCAAGATCATCACTTAATTGTATCTCTTTTTCTTAATTTTCTGTATAAATATTGTATTTACTTTCCATTTTCTGTGTATTAAGACTGAATTTGTTGACATTTTTGCATATGATAAATGAGAGTAGAATACTCTGAAATCTAAACATTTAACACTGAAAATTTTAGAAAATCTGTTAGAAATGGACATGAACACCAAATAATTTATCTATAAAAAATATACATTCTTGTTTGTAACCTAATGCTATAAGTATAACTGTAGCACTTAAGGCTCTGGTTATACTCGTTATTTCCAAATTTTTACTTTCCCTGCCATATTTCTTTTAATGTTATTTTCAGAATAAACATTTTCATAAGGCAACATGCATTTGTGTGTGCCAGTCCAATATCCTCCTGTATATACAACAGCCAGTCTTTGCTGTTATGGTCCACACATTTGAAAAATTTAATTTACCCCCTCCCCATCTGGGTTTTTCAAGATTATCTTTTTTTATATTGCTACGTGTTTATTACTATTTTATAATGAATTAATTCACAAATATGGCCAATAGTTATGGGCTGCAGGTGGCTCAGTGGTGCAAATAATTTATCTATAAAAATATAACAGCACTACTACCATGAAGTACTTGTTTTTACAGTTTGGTTTCTGTGTGAGATGCCTTCTTTCTAGCGTTTGTCCTCTCTTTTTGTCCTCTTGATTGTTTACTTGGAGTTATTTTTTTCTTTCTACATCACAAGGACATGCTAGTAAGTGAACTGGCAGTACTCTAAATTGCTTCTTTGTATTTGTCTCTGTAAGTGTACATATGTCTTATGGCAGGTATCTGGAACAGCCTCCCACTACATACCAAACAGAGTAATATCAGGTCCTTTATTTAGGGCCAAGTAACTGTAATCTGTTCCTACCTTAGTAGTGCACCTCCAGTAGTTAATTATTGTACTACAAACTTTTTCTAATACTCACTGATAAATAATATTCTGCACTCATAATAAAATTTATCAAGGTAAAAGCGTATGTATATTGTGTACTGGTATAGATTTGTTAAAAAAAATCATCCAGAAAACCCAATACCATACAAATAAATTTCATATCCCTAAATTTCTCACACTTGCATAAATGGAAGGTCATCCAACTTTGCTTCCCCTCGCTTGCCAGCCTCATAGCACTTGGTATATTGATGCAACTGCCTGATGCTCACAGAGAATGAACTACTACTAATTCTATCGCAAACCACCTGTGAGAGAGGCAGATATTTAAATAAGATAGAGGCATCACTCTCACAAAAAAAAGTCTTTGAGTACCACACATCTCCACTGCACTCCACACAAGTACATAGAAATTGTGCATATGCTGATGTTGCAAGAAAGTCCCTCCCTAAACCACCACAGCCAAACAAGACTAGATATCAGTGGACATTAAAAATCAGAACACATACTGCCACATCATCACAGAGAGCCACAAGGAAAAAAGCTAACCCGAAACCAAGTACGCTTAAATCCTTCACTGATGAAAATGTACTGGTGATTCTTGATTCTATAGCAAGACAGACTATACTCTCACAAGGCTGGATAAAAGTAGGGTGATTGTGAGTTGTCTTTCAGGTGCCAAGATCTCAGATGTCTCAAGCGCCCTCAAGACCATCAAGATGAATAGTGATAACTACAATATGGTGGTGATCCATGTTGGTGTAAGTGAACTGGCATGCTTGTTATAGGACCCCCTTAATGACCACCCCAAAAAACACATCAACTTCTTAAAATCTTAAATACAGTGGAAGAGCTTCCGATACACAAAAACTCATCAGCCTGACTTTAAATACCCTTCCATAAACTGGGAGACCTATAGCTCAGATGTAGGCTGTGCATAAAAATTTCCTCAATTTCTTAAGCAAGGATTCACTGAATCAAATAGTCAAAGAGCCCACTAGGGGATAAAATGTTTTTGGCCTGGTCCTTAGAAATATGGCATGTATATGCCCTATCCCAGTGGTATATCCTTCCTCAGTCAAGTCTGTCCACAAATTGATAGCTATTTCTTTCAAAATTCTTAAACCAGCTGATCCAAATAGCACAATATCCAAATACTTCAGGTGTACAAACATGCTACAATTGTATGATAAAGTCTCTAGGTTTACAAACATGCTGCAATTGTATGATAAAGTTTCTAGGTTTAAGCTTAACTGTAACTCCCAAAATATTGACATGGATAGGAGTTATGCAAATAAATGTTATGCTTACCTAGAAAATTGCATAAATCTGTCAGTCCCTAACAAAACTAAATAAAAGGGGAAGCAGGAGCAAATGAGCCTGGCAGTCCACATCCATAAATAAATAACACAGTAAAAATTAAAAGCACATTAGGTTATAATACACAACTAAAGACCCACAAATAAAGATCAGCATCAAACTGTTAGCCAGTGTACTAAAAAATACCATCAGGCAAACAAAGGCTTCCTATGCACTTAGGCTGACATCTGAAGCTAAGGATAATTACAAATCCTTCTTTACTTATGCCAGGAAGTTATGAAATAACACCTAACATTGCTTTGAACTTGTTCACAATAATGCTACCTACTCTGATTGAATGGATATCATAAATATATTAGCTAATACATTTGGTGCAAGTTTTACTGCAAAGGCACTTATACAAAATCCACATATTCCCAAGGTCATCAAAACTCTATCTTCATAAAACAATTGTTAAAACTACTCAAAAAAAAAATACATTCTGTATGGGACTTAATGACATACCAGGCGACCTGCTGAACAGCACTAAACAGGCGCTGATGAACCCTCTTCTACAACCATTCACCCCTGAGCTTAGCCACTGCCTTTGACCCCAAGGTTTGTCATACAGCAGTTGTGATGCCACTTCACAAAAGTGGCCTCTCCATGGACTCCTGGAATTACATATCCATCAGCCTGATAAATGTCATCTGCAAGGCCATGGTAGGGGTCATGACAGACATGATAAGCTATGATATAAAAAATCTTAAGACTTAATTCACAGTAGTTTGGCTTTGTTAAGGGCATATCTTGCCTAATGAATCTGGTAATTCTTTTGAGGAGGTCATGCAAGCCTTGGATAGTGGTCTCTAAAATATTTGATACCATACCACATCCCAACATTATCAACAAACTAAATGCACTCCTAATTGATCCCTTTGTAAGTAGATGGATAGCAAACAGGCTGAGGGACAGAAGCCAGATTGTGAGGATAACAGGTACATCCTCAGCATGAAAGTAACCATTGGGGTACTCTAAGGATCCGTGCTGTCACTGCTGCTTTTCGACATATACTTGTCTGAGTTCCAAATCAAAAATTAGGGACACTGGTTAACCAAGTTTGCAGATGATTGCAAACTGTGTTTTATACTTAAATCCCCTTCTGATATGTCAATAGCTGGTGGTCTGAAAGCAGGCTAAAGCTAAGTGCTGTAAAATGTGGCATTGTTGCATTTGATGAATAAACCCTCCATATAGCTTATAGTATACATATATGGTCAGGAAATCCTTCTATCTAGCACAACTGCCCACAAAGGGTATTTCCTGTAAATCCAGAGAAGTCCTTATCCCTCTATGCTATCCACCGAACAGGTCTGTCATCTAATATAATGTCCCCTTAGGGGTGTATCTTACTAAACATATCAAGCAGTTGGGAAGCCCCAAAGGTTCCTCAACAAAGTATCATGGGCCTAAAGGACCTGAACTACGAAAAGAGGCTGGAGGCTTTGTCCCTGTATTCACTGTCCTATAGACTCCGTAGGAAAGAGCCTTGCCTTCTAGGCCATTAGGGATCTGTTGGTTCTAGACTTCTTATTTCTGTAAAAATCAAACATTCCAGTTAGAACCAGATATCTGAACCTGCTTCAGCAAATAAATAACTGTGGAGAGACAGATTTGTCATGTGACAACTACCTCTTCTCTGGAACAAACTTCCTTTCCAGATGAAGAAAAATGACACCATCTTCTTTTTCAAAAGAATTAGACAACAGGATGGGTTTTCATAAATTCTTCCCTCGTATGACTGGCATATCGCTCCTTGAAAAAGGAGTTAAGTTGTAAGAGTGGGTACTGGAAAGGCATAAATGACCACATGGCCCAATTACCTTGTGCATTGTATGATTCTATACCCCAGCTGCTTTTAAATCTAGACTCAGCAAATGTGTGGATAACTAGAGATGTTCTTCGTGTTTCACTGTTACAGTCATCACCAGTGGGTTATCCCTGCTGTGGTAGTCCTCGGCCGGGCCAAATACCAGAGTCAGTTTTTTTGCATCGACTGCAGTTGTCTGTAGTCTGACGTCAGGTCATCAGTGCTAGAAAGCAAGTCAGCGGACGTCATTACATCAGTCTTTCTTGCTGTGGAGCCCGTAGCAGAAACAGTTCGCACGAGTGCCGGTCGGTCGCTACCAGAAGTCGAATTTCAGCTGAAAACATCTGAAGCTAAGTACCCCGTTGGGGATCCTTTTTTATTGCACTAACCAATGTCCAAAAAAGTTAACAATTGTCTCGCCTGTGTGAAACAGATCCCACACCGAGACTTCCATTCTTACTGTGTCACTTGTTTAGGCCCAGACCACGACATCCCCCATTGCCGGTTCTGTGCCCTCTTTAATGCAAGAATCATTCGCCATAGACAGTAGACAGTTATTTTTGTGTTCCATCTTTGCATTCCGATGTGGCATCCATCAGCTAACAATCTGTGGACATTCTGAAAAAATGTAGAGATAAAGATAGAGACAGACCACACAAGGCTAAGCCTTCTGACGATGCTACCACTAAGCAGGTCGTCAGTTCTCCGGAATTCAGTAAGGTGCTTTCACAGCCCCTGATGCCTGATGCCTGATTCAGTATCTATGCAGGCTTCTACCAAGACCCTTTTGGAGTCTGGTATGCTGGAGAAATCTTCTTCGTCTTCCGAGCCTTTGGCTGTCTCTGCCTTGGTTGGGTCTGCAGCCACTACACAGGCACCGGCTTCCGAGGAGTCCTTTCGCACTACTGAATCTAGACAAAAAACGTCTTCTCTCCCCACTACTGATTCTCTCAGGCCTAGAAGCCAGGCCACTCCTAGGAAATCTGCTTCTAGCCACCATCTTGCTACTGCTCCACCACCCCAAGCCCAAATGCTGAAAATGGTGGAGGATCTCATCTCCCTTATCCGGGGTAGTCAGGTCACAACATCTAAAAGGAAAAGGCACCCTTCCCCAGAAATTATGACAGAACAGGATTCTGAGGAATCTGACTATTCGGTTTTTGATAAGGAACAGCATCCCTTAACTGCTTATGAGGATTCAGATGCAGTGGAATCCATCCCTTCTTCCTCCTCTCCAGAGGACATTTCCTTTGGAGAAACCCTTCACTCCCTCAAGGAACATTTCCAATGGGAATCCCAGGACTTCCCGCAGTCTAAGAAAAGACTTAGAGAGTTTCTGGACCTGCCTCAGCACAGACCCCTGGCCATCCCCCCTATTTTAGAAGTGGTGGATGATGTTTTCCATGAGTCCAGCTTAGCCCCTGACGCACTCCCTCCTGCTCCCAATAAACCTGACAGGTACTACAGGATTCTCACAGATACCTGTACAGAAATCCTGCTACAGACTCAGAGGCCATTACACAGAGACCTAAAGGAGCTAAGACTAGTTCTGCCAAAAACCCTCTTCCTTCTGACAAGGACCCCAGAGCTCTGGACAGATGGGGTAAAAACGTATACACCTCTGTAGCCTTAGCTATCAGAGCACTCAATTGTCAGTTCCATATTTTAAAATATCAACAACACACTTTCTAACTATTAAAACAGAAAATTGCTACTTTTCCTGACTGTGCCAGTTCAAAAGAGTTAACAGATTTACTGCACTCTGCTTGTCAATTGGCCAAACACTCATTACAATGTGGACATGATGCCCTAGAAAACTCTAGCAGGGCAGCAGTGACAGGATCTATTATTAGGAGACATGTATGGCTGAAGGAACAACCTCTCCCTGAACATGTCAAGTCAAACCGTATTGATGCACCCCTAGATAAGGAGCGCTTGTTTGGGGAAAAAGAAGAGGTGCTTAAAAAGGTGGAAGACAAAGCAAAACCTATGCAAACAGTAAAAGATTTCTTTCAGGTACAACCCTCCAGGTTCAGCAGGAGCTTTTCCTCTAAGCACTGGGGCTTCCCTGCACTTTGCAGACAGGGCCAAGGTAAGCCCCGCAGGGACAGACCATCCCAGGGCCAGCAGAGAAATAAACAATGGACCACTGCCGTCTCTAAGGCAGGGAGTTCTAAGCCAACCTTCTATGGCAAACACTCACAATGACTCCCTCTCCCTCCTCTGCCCTCCCTTCACTCATCAAAAATTAGGCGGAAGGATTTCCCTCTTCAAAGACAATTGGCTTTCTGTAACAAAGGACCAATGGGTCTTAAAGATCATTTTTCAGGGATACAAATTCTCTTTCAGCGAACTCCCAATTCCAAGAGGGTACCTGGACATACCTCCAAATCAGTGAGCAGAGGCACTGAAAAAGGTACAAACTCTCATTTCCCAGGGGGCAATGGAACCTGTACCCTCAGATCAAACAGGCAAAAGATTTTATTCCAGACTATTCCTTGTTCCCAGAAAAGAGGGCACTTGGTGCCCCATCCTGGATCTCTATTCTGAACACCTTCCTGGTGGTCCCAGATTCAAAATGCTAACTTTGCAGGAGCTGCTGCCTATGCTAACAAACAATGCCTGGCTAGTGACCCTAGATCTAAAAGATGCCTACCTCCACATCCTTATCAGGGAATCGTGCAGGAAATTCCTGCGCTTCAGAGCAGGCTCACAACACTTTCAGTTCTCTGCGCTGCCCTTTGGCTTATGTACTGCACCCAGAGTATTCACCAAATGCTTGGCCCTGGCCATAGCATTCTGCAGACAAAGAAATATACAGATTTACCCTTACCTAGATGACTGCCTCATTCAGGCAGAGTGCAAAGAAAAGCCACTCCAAGACCTTACCTTTGTCAAATCACTCCTAACTTCCCTAGAGTTCACCATCAACAAGAAAAAAATCAAAGAAAAACCCCACCAGGTAGATCATTTTCTTAGGAGCTCTGCTAGACACAGCATCCCAAATGGCCTTTCTATCCCCAGAAAAGCAGAGCTTCCTGTCTCTCTACTTTACCCAGCTGGCTTCCAGACGTCACCTCACCACGAGGAAGTTCTGCAAGCCCTGGGATACACGGCATCTTGCATCCATGTCCTTCAAGGATGCATCTGCAGTCCTAACATATGGGTTGTCCTGCTCAGGCAGCCCTTCGGTCGGCCGGATTCCAAAGTCTGGGTCTGGCCTCGGCTGATGTTGCACTTCACCCGACGTCATAGCTGCTGTTTATTGGGTATAAAGGCATCAGCCGACGCCATTTTCCTCAGTCTTTCTTGCCACGTGGTGCCCGAAGCAGAAGCTGTTCACAAGTGCCGGTCGGTCAGATCCAGAGATTTCTACTACCGAAGACTTCTAAAAAGCTAAGTACCCCGTTGGGGACTCTTTCTTGCCTCAGCTGATGTCAGAAAAAGTAAATAATTGTTTAACTTGTGGGAAACAAATACCTCATAAGGATTTCCACTCTTACTGCCTTCCTTGCTTAGGCCCAGACCACGACGTATCAGCTTGTCTAGCCTGTGCTTCCTTCAACCGACGAACACTTAGATGTCGGTCGGAGTTTGCAGAGGAGTTTTTTGGTCCCGCTTTTGCTTACAAAATGCCATCGGAGACTCCGACTTCACAATTAGCTAAAAAGCGCAAGGAAAAGGACCGACACTCACGGCCCGCGGTTTCGGCTGAAACCACGGTTAGGCCAACCGCGAGTGTCTCGGTTTCGGCTGAAACCGAGTCCTCGGTTCTTCCTTCAGCCGAAAGCATGCCTCCGATAGCCGAGGCCTCACAGAGCATGGCTGAATCTGCTACTGTATTTACTGCTACAGAAGCAGGCACCCAGGACTTGTCAGACACTATTCCTTTAGACATATCTACCCCTGCACGTGGGGCTGCTAGACCCCCTGCTTCTATGTCTATCAAGGCTTTTGCCAGGGCTAAAGCAGCTAAATCTTATAAGGCCTTACCTGCTAAAACTCCCTCACATAGGCCTACCTCTAGTTCCCAAATACTCAGCCTGGCTGAGGATCTCATTTCTTTGGTCAGGGGATCCCAACCTCACCCAGACAGGGCCTCTCAGCCCCCTCCAGATAAGAGGCCTAGGACTGAACCCCCGGAACCTGTCTCTACAGACTATTCCTCGGAGGACTCAGACATCTCAGACCCTCAGGAAGGCCCATATTCTCCTTATGAGGATTCTGATGCAGAAGACTCCATTCCTTCTGCTTCTCCTCCTGAAGAATTTTCTTTTGGGGAAACCTTACATGCTATGAGGGAACACTTCCAATGGCAGGGCCAGGATTTTTCAGATTCAAGGAAAAGGCTAAGGACTTTTTTACACTTACCACAGCATAGGCCTTTAGCCATTCCTCCAGTACTAACAGTCGTTGATGATGCATATAATGATGCCTGTACTGCTCCTGACTCTCTTCCTCCGGCCCCTGCCAAGCCTGACAGATATTACAGGGTCCCGGACACACACTACCATTTGTATAAGGCTCCTGTTGCAGACCCTGAAACCATTTCACAGGGCCCTAAAGGTGTGGCAGCTGCTTCTGCCAAAAACCCTCTTCCCTCTGAAAGGGAATCTAGAGCATTAGAGAGATGGGGTAAAAGGTTTATACTTCTGCTACTCTTTCGGCCAGGGCCTTAAACTGTCAATTTCACATGATTCAGTACCAGGAATTTTTGTTAGACCAGCTAAATAAAAAACTATCCTCTCCTGAACCTATAGACTGCAAGTCCCTTCAGGATTTGGTACATAACTCTCAGCAGGTCAGTAACCATTTCTTAAAATGTGGCTATGATGCACTGGAGGCTTCCTTTAGATCAGCTATGACTGGAACAGTGATTTGAAGGCATGCCTGGTTAAAAGAACAATCCTTACCAGACCATGTTAAGTCAAAACTCCTAGATGCTCCCATGGAGAAGCAAAGTTTGTTTGGCTCCCCTGCACAGGAGGTTCGAAAGAAGGTGGAAGAAAAAGCAAAATCTGTCCAAACAGTCAAGGATTTCTTACAGGTCCAACCTCCGAGGTTTAGCAGAAATTGGCCTTCGAAGAATTGGTCCTTTCCAGACAGCTCCAGAGCACAGAGAGGCAGAAATAGACGCCCGAGAGGCAGAGGTCAATCTAGGGGTGCCTACAGGGGATGTCAGTGGCAACCTACCAACCAGAGAAGTACTGCCACAGATTCAACTACAACCACTTCCACAGGGCAGACACAATGACTTGGCTCTGGTTCCGCCTACCAGGGAACAACTGGAAGCTCCCTTGGGCGGAAAGCTAGCCTTATTTTCCGACAACTGGCATTACATTACAGGAGACAAATAGACTTTACAAACAATAGACAAGGGCTACAGGTTTCACTTCCACACTCTACCAAAAAAGAGGGGAATGCCAAACCTACCACCAAGCCAAAAAACAGACGCTCTAACCCAAATCAACAACTTACTAAGGATGAGAGCTATAGAAAAGGTGCCACCTATGGAACAAGGCCAAGGATTTTACTCCAGGCTTTTCCTTGTACCAAGAAAAGAAAATCAATGGAGACCTATTCTCAACTTGTCCGCACTGAACACATACCTCATTGTTACAAAATTCAAAATGCTGACCCTCCAGCAGCTTCTTCCCATGCTGGGCAAGGAGTCTTGGCTGGTGACTCTAGATCTCAAGGAGGCATACCTGCACGTCCCTATACGACCAGATTGCAGAAGACACCTCAGATTTCTTGCAGGATCAGAGCATTATCAATTCTCAGCATTGCCCTTTGGCTTATCTACTGCGCCCAGAGTATTCACGAAATGCCTGGCATCAGTAATTGCTCATTGCAGGCTTCAGTGAATTCAAATTTACCCATACCTGGGCGACTGCCTAATACAAGCGGACAACAAGGCAAAATTAACAAAAGATTTGGAAAATGTCATACAACTATTGCAAGCCTTGGGATACACAGTCAACATGCAAAAGTCAAGACTAGTACCATCCCAAAGGATAACATTCTTGGGTGCAGAACTGGACACATCAACTCAGATGGCTTGTCTCACAGAAGAAAAACAAAAGCAACTACCAGTCTACTTCATGACATTAACAAAACAAACTCAGCTTACTGCAAGGAAAGTCCTGCAAGCCCTGGGTTACATGGCATCCTGCATAATATTGATTCCGCATGCCCGGCTGCATATGAGAAAGTTACAATGGTACCTAAGGAATGTATGGTCTCAACACAAGCACAGTCTAGAAGCCCAGATTCCAATAATTCCATGCCTGAAGCAAGAATTCCTGTGGTGGGCTCAGGCCTGTCAGTTGAACAGAGGATTGCCTTTCCACAAACCTCATCCAAGCCAGACCATCACCACGGACGCCTCAGACCTAGGCTGGGGGGCACACATGGTGGACAATTGTATACAAGGCCTATGGACCCAAGACCAGCTGAATCTACACATAAATCTAAAGGAGATGCTGGCAGTGAAACATGCGATCCAGGCATTCAGACCACTCCTTCAACAGGGTCATCTGCTGATAAGGACGGACAATACCACAGTCATGTGGTACATCAACAAACAGGGAGGTACACACTCATATCCTCTATGCCGGATGGCAAAGGACCTGTGGAATGTGGCCCTGAATCTCAACATTCAACTTCAGGCCAGATTTGTACCAGGAAAAGAAAATTCTCTAGCAGACACCTTAAGCAGAACTACCACGGATGCTCACAAATGGATGCTGCATCCAGATATATTCAAAGCCATAACAAGGAAATGGGGACTACCAGAAATAGACCTGTTCGCCTCCCCACACAACCACCAATTGAAGAAATTCTGCACAAGAGCATACCACCCACTTGCTTGGAGGGTGGACTCCCTTTCCTTCAGCTGGAAAAACCTGACAGCATGTGCATTTCCACCTCTTCCCTTGATGTACAAAGTTCTACTGAAGATCAGAGAGGATCAGCCAAGGGTAATTCTGATAGCTCCAGACTGGCCGAGGCAACATTTGTACCCGCTACTGAGAAGCATGTCTCGGACACACGCATGGCATCTACCACTATGTCCCTTACTACTAACACAGGACAACTACAAGATCCTACATCCAAACTTGAAAACACTGCAGCTAGCTGCTTGGAATATTGCATAAAACAAAATAACCCAGGTTTATCTCAGAGGGTTAAGGACATTATCCTGGAGGCACGCAGACCCTCCACAAGGAAGACTTATTCAGCCAAGTGGAAAAGATACCTCATTTGGAGTGCAGCAAAGGGAGAAAATGTCTCATTGGCAAACATAGCACACATCCTGGAATATTTAGCAGAGCTGTTCCACAATGGCCTGTCTTACTCCTCCATTAAGATTCATGCATCAGCAATTTCAGCAGAATACAACATGGATCCTCCTGTCTTCTCTCATCCTCTACTCAGGCAGTTCTTGAGAGGAATCAAAAATGTAAAGCCTCCAAGGAAACCACCTTTACCTACATGGGATCTCAACTTTGTGCTGGAAAAGTTAACACTTCCCCCTTTTGAACCAGCAGCAACAGCAGAATTACAATTCTTGTCTTGGAAAACTGCTTTCCTGCTAGCAATTACTTCAGCAAGAAGGGTATCTGAGTTACAGGCATTAATGGCAGTACAACCCTTCCTTATCTTCCATCAGGACAGAGTCTCTCTGAGAACTAACCCTACCTTTATGCCAAAAGTGGTCTCCAGAGTATCATTGAACCAAGCAATTCATTTACCTACATTCTTCCCCAACCCACAGAACAGGGGAAAGACTGCTACATACCTTGGATGTGCACAGACAATTACGCTACTATCTGGACAGAACTAAGACCAGCAGAAAAACTGACCAGCTTCTGGTAGCATATGCAACAGGAATGCAAGGAAAAGCAATTTCAAAACAGACAATCTCAAAATGGATAGGAAATTGCATTCGATTTTGCTACTCTTTTCATGGAAAGACAACTCCTGATAATATCAGACCTCATTCCACAAGAGCTACAGCCACCACTACAGCTTTCCTACGAGGAGTGGCTACCAAAGACATTTTAGAAGCTGCTACTTGGAGCTCCGTGCATACATTTGCCAAGCATTACAATCTTCCCTTATACTCTAGATCCCGAGCAGGTTTTGCAACTGCTGTTTTGCAAGGGATCTTAACTACACCATCTTTATCTTAGTGCCTCCTCCCCAGTTTGGCTATGGTATTCTACCCATATGTTAGGACTGCAGATGCATCCTTGAAGGACATAGTACAGTTTTGTACCTACCATAAATGTAGATGTCCGATAGGTATGCATCTGCAGTCAGGATTACCCACCCTCCTTCCCCTCTGTGGTATTCCTAGGATATTTACCCCTCTTTTAGCTAGCTGGGGGAATCTATTATGGTGTATTTGTTTGTATATATGTATATATATATATATATATTTTTTTTTATATTGTTTGCTCTCTACTGTTTGGAATTATTTGCATTTATCCAAATTTAGCCTTACTAGAGGGCACCTGGCATCTGGGGCAAGAAACACTGAGGAAAATGGCGTTGGCTGATGCCTTTATACCCAATAAACAGCAGCTATGACGTCAGGTGAAGTGCGACATCAGCCGAGGCCAGACCCAGACTTTGGAATCCGGCTGACCGAAGGGCTGCCTGAGGCAGGACAACCCATATGTTAGGACTGCAGATGCATACCTATCGGACATCTACATTTATGGTAGGTACAAAACTGTACTTTCTCATTCTCCTGGCCAGGATTCACATGAGGAAACTTCAGTGGTATCTAAAGAACCTTTGGTGCCAGAACTCTCAGTCCCTAGAGACCTCTGTCTTTCTGATCCCATGTATAAGGGCCGAGTTTCTCTGGTGGGAAGAGACCTGTACCAGTAACAAGGGTCTTCTCTTCATCCTCTGCCCTACCGGCCAGACCATCACCATTGATGCCTCAGGCATTGCTTCAGGCACTCACCTAGCGGGCTGGTGCACCCAAGGTCTTTGGGATGCCCAACAACTTCACTTGCACATCAAGCAGAAAGAAATTATGGCAGTACAAAAGGCTCTGACATCTTTCAAACCCCATCTCAGGCCAGGGGTTCTTCTTATAAAAACAGATAACACCACAGTAATGTGGTATATCAACAAAAAGGGGAACCCAGTCTTACCCCCTGTGCAGGTTAGCCATGAGCCTGTGGCTTACAGCCACCTCCATGGGTCTGCAACTAATTTCCCAATACCTACCGGGGTCAACAACACCCTGGCTGATCACCTAAGCAGAAACCTACTGGACCCCCATGAATGGCAGCTCAACAGGGAAATTTTTCTGCAAATCACTCAGGAGTGGGGGACTCCGGAAGTGGATCTCTTTGCCTCGCACCTCAACCACCAGCTGCAAAAGTTCTGTACCAGGGAGTATCACCTCCTAGTGTGGAAGGTGGATGCCTTGACCTTCCCCTGGAACTCTCTCTTTCTGTATGCCTTCCCTCCTCTGCGCCTTATTCCCAAGGTACTGATCAAAATAAGGGAGGAGAGACCAAAGGCCATCCTCATTGCTCCAGATTGGCCCAGACAGCATTGGTACCCCTTACTATGTTGTCTGAACTTAGAGCCCCCCCCAAGCAGCTTCCCCTGATCTCAGACCTCTTGACCCAGGGGAGGGGGAAGATACTGCACCCAGACTTACAGACTCTCAATCTCTCAGCATGTCTTATACCTTAAAAGCTAACAAGGACTCCCTGTTAAGCAAACTAGTCCTAGACATCATCACAGAGGCCAGAAGACCCAGCACCAGAAAATCATACGCAGGAAAATGGAAAAGATTCTGCTCCTGGAGCCAGTCCAAAGGGGCCAGTACCTCCCATCCCTCCATCCCTCTTATCATGGATTACCTAGCCGAGTTACACAATAGTGGCTTCTCGTTCTCTTCTATTAAAATCCATGCCTCAGCCATTTCTGCCCATTTCGATTCAGACCCATCCCTCTTCTCTCATCCTTTGATTAAGGAATTCCTCCGAGGGACTTCTAATATCAGACCTCCCAGAAGGCCTTCCACGCCACCCTGGGACCTGAATTATGTTCTAGAAAAACTAACCTTACCTCCTTTCTAACCTGCTGCTTCTACAAAATTGAAATACCTCTCCTAGAAGACTGCTTTCCTACTAGCTATCATCTCAGCCAGAAGGGTATCAGAGCTTCAGGCTCTCACGGCTTTTGAGCCCTTCATCATTTTCCATGCAGACAAGGTCTCCCTGAGGACTAACCGCTCCTTTATGCCCAAGGTGGTATCTGATGTGACCCTCAACCAGGCCATACACCTACCAACCTTCTTTCCCAACCCTCAAAATAAGGGGGAAAGAATTCTACACTTACTAGACATGCACAGACAACTTAGATACTATCTGGACTGTACTAAGCCTTTCAGAAAAACAGACCAACTACTTGTCAGCTTTGCCCCTTGGGCAAAGGGGAAGCCCATTTTCAAATGGATATCACACTGTATCCATTTTTGCTACAGACTACATGGAAACCCCCCCCCCCCCAAATCTATCCATACCCATTCCACTAGAGCAGCCTCCACTTCCACAGCCTTCCTCAGAGGAGTCCCCACTAGGGACATCTTGGAAGCTGCCACCTGGACCTCTGTCCATACCTTTACAAAGCATTACCACCTACCTCTTTTTTCAAAGTCTAGCTCAGGGTTTGCCTCTGCAGTTCTGCAGTGCCTGCTGACCCATGCCTTTCCACCCCTCTCCTCAGCTTTGGTAATCCTCCCACTGGTGATGACTGCAGCAGTGAAACATGAAGAACATAGTACAGTTGTGTACACTTACCATAAATGTAGACGTTCGAGTGTATTCACTGTTGCAGTCCTGATTTCCCTGTATCCAACCCCCATCTAGCATCTTCCCCTAGGAGGACATAAGCTTCCCAAGGTGGGTTTTGGCCAACAGGACCACCTTTTCTTATTTCCTTGTGCTTCTGACAGGTTAGGGCAAGAAAAACTGATGTAATGACATCAGCCGCCTTGCTTTATAGTACTGAGGACCTGACGTCAGACTACAAGCGACTGCACCCGACCCAAAAAACATTGACTCTGGTATTCGGGCCGACCGAGGGCTACCACAGCAGGGATAACCCACTGGTGATGACTGCAACAGTGAATACACTCGAACATCTACATTTATGGTATGTATACACAACTGCACTTTTCAGTCTTGTAGTATGTCACAAACTGACTCCTAGTCTGAGGCAACTAACGGGATTGCTTGGCTAAGATTTCATATGGTCACTTTGGATAACTTCTGCTGTGGCGACCCCTAACCGGGAAAAGCCGAAAGAAGAAGAAGAAGTAACTGGGTTGCTTAGTAACTGCATATGTATCTATGAATTGGTATCTTATGCAGGATTATTACCTGTTGCTTGCAGGCATAGACTGCAACTGAACTTTCCCATAACTGTGACGTGGATAAAGTTTGTACATTTAAAATGTATAGACTGTGCCGTTTTCTGTAAAGGAGCAATGATACACATTGCAGAGCGTCATTGACACACTTTCACAGTAAATGATACCTCCTGTTGTCTACCATTTAGACAAAACTAAAGTAAATAGCAGTTTGAAAAATATCTTGTCTACTTATGAAAGGAGGAGTGAAGGTTATATGGACAGAATTGTTCAGCAATGTTTATTTTTCTTGTAGAAGGCAACATTTTATTTATGTAGGCTTATTTCCTAAGGCAGAAAAATAACTATTTTTGAATGGTTTAAACAGATCAAACGTCATTAAAACACTGAACAGCATTTCTGGTAAACTTGTTATTTCTGCTAATAGGAGTATACAGAAATGGTGGAAGGCCCTTCCTCCTAACAAAAAGCAATTGTTCAAGGAAAGTGTGAAGAAGAACAAATGGAAGATATTCCTGAGTATCAGTGGACTTTGCCTTGGCTTTGTAGTTTTCTATTTTACTCATCTGGATGAAAGTCCCATTACAGGACGCAGAAGACTGTTGGTTATCAAAAAAGATACATTTGAAGAACTGTCTCAGTTTGAATATAAGCTGGTAAGTGTTAGACGGCAGCTAAATTATAAAAGTGTTTTAGTTTAGTTTTACTATTTTTTTAACCAGTCAAAATTTGTCTCATATTCTATTTCCTTTTTTCTGTCTCACTCATGTATGTTTAAAAAATCTTTTGTCTTGCTGTTTGCCTGGAGAGACAGATCATGTCCACTTCCAATATATTGATGAGAAGGGAAGGGATACAAGATCTGCTTACATGGTAAGAGGAAATCAGAATACCTGTGGTGGTCAGGAGTTTGACTGGGGATGGAGATCATTTAGCACTTCTTAGTTAGTATCCGTTGAGACAGTTACATTGCCTATCATTATCAGATTCAATTGCATGATTTTTCTGTTCAGACTACCAGCAGTGCTGAGAGTTAGGTTTAGTGATCTCAGAAAAAGAGATTCCATATGGAGAAAAGGGAATGATGCAGAGGCAGTAACCCAACCGCAGGACTTCACCCAATTGAGACTCATCTGACATTTGCCCCATTATCAAGTCATGCACCATTGGATTTGCTCCAGCTTGCACTGTAAAGTCTTCTCCTTATCTTACCCCTCTCTCCTTCTAAGAATATTTCCATAAGTTTAGTGGTCCTTCTAACCCTTTTCCATGCAATAGTAGTCATCTCACCCATCAAACATTTCCCTTCTCTGGACGGATAGCAATCAAAGCATTTGTTTCTGTTCCTGGCACAGACTCAAGTAGTGAGCTTATCACCTGTATGTTTTTTACGCTCTTAATTCATCTGCTGGTCTTAGACATGTAAACCTGTTTGTGTGTATTGGGATCAGTTAGCATTATTAATAATCTGTCTTCAGAGGATTTCCTTGTGACTGCAGCCCAAGCTTTGATACCTTCTCTTTCACTTTTCTCCCGTTATTAATTTCTCAAATCTTTTGGGTTTCTAATACCATGATGGGAATGGACCCCATTCCTAAGACAAAGTACGATTAAAGTTCATGAAATTAGTATTGTTTCAATCATTGTCAGCTGTATGTTTTTTGCGCTCTTAATTCATCTGCTGGTCTTAGACATGTAAACCTGTTTGTGTGTATTGGGATCAGTTAGCATTATTAATACTCTGTCTTCAGAGGATTTCCCTGTGGCTGCAGCCCAAGCTTTGATACCTTCTCTTTCACTTTTCTCCCATTTTTAATTTCTCAAATCTTTTGGGTTTCTAATACCATGACGGGAATGGACCCCATTCCTAAGACAAAGTACGATTAAAGTTCATGAAATTAGTATTGTTTCAATCATTGTCAGCCAGAAGTGCTCTTCGCAGCACCCGCAATGTCCCTAGATTCATTTGTCAGAAATCCGCTCTGGATGTAAAAATAATGCACTAGCCAAACACCTTTCTCTTCATAAAAGACACACAGGTTTTAAGTTCCAGATCCTGGATCGCATAGACATGGGTGATCTTGAAGGAGACATCCCGAATATTCTGGAGAAACTTTAACTCATGTGGCAATTAAAGCTGAACTCTTTTAGAAAGCCTGGACTAAACTACTACTGTTCAATTAAAAGTGCACTGGAACTTAGAAAATTGCCACGTTGTTTACATGACTAATTGTATTTTATTTTATTTTTTTCTACAAATTGGTTTTAAATGCCATTTTAAATCATTTGAAATTTGTGTATATTTTGTTTCCATCATCATACACATATATTTTTTTTATTTTTATTTTTTTCTGGTTCTCTTTTTTCCACTTTATTCAAAATGATGGTAATAACAATACTAACTAATTATACAATTATATAGGTTTTTAGGGTTCTTGTACACAGACCTGAAGAAGTCTAGAAGGACGAAAGCGATCTTTGTTAACAATAGGTTATGAAAATAGAAACTGATTTTTACATGCAAAATGTATATGTATATATTTATATATAATTTTTGATCGCAAAATGAACTAAGGTTGATATATTTCCAGCCATGTAGTATATTGCCTTGTATAAAATCACAGACTTAATAATCTACTTAATAATTTGGTTAAATAAGATGTGCCATTAAAGTACATTAGGGCTATATATTATTATGACAGCTACTAGGTAGGGCAGGACCAGCTCGAATGTCACACTGATGGGGGAAAGGATGTGAATTTAACATGTGTACCAATAACACTATGTTTTACAGCACAATAAACCACTCCCATGCCTGATAAAAAGTATATATATATATTTAGAAAGCTTGTGAGGAAATTATTACTCTATTTTTGTTTTGCTTGGATCGCTTGTCTGTGTACTTAATAAAGTATTTTCGACTGAAAACAGACTGCCTGCCTTGCTTGGATTACTTTTGAATACTTAGTAATGCTGCAGAATTATATATTTTCTATTATTACTTTATGACTTGACGGGTTTACGTTCGCTACTTCTACTACTATTGTCTGATCTGATTAATATACAGTGATTAACTAGAAATATATGGACTGAAAATCCTCCGCACAGAGAAGTTTCTTACATTGTTTAGATTCTTTTTTATAAGACCCATTGCACCTACTACTATTGGAACTACCTGGGCATCTTTCTTCCACACTGTTCTAGTTTTTGCCTGCAAATCCTGATATTTTATTACTTTGTGTCTGTACACAAGACACTGTAGCCACTGTGTGTGGCAATTTCAATGATCAATCCTACTTTTGTCTTCTTTTTATGGACCACTATATCCAGTTTTCTAGCATCTGTCTTTTGAACTGTTGGTAATGGGTGATCCCATGTTATGTAAACTTCATCATTTGCTATGATGATTTGCGGCCCATATTTCTAGTGTTTTTCAGTCACATCACTACCATAATATTTGCACAATCTTCAGAGCAACAGTCTTGCCACATTATTATACCTATAGGTATACAGCCCTTCTCCCATTAGTATGTCACAACCAGCAGCACAATGTGCAATTGTTTCCAATTCTGTTTTATAAAACCTACATTTGTCTGTTTCTCCCACATGTTCAATGGACTTTGTAAACCAATGTGTATGTAGCCCACTATCTTGGGGCGCCAATATTAACCTTTCATCTCTTGGTTTGAATTTGCCTCTCCTTAGCCATTCCTGTGTTCAGTCCTGATCATCATGAGGTTCTTCCAGAAGTTTTCTATACTTGCAACTATATTTATGCATTTTCCACTTTTCTTGTCTTCTCATCTGGTCCTTCACCTTATATTATTTCTTTTGTTTTTTTTGGCACATTCAGTTGCTGCCTGATTTTTATTTACTTCTGGTTTGATTTCCATTCCTGCATCATGCTGATATGCTTCTGCTAGGATAAGGAGAGAAGGCATCTTAGATTTATTCTCCTCATGTTTCAGAACTTTCACTACATTTGGGTCTTGTGAGGTTGGCAGATGTGTGCAGTCCCACGATTTCAGATCTATACATGTATTCAATTTCAAGAAGGCCCATACCTCCTTCAGGGAATATATAATCTTGGTAGGCAGAGATTTTTGTAAATCATTTGCTGAGCATGAAGCATCCTTCTTGTTTTCCTGTCTTATCTATCCAACACATTTTGGGGCCAGTCAATCACTCTAAAATTGTAAGTTAGGACAGGACGAGCAAATTGGTTTATAGCTTGAATTTTGTTCCTAGATGTCAACGCTGTTTTCAGGATTTAGTTAAGTCTTCTAAAGTATTCCTTACTAAGTTTTATTCACATTTGTTCATGTTTTATTGTTGATCCTTCATCAATTCCCAAAATATTTATATACTCTCTCTTGCTCAAGTTCTTTTATATCACATTCTTGTCCCAAACTGATGTGCTCTTGGTGCTGCAGTTTTCCTGCTTTAAAGGTTGCTTTTGCACATTTATCAAGACCAAATGACATTCTTATATCATCTGAAAAAGTTTTGACACCTTGTAGTTGTGGTTTAAGTTCCTCATCTGGCAAAGAGAAGATGAGAAGTCTTTACACTTTGTTGTTTTCTAGGAGCCAAGTTATAGCCGTGGCCTAAGCTGTTAAGTAGACAGCTTAATGGGTTAAGGGCAAGACAGAATAGCAGTGGTGACAGAGTCTCACCCTGGAATATCCCCCTTAGAATTTTTTATCCCTGGAATAATAATTTGTCCATTATCATGGCTTAATTGCAAAGTGGTCTTCCACTGTTTCATGGTCACTGTAATGTAGTCGATCAGCGTAGGGTGTATCTTATACATTTTTAAGCACTCTTTTATCCATGAATGTGGGATACTATCAAATGATTTTTGTAGTCAATCCATACCTTACTTCTTTTCCCTTTTTACAGGTCTCCACCATGGCTTTATTTAACAACAAATGATCCTTTCTTCCGTATGACTTTCTTTATTTGCCCTTTTGTTCTATTGCTATGATTTGAGTTTTCTAAGTGACTATAAACTCTGTTGGCATCAATTCCAGTGTAGAAATTTACACATGATTGGAAAGCAAGTTACTGGACTGTAATTTTTAGGGTAGCTTGCAGGTTCACTCTTAAGTAGGAGCATTGTTTTTCCTGTTGTTATCCAGTTGGTGTATGTTTCGGGGTGCACATATGAGCTCTTACTCATGGCTAAATCTTCATGCAAAGGTGGGTTTTCCAATAAGAGACTTTTCTTAATTTTGTTTCATTCTCTTTGGCTGTTATTTCATCCCATTTCATATCCTGCACCTTCAGTCTTCTTTCTTTTACTTCTGTCCATTTAGCATTTTTGTTGTGTTCCACAGGATCTTCATAAATACTTCTCCAAAATGTTTCTATTTTTTCTTTTTTTTTTTTGGTGGTCTTTCAATTCCTTTTACCTTGTTTCCCAATTCTCTATAAAACTTTTTTGGGTCATCAGTAAATTGCTTATTTTGTATTTTTCCTTTATATTTATCTGTGTATCTTCTAAGTTTTTCCGCCTGTGCTGCGATTTTTAGTTTATTTGTGATAGTGCATGATAGATCCTGATCTGTTCTAATACTGTGCATTGCTTTATCATGTCTATCTTTCTAAGTATTTTTGTTGATCTGTTCCCTCTTTTGTGCTCTTCTAACAGTGACACTTCTTGTTTTAATTGCTTTATAGTTTTCTCCATTCAATACTTCCATGATGGTATTCAATTTCTCCCCTTCCTTTCCCTCACTACCCTGTGTTCTTGTGGTATAACTTTATCACTTATTAATTTAGCTGCACAGTAATATATCCTGATTACTTCTGTTATATCACATGGATCTCTATGGACAGTCCTAATTACTGTGTTCATTTCTTTTATCCAACGTCTGACTTCTTTGGTTTTATTGACCTTCTGCAATCTGTTTCTTTCATTGATCTTAATATGTCTATCTATCTCTATTAAATCAAGCAACTCTTCTCTTAGCTCACTTTCTTTTAAATTGAGGGCACATTTTTTGTTTTCCATTTCCTATGGGCATTCTATAGAAAGTTTTATAGCATCTTTCTGTGGCACATTCTCTTTAGTTTTATCCTGTGCCATCCATTGCTCTATTGTAAGGAAACTCACTGGCCTATCACTCCTCAACATTGACTGCATCAGAGTTTCCACAGTTTCCTGTTCCTTCCCCTGCTGTCCACTTCAAGTGAATGTTTTTATACTGGTTTCCTGTGGAAGGCTCCAAAATATCTTCATATGGCACCTGACCAATTGCTTTCTGTTTCACTGGTTTCCCCTTAATTTGGATGTCCATTGTTCTATCCTGTTGTGGTACTTTCTGAATTAGATTTTTTACACAAAATCCTTCACTTCGCAGGTACTCCATAACCTCAGTTTCTATTTCTTTAACTTCTTCATTACTAATCTCCTTTTCTACTTTTCCTCTGTTTTCTCCCTTTTTGATTTATCCAAGTCTTTTGGTTTTCTAATATCATGACAGGAATGGACCCCATTCCTAAGTCAGAGTACGATTAAAGTTCATGAAATTAGTATTATTTCACTCTTTGATGTTAGCCAAAAGTGCTCTTCGCAGTACCCACAATGTGCCCCGCAATTACTCCTTCTGCAATTCATACGGTGTTACATGAATTGGTAACATATCTAAATATGTTGTAAATTATTTTTTATAAGACCAGATGCTCCTACTACTATTGGAATTGTCTGGGTATCTTTCTTCCACATGGCTCTCGTTTCTGCCTGCAGATCAAGGTATTTTATGAGTTTGTCTCTCTCTGTACGCAAGACACTATAGTCACTAGGTGTGGCAATTTCAATGATCAATGCTACTTTCTTCTTCTTTTCTTGGATCACTATGTCTGGTTTTCTAGCATCTATCTTTTGAACTGTTGGTATTGGGTGATTCCATGTGATGTAAACTTCATCATTTTCTATGATTCTCTGTGGCTTATGTTTCCAATGTTTTTCAGCCACTTCGATACCATAATGTTTGCACAATCTCCAGTGTAACAATCTCACCACATTATTATGCCTTTCAGTAAACAGTCCCTCTGCCATTAGAGCATCGCAACCAGCAATACGGTGTGTAATTCTTTCCAACTCGGTTCCACAAAACCTACATATGTCTGTTTCTCCCACATGTTCAATGGACTTAGTAAACCAGCGTGTACGCAACCCACTATCTTGGGCTGCCAATATTAACCTTTCGTTTCTTGATGTAAATTCACCTCTCCTTAACCATTCCTGCGTTCGTTCTTGATCAACATGAGGCTCTTCCAGAAGTTTTTTATACTTGCAACTATATTTATGTTTTTTCCACATTTCTTGCCTTCTCATCTGATCATTCACCTTATATTCTTTCTTTTCTATTTTAACACATTCAGTTGCTGCCTGTTTTTTATCCACTTCTGGTTTGATTTCCATTCCTGCTTGACGTCGATATGCTTCTGCTAAATTAAGCAGAGATGTCATCTTAGATTTATTCTCCTCATGTTTCAAAACTTTCACCACATTTGGATCTTGTGAGGTCAATAGATATGTGTGGAGTCCCATGATTGCAGATTAATACATGTAATCAATTTCAAGGAGGCCCATCCCTCCTTCAGAACGGGGGATATATAATCTTGGTATACACTGATTTTTATAAATCATTTGGTGAGCATGAAGCATCCTTCTTGTTTTGATATTCAATCTATCCAACGCTTTTTGGGGCCAGTCAATCACTCCAGAACTATAAGTTAGGACAAGAAGAGCAAATTGATTTGTAGCTTGGATCTTGTTCCTAGGTGTCCATGCTGTTTTCAGGATTAATTTAAGTCTTCTAAAGTACTCCTTACTAAGCCTTATTCACATTTGCTCATGTTTTATTGCTGATCCTTCATCAATTCCCAAGTATTTATACACCCCCTCTTGCTCAAGTTCTTTTATATCAAATTCTTGTCCCAAACTGATGTTTTCCTGGTGCTGCAATTTTCCTTTTTTAAAGGTTGCTTTTGCACATTTATCAAGACCAAATGACATTCCGATATCATCTGAAAAATTTTGACAACCTGCAGCTGTGCTTTCAGTTCCTCATCTGATGAGCTATACAATTTTAAATCATCAACAAAGAGAAGATGAGAAGTCATTAGACTTTGTTGTTTTCTAGAAGCCAAATTGTAGCCATGGCCTAGGCTAAGTAAGCAGCTTAATGGGTTAATGGCAAGGCAGAATAAGAAGGGTGACAGAGAGTCGCCCTGGAATATCTTCCTTTGAATTTTTATCCCTGGGATAATAATCTGTCCTTTATCGTGGCTTAATTGCAAAGTTGTCTGCCACTGTTTCTTGGTTACTGTAATGTAATCAAACAGTGTAGGGTGTATAGTATACATTTTTAAGTACTCTTTTTATCCATGAATGTGGATACTATCAAATGCTTTTTTGTAGTCAGTCCATTCAATACTTGGGTTATTCCCCTTCTTACAATTCTCCACTATAACTTTGTTTAACAACAAATGGTCCTTTGTTCCATATGACTTTCTTTTATTGCCCTTTTGTTCTACTGCCATAATTGAGTTTTCTTCTAAATGACTATATACTCTGTCAGCGTCAATTCCCATGTATAGTTTGTATGTTGTCGGAAGACAAGTTATTGGCCTATAATTTTTAGGGTAGCTTGCAGGTTCACTCTTACGTAAGAGCATTGTTTTGCCTGTTGTTAACCAGTGCGGTGTGTGTTCGGGGTGCATATATAAATAGTTCTTACTCGTGGCTAAATCATCGTGCAGAGAAGTTAATACTTTAAGTCAAAAGTTAGGTACTGCATCTGGGCCTGGGGTTTTCCAGTTAGAGGCTTTTCTGAACTTTATTTCAGTCTCTCTAGTTGTTATTTCATCCCATTTCATATCCTGTATCTTTAAACTTCTTATTCTCTCATTTACTTCTTCTATCCATTTAGCATCTTTGTTATGTTCCACAGGATCTTCATAGATACCTCTCCAAAATGTATCTACTTCCTCGTTTTTTGGCGGTCTATCTATTCCTTTTACCTTATTTCCCAGTTCTCTGTAAAACTTTTTTGGGTCATCAATAATTTGTTTATTTTATGTTTTTCACTTATATTTATCTTCATATCTTCTGAGTCTTTCCACCTGTTTTGAAATTTTTAGTTTGTTATCTCCAATAGTGCATAATAGATCCTGGTCTGTCCTAATACCACACATTGCTTTATCACATTTTTCTTTCTTAATATTTTCATTGATCTGTTCCCTCTTCTATAATTTTCTAACAATGATACTTCTTGTCTTAGCTGCTTTATAGTTTTCTCTATTCAATATTTCCATGATGGTATTCGCTGTTGCCCCCTCTTTTCCCTCGCTACCCTATGTTCCTGTGGTAGAACTTTATCAGTTATTAATTTAGCAGCACAGTAATATATTCTGTTTACTTCTGTAATTTTGCATGGGTCTCTATGGACAGTGGTAATTATTGTGTTCATTTGTTTTTTCAAGCTTTTGACTATTGGGGTTTTATTAACCTTCTGCAGTCTATTTCTCTCATTGATCTTGATATATCTATCTTTGTCTATTAAATCAAGCAACTCTTCTCTTAACTCCTTTTCTTCCATACTGAGGGTACATCCTTTGTTTTCCATTTCCTGTGGGCATTCTATAGAAAGTTCTATAACATCTTCCTGTGGCACATTCTCTTCAGTTTAATCCTGTGTCTTCTATTGTTCTGTCGTATGGGAACTCACTGGCCTATCACTCCTCAACATTGACTGCATCAGAGTTTCCACAGTTTCCTGTTTCTTTCCTTGATGTCTAGCTTCAAATTAGTGTTTATACTGGTTTCTTGTGGAAGGCTCCAAAATATCTTGATATGGCACCTGACCAGTTACTTCCTGTTCCACTGGTTTCCCCTTAATTTGGATATCCATTGCTCTATCCTGTTGTGGTGCTTTCTGCATTTGATTTTCTACACTGAATCATTCTCTTTGCAGCTGTTCCATTACTTCATTTCTATTTCTTTGACTTCTCCATTACTCATCTCTTTTTCTACTTTTCCTCTTAGTCTTCTTATTTTTTGTATTGTAAAGTTTTACATATCCGGATTACTTTGCCTATATTTTTCTTCAAATATCTTTGGTGCTGCTCTTTTTGTGTTAGTTTGTTTTGCTTTCTCCTTTGCATAAATATTACACCATATTAATTCTCTTTTCCTTTCCCCTGTCCATATTTCTTCTTCACATGTCTCCTGGTCTTCTTGCTTTTCCTTATTCTGGGGACATACTCCAGCATACTGTGATGTAGTCTGTCTTAGACCTTCTACATTAAATCATTCACTTTGCAGGCACACCATAACTTCAGCTTCTACTTCTTTAACCTTTATTTTACTAATTGTCTTTTCTACATTATGTTTTTGTGTTATTAATCTTTTTATTTTGAAATTTTCCATATATGGATGCCTTTGCCTGTATTTCTCTTTGAATACTTTTGAGACTGCCTTCTCTATATTAGTTAACTTAGCTTTTTCCTTTGCATAAATATTGCACCATATCAAATCTCTCTTTCTTTCCCATGTCCATATCTCTTTCTTAGCTTTTTCAAATATCTCTAAGTTTTGTTGTTTATATTTTTCCACTTCCTCAAAGGCTTTTTTTTCCCAAGGAAATCAAAGTTTCTTGATCTATATACTGTTTTTCAAAAATCTGTTGTATTAATGAACGCAAATTTTTATCTGAAGCTTCTGACAGTTTTTCCTGCAAAAGTATTTTTCTTTCCTGTAATTTCTCTCTTAATCATTTTGTATATCTTGTATCTGGAAATTCTGAGCTTCTTGCATAATAATAATAACAATACATGATTTCTTTCTTATCCTCAATAGTCCACTGTATCATCTTTATGGCTGTTTTTTGGCCAGTCAGTTTTTGTCCTTTTTGTGGACTGCTGCTTCCTTCTACAATGGGGGGGGGGCATCCTCCTCTTGAGCCTGGCCTGGCCCCATTGTAGGAATATGTCCGCATTTTGAATATTCTACACTGTCATTTTTTTCCAGTCCTGGCACCAGTGCACCTACCAGGATTGGGCACTTTTTTATCCTGGGTCTTGTGCCCCCAGTTATCTTTTTTTCATTTTTGATTTACTTCTGTCCATGATATATGCTATATAAATGCAGTCTATATATCAGTATCACCTTGATGAGATTTTGTGAAAAACAGGGTCCACCTTGTGGAGGTACTCACCAAGACTTGAGGATGAATTTAATTTCAGCACTACTATGCTCCTTTGCTTGCTGACTTTTCATCTCTCCATCAGGACCCTATTGAAGCATCAGTTATGATCCTTCAGGATAGCCATTTCAGGTGTCGGCCTTTGTAATACCTCTTTTAATGCCTGGTGCCCTGACTCTGGGGTCCCATGTTTTGACTCTTCCTGCAACTGTCTATAATATCTAACAGATGCTTCTCTCACCGTAACTTGGCCCAAACATTGGTCTGCCATGCACAGTAGAAAATACTTTTAGACTTTGTTTCTAGACTGTAGGCTTTCTCTACAAGTTACTGGATATTGGCAATCCTGACGTTAGTAGCTGGTAAATGCATCATAATTCAATTTGAAGAGACCCAAGTTTCCCAGGCCAACCAACATCTTGAGGATAACTTCATCTTATGGGGAGAGGCAAGGGGGATTCTGCACTATCTCAGTCCTCACAGCTGACTCCACAAGTAATGCAGTTGTAAGAACCACTATGATGTTAAGTATTTGATCACTGCCACAGTAGCCTTAACTGTATGGGTTATGTTCTGCATGGGATGTAACAGCCATACAGCCTTTGAAAGCTTAGGCTTCCCTTCCACATGCCCAAACCATCATCAGCTCAAGCTAACTCTTTGAGCATCTAGCCCTTCAGAGGTTTCCTGCACTCCTCTTGTGGGCTTTTAAGGATCGATAGTCTGCTACAATTTCTTCATTGCTGGACAGATAAGTTCCCCTTTGGGAGGAAACCTTCTATGTTTATTTAATTCTGTAAAACTAACTTAATTAAGCTAGGAAAGACATTTTACTGGAATGTCATTTGACTTTTAGTGAAGTGCAACTTGTAACCTATATGGGGAAAAATGTTTAAACAAATTTTTTTCATTGCTTTTCTACTTTAAACTTGTGTTAAAGTACATTTAGGGGCTGGAGTAAGAGTTTTGATTGCTTTGCATTGTATTTCTTCAGGGGAAAATGCTTTTATTATTAATTAGCTGTTTTACTGACTGCTGCTGTTAGTTTTCCCTAAGTTTCAGGCTCCGTTTTTGGGTTCACCATGGAGTAACTTACCAGTTCCTTGATTCTTCCTTTTTCCAGCCACACAAAGTAAAAGGTTTCCAGATAGCCTTTGCCACTTCATCAGGCTACAAATTTGCCTCAGCCTCAGATGGGTGACTCTTCTGTGGTCATTTCTGATTACCCAGACCATTTGTCCTCTACCATGGATCTGTCTTGAGTAGTCCCTTCAGCCACATGGACTGACGGTTAGACATGTCCTCTGCAGCTGTTGGTGTCTTCTTGCTGAGCAAGGAAGAAACACTTTTGTCGGTTTCAGAAGAAAAAAATGGGAATACCTGTCTGCCTATCCTGACTAGGATATCTTTTCCTAGGAGTGTCATGTCTGACAGGAGTTTGTCTGCTTCAGTGGAATTTCCTGTTAAAAAATCAGAAAGTTAAATATTTATTTTCCCCATCACTGTTACTTTACACCAGAATGATTTATTGGACTTATCCTCAGAGCTTAGTTCAGGCTGTTGAGCCTTCTGTTTGAGGTGTTTCTGGTAACAGCAAAAATAATTCTTCAGTTTCTGTACTTTTTTATGGTAATGAACAGGAAAATGATTGTGAGGGGACAACTTCCATTTTCTGTTCTCTGGTATTTTTAATTCTGACTCTGAGTAGGGAGTTTCTTCTGGTAGTCCCTTAAAATGGTTTTCTTTTTATAAAACCATAGCTGTAATGAATCAGCAGTTTAAGTGGGGCATGGGGCATGCACGGATGGCCACTGTGGTGCAGTGGTTAGCATTGCCACCTCACACCAAGAGGTTCTCCTGTTCATTTCTCAGCTGGGGCGCCTTCTGTGCAGAGTTGCATTTCCTCCCTGTGGTCATATGGGTTTCCTCCAGGTACTCCGATTTCCTCCTACATCCCAAAGACATTCTGAAGGTGGATTGGACACTCTAAATTGGCCCTAGGTGTGAGTGTGTGTGCCTTCTGTGGAAGGTTGGGTACCGGACTGGCAACTCGACACCATAAAACTCCACTGACAGTCATTCTGCAGTCCATTGTTCCACTGTTGCAACCCCTAACGGGAGCAGCCAAAAGGAAAAGAAAAAGTTTAAGTGGGGGATGTAATGATATAACACTGTCTTTAAAGAAATATGATTTATTACAACTGGAATTTGCTGAACATACTCTTGTTCCTTCTGGTGCCCTTCTATTCAGTGTTATCTTTATGTGGAATTTGCCTTCCACACCTACACTTGCCCTTTATAGATGACATTAACAAAAACAAAAGACAGTAGCAATATATTAAATCCCCTATGGGGTACTTATCTGAAGCAAGAAGACGACACTAACTGCATTCAATGGCAGATTAAATGTACGAGTCAAAAAAGTTCTGAAGATTATGGCTGACATTGACTTTGACTGTGCCTTTGTGCAACATCTCAGGTACAGGCAGTGGTTCTAAGCTCTTGTAAGCAGGCTGGACTTTGGGTTGATTGGTGGAATAGAACTCATATGTAAAGAATACTGCAACATAGAAGAGAAGGACATCTATGGTTATGGTGAGATTTTACATAACTATTCTTTCTTCAAGCATTGGAAGATGTTTTCATTACAGCCTGCAACTTGCCTAATAACCAGCCTGCTGCCCCTAAAAATGCAGATAGATTTTATAAAGTTCTGAAGTCTTGTACGTTTTTATTTTCTAATCCCATATCTAACTTTAGTAAATCCATCTGCTGCTAATCTCTCCCTATCTGACAAGGATGGGGGAAAGCCTTTGAAACATTTGTGAAAACGTATATTCTTCCGCCACACTTACTTTTAAGATTTATTTGTCAAGCACATATTGCTAAATTTCTTGCTTGCTTCTTTTGAGAATATGAGTAATATTATAGTTTCTTTTCCCTGTTGGATGAAATAGTCCTGTTTGTGTAATTGTATTACTTTTGTGTCTCGTGTGACTAAGCACTCTGAAGTATGCTTATGATTATGCTGACTCCTCTTCCTACTGGAACTGTTGTGAGAGGGTTTACTTGGTTCCATACTTAAAATCTACTTAAGGATACTAAAGCTGAAATTTTGTGTTATCCTTTAGATAGGGAAGCTGTTTTTTAACCATCTGCTGCTGAAGGTCCTGAAAAAAATTTGGTGAGAGAGGGAAGTTGAATCAGAGGGTTTCACAGGTTTTTCAGCCTTGTTTCTTTAAGTTTGTTAAGGTTTTTAATATTATCACTGCACTGTTTTATAAAAAGCAAAATAAGCAGACACAGTAAACTTGTGGAGAGGAAATAACAAAAAAAAAAAAAAAAAACAATGCCAAGGTAGCTCCAAACAGAAGGAGGAGCCCCCTGAAGCAAGGATAATCCAACAAGTCTGAATAGCTGTCTACACAATGTCTCCCACTTCATATCCTGGCAAGCCTTTAAATCCTTCCAAAACTCTGGCTCTCTATTTGGCAAATAATTTCAAACAGATAGATTGTCAGAGTGATACATCAGAGATGAAAATGGCAGTGGTTATTCCTCCCTCCTTTTCGGGGGATTCCTCCTCATTCACCAAATCACCCTTCTTTTTTCTCCTCCTGTAATTTAGTATCTGTTGATTCAGGAGAAGATATAAACAGTCCATCCTTCCTTCTCTGACAGGGAGAGGGTTTTATTCATAAATGTTTCTGGTACCAAAGAAAGAAGCTTCCTGGAGACAAGTCTTGTGTCTTTCCTTTCTAAACCAGTTTGTAAAAGTACCCAGTATCAAAATGCTATGCCTTCTCAACCTGTTACCACTTATTCCTTGTTTCAGTTTTTAAAAAGGATATATTTAAAACGATAGCTATTATATTCCAATAGCCTCCAATTTTATACTTTTTCAGTGTTTCATGTGTCTGGATTATACTTTTAGTTCTCTGTATTACCCTTTGGGTTAACCACTCCTCAGAGGGTGTTCGCAAATTGTCCAGCTCCAGTGATAGCCTGTTGCAGACTGCAAGTTATTCACATGGTTTCCTTATTTAGATGACTTGTTTACCTTTGCAGAATCTTTTTCTAAGTGTAAGGAATCTCTCACTTGAGAGAGAGATTTCCTTTGTAGACTGGGTTTCCAGGAGAACATTCTAAGTCTTGTTGACTCCTTCACTCAGTCAGGATTGTGTTCCTGAGGTGTCTCCTAGACACTCGAGTTCAAAGAACTTTTCTTCCGGAGGAAAAGTTTGGATCTGTATCTAGATCTGTTCCTGAGGATGTTCTTCGTGTTTCACTGTTGCAGTCATTACATTAGGGTAATCTGCTGGCAGGTTGCCCTCAGTCGACCTGAATAACAAAGTCTTGGGTCCTGCGTCAGTTGCTGTCTCCTCTTCCATGACATCAGGTCGTCAGGGGTATAAAACATGCAGCTGACGCCATTTTATTCAGTCTTTCTTGCCGCGTGGTGCCTGAAGCAGAAGCAGTTCACAAATGCCGGTCGGCCGACTCCTGAAATTTTCATATTCGAGTTTCAGAACCAAAGTCTTCAAACTAAAGCTAAGTACCCCGTTGGGGAAACTTTTTCTTGCTCCTTACCGATGTCAGTAAAAGTTCATAATTGCATTACTTGTGGGAAGCAAATACCTCATAAGGATTTTCATTTGTACTGTATTCCTTGCTTAGGCCCTGATCACAACGTGCCTTGCTGTTGGTTTTGTGCTAAATTTAACCACTCACTATTAAGCGTCGGTATATTTTTGTTTCTAAATATTTTGGTTCAAGATTTAACTATCCTGAAATGTCGTCGGTTAGCAATCCGACTACCGGAGTTCACAAAAAACACAAAGAAAAAGACAGAGACAGACTGTCAAGGTTCAAAACTGACGACGAAGCTTCTCCTAAGCCAGTCGCCGGTTCGCCGGTACTCAGTGAGGCGATTTCGCATCCCTTGATACCCGCTACTTTTGAGTCGCAGGCCTCTACCGAGACCCATTCGGAGTCTGGTATGCCGTGAGATTCTCAAGAGTATTGAACCCACGGATGTCTCTCCCTTAGATGGGTCCGGAGCCACTGAGCAGGCACCTGCTTCTGAGGGTGTTTTCAGACTTCAACATTTTTATATTAAACCGACACCAGCAACAAAAACAAGGTCAAAAACAATTTCTATGTCTAAAAAACTGACGCATGAGCCACGTGCTCAGGCCCCTATGCCTAAAAAAACAGATGATCAAAATGGCTGAGGATTTAATTACCTTGATCAGGGGTTCCCAACCCCCCCCCCCCACCCCCACTAAGAGGCCTAGGCAAGGCACTGATTATGAATATTCAGATCAGGTTTCCATTTCTTCTGATTCCTCTTCTGATCAGGAATTTTCTATTCCTCCCTATGAGGATTCTGATTCAGAGGAATCCATCCCATCTGCATCTCCTCCTGAGGACTACTCTTTTGGAGAGACTTTGCATACTTTAAGGGAACATTTTCACTGGGAGAGTCAGGACTTCTCTGAATCAAAAAAGAAGCTTAGGGATTTCCTTCTTCTCCCTCAGCATAGGCCTTTGGCAATACCGCCTGTATTAGACATTGTTGATGTGTTCTCGGAATCAAGCATGGCTCCTGATTCCCTGCCTCTGGCTCCTAGTAAGCCAGACAGATATTACAGGGTTCCCACAAATTTCTTTTCAAAAATCCAGCTGCTGATCCTGAGACTATCTCTCAGGGTCCCAAGGGTGTAAAGGCTTCTACAGCCAAAAATCTTACCGCTTCTGATAGACATTCCAGGGCGCTAGATAGATGGGGTAAGAAGGTTTATACGTCTGCAACCTTGGCAGTCAGGGCTTTAAACTGCCAGTTTCATATGCTTAAATATCAACAGCATGTTATGGGCTTACTGAAACAGAAAATGATGTTGATTTCTGATTGTGTGGAAAATAAAGAGTTACAGGATTTATTGCATTCAACAGAAGAGGTTGGAAAGCATACTTTGCAATGTGGTTTTGATTCCTTGGAGGCCTCTTGTAGGGGCGCCGTTACTAGATCTGTGATTAGAAGGCATGCCTGGCTCAAGGATCAAAATCTGCCTGATCATGTTAAAGCCAAATTGTTGGATGCCCCTTTGCAGCATGATACTGTGTTTGGTAATAAGGCAGAAGAGGTTTTAAAGAAAATGGAAGACAAAGCTAAATCTATGCAAACTGTAAAAGATTTCTTGCAAGTGCAGCCACCCAGGTTCAGTAGGCACTGGCCTACTACAAATTGGTCCTTTCCTGTGTCCAACAGAGCCAATCAGGGCAAATCTAAGCGCTCAAAAGGCTCCAGATATCAATCACAGGGTTCTTACAGGTCAAAGCAATGGGGTGCCTCCACCTCCAAATCTGGAGGAAACAAAGCACAACCCTACAGTAAGCAGTCTCAATGACTTTCCTTTACCATCACCAAGCACTTATCTTTTGGCAGCCCCCTTGGGGGGAAAACTAGCACTTCATGCTCAAAATTGGCAGTTAATTACCCAGGACAAGTGGGTATTAAACATAGTATCCCAGGGGTACAGATTTAATTTTCATACTTTGCCAATTCCAAACGGATGGCTGGATTTGCCACAAAATCAATGGGCAGAGGCCCAAAAACAAGTCATGTCCCTCATGGATATGGGGGCTATTCAACCGGTACCAGAAAAGGAAAAAGGACAAGGTTTTTATTCAAGATTTTTCCTGGTACCCAGAAAAGACAATTTGTGGCGCCCGATACTGGACTTACTGATTCTGAACACGTTCCTGGACATTCCAAAATTCAAAATGCTGACTTTACAACAGCTACTACCTATGCTAGGCAAGAATGCTTGGTTAGTAACTCTAGACTTAAAAGAGGCATACATGCATATCCCAATAAGGGAATCATGCAGAAGGTACCTCTACTTCAAAGCAGGTTTTTTGCATTGCCAATTCTCTGCACTGCCCTTTGGCTTATCTACTGCGCCCAGGGTCTTTACAAAGTGTCCGGCACCAGTAATTGCATAATGTAGACAAAGAAGCATTCACATTTATCCTTATCTGGACGATTGTCTCATTCAAGCAGAGGACAAGGACACTCTTCTTCAACATCTGACATTTGTAAAAAGGCTTCTAGTATGCCTAGGGTGCACCATAAACAAAAAGAAATCACAACTGGTACCCTCTCAAATAATTACATTCCTGGGTGCAAGCTTGAATACAATTGCCCAGATGGCTTACCTCATGCCAGAGAAACAAAGGCAATTGACAACATACTTCAAACAAATGGCAACAAGAACCCAGTTATCTGCAAGACAAATTCTGCAGGCTTTGGGGTTCATGGCATCCTGCATTCTACTAATTTCATATGTGAGACTGCATATGAGGAAACTTCAATGGTACCTAAAAAGTTTATGGAGTCAGCATTGTCACAGCCTAGAAACAATGATTCCTCTCATTCCCTGCCTACAACAGGAGTTTCTTTGGTGGGCAGAGACATGTCACCAAAACAAGGGACTGTCATTCACTCTACCCCCTGCCACCCAAACCCTAACTACAGATGCATCAGACTATGCTTGGGGGGCCCACCTGGCAGGGAGATGCATTCAGGGCAAATGGAGCCCAAACCAAATGCATCTGCATATCAACCAGAAAGAAATGCTAGCTGTTCAGAATGCTCTGAAAGCCTTCAAATACTTACTTCATCCAGGACAACTACTGATAAAGACGGACAATACCACAGTTATGTGGTACATAAACAAGCAGGAGGGTACACATTCTTACCCCCTTTGCAGACTAGCCATTGCCTTGTGGAACATAGCCTTGACTTACCAAATACATCTCCAAGCTCAATTCCTGCCAGGAAAGCAAAATACTCTGGCAGATGACCTAAGCAGAAATCTTATGGACCCACACAAATGGAAACTGGATCCACAAATCTTCAGCATCTTTACACAGAAATGGGGGAGTCCAGACATAGATCTATTCGCCTCTCCCCAAAATTATCAGTTAGACAAATTCTGCACAAGAGCTTATCATAAAAAAGCATGGAAAGTAGATTCTCTATCCTTCAGCTGGAAAAACCTATCAGTCTATGCCTTCCCCCCTCTGCCTCTTCTCTCCAAGGTCTTACTAAAAGTCAGACAGGAAAAACCAAAAATGATCCCAATTGCTCCGGACTGGCCTCACCAGCACTGGTACCCTCGTCTAAGGAAGATGTCACATCTTCCTCCATGGTACTTGTCTCAAATACCTCATCTACTGTCTCAGCAGAACTATCAAATTCTGCACACTCAGCTCCAAACTCTGAATCTTGCAGCATGGCTAATCAACTAATTATTCAAACCACACCTCTCAGTAAATCTGTGATGGATGTTATTTTGGAAGCCAGAAGGCCTAGTACTAGAAAATCTTATGCTGATAAATGGAAGAGATTTTGTGCTTGGAACCAAGCACAAGGAATAGACACAGCAAAGCCCAATATTCCTCAGATTTTACAATATTTAACTGAGATGCTTGACAAGGGCCTATCTTTTTCTTCAATAAAAATCCATGCCTCTGCCATCTCGGCTCATTACAACACAGAGCCTCCCCTCTTTTCTCATCCACTGCCTAAACAGTATCTTAGAGGAGCCAAAAAATTTAAGGCCTTCCAGAAGAGCACCAACTCCTGCATGGGACCTCAGTTTTGTACTGGAAAAACTCACCCTGCCTCCTTTTGAACCAGCAGCTACTGCGGATATAAAATTTCTGTCTTGGAAAACAGCTTTTCTTTTGGCAGTCACTTCAGCAAGAAGGGTTTCAGAACTACAGGCTCTCATGGCAGTGGAGCCTTTCATTATATTTTACCCGGACAGGGTGTACCTCAGGATCAATCCTTCTTTTATGCCTAAGGTGTTATCCATTGTGGCTCTTAACCAGACCATTCACCTGCCAACATTTAACCCAAATATGCAGAACAAGGGGGAGCGGATTCTGCATTCATTGGATGTATACAGACTACTAAGATTCTACTTAAACAGGACCAAATCTCTAAGAAAGTCTGACCAACTACTGGTAGCATTTGCTGCAGGATCAGAGGGGAAGGCTATATAAAAGCAGATTATTTCTAAATGGATAAGCCACTGCATTTGTTTCTGTTATTTGCACCATGGTAAACCTGTGCCCAAGGGGATCAGATCACATTCCACCAGGGCTGCCTCTACTTCAGCAGCTTTCCTCAGAGGGGTCCCAACCAAAGATATTCTAGAGGCTGCTACTTGGAGCTCTATTCATACCTTTACAAAGCATTATCATTTACCTCTCTTCTCCAAATCCAGGGCAGGCTTTGACACTGCAGTCCTGCAGGGCCTTATAGCCACTCCAAATGCTGTTTAGTTCCATCCTCCAATCCATAGCTTTGGGATTCTACCCAAATGTAATGACTGCAACAGTGAAACACGAAGAACATAGTACAGTTGTGTACACTTACCATAAATGTAGATGTTCGAGTGTATTCACTGTTGCAGTCCGGGTTACCCACCCGCCATCCCCCATTCTGTACCTTTCTTTCCTTCACTATACTCAAAAGCCTTTGTGGTGTATTTGCTTTTAGTTGAAGGTAAAGTTTATGTTTATAAAAATGCATTTATGTATTTACTGTTTATTTATATATATATTTTTGCTCCCCATTTGGGGGCACCTGACATCTGGGGCAAGAAAAACTGAATAAAATGGCGTCGGCTGCATGTTTTATACCCCTGACGACCTGACGTCATGGAAGAGTAGGCAGCAACCGACGCAGGACCGAACACTTTGTTATTCAGGCAGACTGAGGGCAACCTGCCAGCAGATTACCCTAATGTAATGACTGCAACAGTGAATACACTCAAACATAGTTTCATAGTTTTATAGTTTAGTACTAGGCTATCTGCCCTGGGGCATTTGCAAGCCTAGCCCTAGAGATGTGGCTTTCGCCACCCCATGTAGTGGTACTAAGGTGTATAGAATAAATTTAGAATATTGTGCCTTTGTCTAGTAGTGACACATTGAAGACCCCCTTATTAAAATTAGTTTACTGTGCCTCTGTCAAGTAGCGACACAGGGGTGACCCCCGGGGCAAACCTACGATCTCCCATCCACTCGTCAAGATTTCTCTTGAAGAGAGTCAATGAGGGGCTATGCCTAACATGAACTGGGATTTTGTTCCAGAGTATGGGAAGCCTCTGAGTTATGAATCTGTCCCTCCAGCATGTTCTGTTCATGTTTGTACTGAGGTTTAAATCTTTGGCTCTCGTGGTTCTTATGGATTTGGATTTTTTGAGGTGGAGCATGTCCATCAATTCCTGGTTGGACATGGCCTTGTACGTCAGGCACAGATCACCTCTGAGCAGGCGGTATGCTACTGAATAGAGCTGGAGTTTCTTTAGCCTGGTAGCATATGACATATGTTGGAGACCCTTGATCCTCTTGGTGAGGTACTTCTGGGGTCTCTCCAGCTGTTGTAAGTGCCGGGTGAGGTACATACCAAATGGGGCATTGTACTCAATCACAGGCCTGATAAGGGATGAGTACAGGGGCACGATGACCTCCTTTGATCTGGATGTGAACCCCTTCATGATAAGGTGGGTAAGGTAGAAAGTCTTTCTAACCACTTTGGCAACGTGGGTGTTAAATGAGAGGTCACTGATTACTTTTTCGGTACTCAGTGGGTTACTGTCTATGTGATAATTTGTGGGTACTTGGTTTTTCCCAAAGGGGATGACTATACATTTCTTGGCATTCAGTTTAAGGCCATGATTCCGGCACCAGTTGTCCGTTTCGGTGAGGCCTTTCTGTAGGATGTATGTGTCAGCTGGTGTATCGTCTATGGCGCCTAGTTTGCAGTCATCTGCGAACTTTGTCAGCCACAACCCTCAAGTGTACACAACTGTACTTTTTTTTTTCCCACTCATTCCAGAAGTTCATCAAGGGAGTTTCTCAGGATACTAGAATTCAAGGCATATAGGATTCTTTTGATTCCTCTAGCCAGACTCCACATGAGAAAGATTCAGTGATAACTAAAATCTTTATAATCCCAACATTAACACTCCCTGACATTTCAAATTCTAGTTTTGGGATTTGTATAAACAGTACTGCTTTCATGGAAAAAAAAGAGTTTGATGTGAATCCAGGTCTCCTTCTAAATCCAATGCAGGTTTTGACAACAGGTGTCTCAGACTTTGATGGGGATCTGTGTCTGTGGAACAAAAAAGAAAGACTAAAACACACAAACATAAAATATGTTGGCAGTTATAAATGAGCTCAACTCTTGTCAGTCATCTGTGGTCTCTGGGCCTCTACATGTGATTGTAGACAACACCAACATTGATGTACATAAGCAAACAGTAGGGTTCCAGATCTTACCCTCTCACTGTACATTCCATCAGAACGAAAACATTGTAACAGAAAGCTAATAAGGACCAGGACTAACCATCATGAGTGGAAATTGAACCGGGGGCTGGGGGCTGGGTGGGGAGTGGGTTCTTCCACAATTTGATCCAGCTGTGAAGAACACCTCAGATTGATCTAGCTGCAACAAACAACTGGCAAAATTCTGCTCTTTGACTTCTTGCAAACAGGCCTGTAAAACAGATGTGTGCTCATGTCCTTGGATGGGAATGTTCTTGTATGCTTTTCCTCCCTTTTAGCTGATATCCAAGGTCATTTTGAAGGTTCAGAAGGACTCTCCAAAGATCATTATGGTGATTGCCATCTGGCCCAGGCAACAGTGTTTCCTTCTTCTTTTGGAACTGGCCAAGGGTAATTACCACAAACTTCCTCTCAGACTGGAACAATTCACACAAGACAGAAGTTGTTTGATGCACCCCAACCTATAATGACTTCAGCTAACTGCTTGATTGATAGAGTGCTAATACCTTTTAGACAGCTGTTTTTTGAGGACATCCAGAAGGTATTAAAGGAAGCAAGTAAACCTGCTACATATATTAGCAAATAGAAATTATTTTATAGTTGGGGCCATACTAGGAGCAAAGACCCTTTTAAGACTAGTATTTCTTTGGATGTCTTTCCTTATCACTGTTGCAGTATTCTTCACCGTTGGGGTATCCTGCTGATGATAGCCAAACATCAGACCAGCGTACTAAAGCCTTAATACGTTCTGGGTGCCATACATTAGCTGTATGTCTTACGTGTGGGGCATAAAGTACATATGTGATATACAAGGGCTTAATCCTCAGGACTTCTTTACCACCAGTCTGTATGTTACCTTTGAATTGGTCTGCAAACCATTCACTGAGTTGGTTCAATTATCAAACTTTTCTCAAGATAAGTGCCTCATTCCTTTCTTTTTCTTCTTTTTACTTTAGTTTAAATGTCATCCAGGAAGGGAAAATGTGAGTGTGTGAGGAAGATTCCTCATAAAGATAGACAAGAAAAATGCCTTTTTTGTTTGTTTGGGTGCTACACATGACCGTATGCAATGTGGGATTTTTAACCAAGTATGTTGAACTGAACAAACTGAGCAAATAAAATAAATGAAGGTGCAGCCACCAGAAGGTGAAACTGGAAATCCATTTTATTATACTTTAAAATAGTTAAACATTTTCATCACAATGCTTGTTAGGAACTTCTTCATTACAAACTTCTTCTTCTTCTTCTTTTGGCTGCTCCTGTTAGGGGTCGCCACAGCGGATCATCTGTTTCTATTTCTTCCTGTTCTCTCCATCCTGCTCTGTCACACCAACCACCTGCATGTCCTCTCTCACCACATCCATAAACCTTATCTTAGGCCTTCCTCTTTTCCAGTTACCTGGCAGCTTCATCCTTAGCATCTTTTTCCCTATATACTCTGCATACCTCCTCATCACATGTCCAAACCAACGTAATCTTGCCTCTCTGGCTTTGTCTGTAAACCTTCCAACCTGGGCTGACCCTCTAATATACTTATTCCTAATCCTGTCCACCCTCGTCACACCCAGTGCAAATCTTAACATCTTTAACTCTGCCAGGTCCAGCTCTGACTCCTGCCTTTTTGTCAGTGCCACTGTCTCCAACCCATATAACATAGCTGGTCTCACTACCCTCTTGTAGATCTTCCCTTTCACTCTTACTGGTACTTGTCTGTCACAAATCACTCCTGGCACTCTTCTCCATCCAGTCCATCCTGCCTGTACTCTCTTCTTCACCTCTCTTCCACTCTCACCATTACTCTGAACTGTTGATCCCAAGTATTTATACTCATCCACCTTCACCACCTCTTGTCCCTGCATCCTCACTATTCCTCTATCCTCCCTCTCATTCACACACATATATTCTGTCTTAGTCCTGCTGACCTTCATTCCTCTTCTCTCTAGAGCATATCTCCACCTCTCCAGGGTCTCCTCCACCTGTTCCCTACTCTCACTACAGATCACAATGTCATCTGCAAACATCATAGTCCGCGTGGACTCCTGTCTGAGCTCATCTGTCAACCCGTTCGTCACCATTGCAAATAAGAAAGGGGTCAGAGCTGATCCTTGATGTAATCCCACCTCCACCTTAAATGCATCAATCACTCCCACCGCAGACCTCACTGCTGTCACACTACTCTCATACATATCCTGTACCACTCTTATATACTTCTGTGACACTCCCGACTTCCTCATACAATACCACAACTCCTCTCTAGGCACTCTGTCATATGCTTTTTCTAAGTCTACAAAGGCACAATGCACCTCCTTCTGACCTTCTATGTACTTCTCCATCAACAGTCTCAGAGCAAACATCACATCGGTAGTGCTCTTTCCTGGCATGAAACCATACGGCTGATCACTAATCATCACCTCCCTTCTTAACCTTGCTTCCACTACTCTTTCCCATAACTTCATGCTGTGACTAATCAATTTAATCCCTCTGTAGTTACTACAGTTCTGCACATCACCCTTATTCTTAAAAATCAGTACCAAAACACTTTTTCTCCATTCCTCAGGCATCCTCTCACTTTCCAAGATTTCATTAAACAATCTAGTTAAAAACTCCACTGCCATTTCACCTAAACACCTCCGTGCTTCCACAGGTATGTCATCTGGACCAACAGCCTTTCCATTCTTCATCCTCTTCATAGCTATCTTTACTTCCTCCTTGCTAATTCACTGCACTTCATGATTCACTATCCCCACATCATCCAACCTTCTTTCCCTCCCATTCTCTTCATTCATCAGCCCCTCAAAGTACTCTCTTCATCTACTGAATACACTCTCTTTGCTTGTGAGTACGTTTCCCTCATTATCCTTTATCACCCTTACCTGCTGTAGATCTTTACTAGCTTGGTCCCTCTGTCTAGCCAGTCAGTACAGGTCCTTTTCTCCCTCCTTAGTGTCCAACCTTTCATACAACTCTTTATACGCCTTATCCTTAGCCTTCGCCACCTCTCTCTTTGCCATGCACCTCATCTCCTTATATTCCTGTCTACTTTCTTCATCTCTTTGACAATCCCACTTCTTCTTCACCAACCTCTTTCTCTGTAAACTCTCCTGTACTTCCTCATTCCACCACCAGGTCTCCTTGTCCTCCTTCCTCTTTCCAGATGTCACACCAAACACCTTTCTAGCCATCTCCCTTACTAGCTCTGCTGTAGTTACCCAGCTATTCGGTAACTCTTCACTGCCACCCAGTGCCTGTCTTAACTCTTCCCTGAACTCCACCTCACAATTACCCTTTTTCAATTTCCACCATTTCATCCTTGGTGCTGCCCTCACACTTATCTTCCTCTTCTTGATCACCAGTGTCATCCTACAAACCACCATCCTATGCTGCCTAACTGCACTTTCCCCTGCCACCACTTTACAGTCTCCAATATCCTTTAGACTGGCCCTTCTACATAAGATATAATCCACCTGTGTGCATCTTCTTCATTACAAACAATTACAAAAATACTTACCTTAAATACAAGTCCAGTTAAAAGCAGCAATTAACAGATACCCTAATTGGTTAAGTAATTACTTATTAAGACTCATTGCAAGTAAAAGAAAGAAAGAAACCACAAGCAGTTTTTACATATATTAAAAAACCTTCATAATTCTTCAACTTTAAAATACAATTAATACTGATGTTTTCATTTAATCCTGGGATCATGTTAGCGGTTGCCATTTAAGTTTACAAATCTCTAAATGTCCAGGTACAGTTCTCCCTTGCATGTCAGAATAAATCTGTTGAATCACCAAAACCCCAAGACTATGGTCTTTGTGTATATCAATATACCTAAATAAAGCATTAGTTTTTCTACCTTTATTTGTATCCAACAAATAGGTTCATAGGTGTGTACTAGGCTAACGACCCTGGAGCCTATATAAGCCTAGCCCAAGAAGATTCCCTGGCAGCATGCCGCCCAAAGTTAGTTCCCAGTGCACCTGTCAGTCAAGGCCACTGAAGTGATCCCCTGGGGTGAACTTCCTATTGCCCATTCACTCGTCATGATTTCTCTTAAAGAGGGCCAGTGAAGTGCTCTGCTTGATCCAGAGTATGGGAAATCTCTGGATTAGGAACCTGTCCCTCCAGCATGTTCTGTTTATTGTGGTAATGAGGTTAAGGTCCCTGGAACGTGTGGCATGGAGGGATTGGGATTTCTTTAGGTGTAGCATATCTAGCAGCTCTGGGTCAGATATGGCTTTGTAGGTCAAGCAGAGATTGCCTCTAAGCAGGCGATAACAGACAGAGTATAGCTGGAGTTGTTTGAGTCTGTCCATATAGGGCATGTGTCCTAGGCCTAAGATCCTCTTAGTGAGGTATTTGTATGTCCTTTCCAGTTGTTGTAGGTGTCTAGTGAGGTACATACCAAGTGGGGCATTGTATTCCATAATAGGTCTAATGAGGGATGAGTAGAGAGGGATTATGACCTCTTTCTTCCTGGATGAGAAACCTTTTGTAATGAGATGTGCCACATAGAAGGACTTTCTGACTGCAGTGGCAATGTGGTTATCAGAGGAGAGGTTGCTGTTAACCTGTGTCCCCAGATCTCTTATCACACCTTCAGTGCTTAGTGGACTACTGCCTATGTGGTAGTTCATTGGCACCAAATTTTTCCCAAAGGGAATGACAATGCACTTTTTGGCATTGAGCTTAAGGTCATGGTTCTGGCATTTTTGTAGAATGTCTACATCAGTTGGAGAATCAATAATGGCTTCCAGTTTGCAATCATCTGCAAAGTCAGCCAGAGTCCCTTTGTGTTGACTTGAACTTCAGAGAAGTAGATACCAAACAGGAGAGGACCTAGGATAGATCCCTGTGGGACACCACTTGTAACTGGCCGGTAGTCAGATTTGGAGTCCGCTGCTTTCACAGTGTGGGTTTTATCAGTGAGCCAGTTGGCAACCCATCTTATTACATAGGGGTTTATGCCTAGTTTAGTGAGTCTATCTATGATTCCTGAGTGAGGGATGGTGTCGAAGGCCTTGGCAAGATCTAGGTAGGCTGTGTGAACTACCTTGCCCTCATCCACAGCTCTGGTGACAGACTCGAAGAAGTCTGTCAGGTTGAGCAGGCATGATCCACCTTTCACAAACCCATACTGCGTGGGGTCTAGAGTTTGGAGATTCCCTATTTCCTTATTTATAAGGTCCATGATGATGCGCTCCATAGCCTTATATATCAGACTCATCAGGCTAATGGGGCGGTAGTTCCCAGGGTCTGTAGTCGCTCCCCCTTTGTGGAGTGGAATGACCGTAGCAGTACGCCATTCGGTAGGAACAAAACCTGAAATGAGGCTGTGATTGAATAGGGTACTCAGGTGTGGTGCCAGTTCACTTTGTAATTCATGTAGAACACAGCCAGGAATATTATCAGGTCCCATGGAAGCTGTATTCTTGGCTTTGGACAGTGTGGTTTTTACCTATGTAGCCTTGATAATAGGGACTTGGCATTCCTCAGGTATTGTGATAGGTCCTTTAGGGGGTGAAAAGGGGGTAAAATTCACACTGAACCTGTCAGCCAATATGTTGGCAATATCAGTTGGTTCTGTATATGTATTGCCATTGTGCTGTAACTCAAGCAGATCTGAGTATTGCCATGTAGATTCTTGACATAACTATAGAATGTCTTGTGATTGTCTTTAGAATCTGCAGCAATTTTGTTTTCATAGCTAGCTTTAGAGGATTTGATGATGGATCTCAGTTTTTTGCTGAGGCTAACAAAGGAGTTTTTCTAGTCTTGGGACTTCACCCTTTTCTGAAACAGTTTTTTTCCTTCTGTTGTACAGTTTATTTATGGTAGGGGACCATCAAATTGGCTCCCTTTTTTTGGAGGAGAGCGTCTTGGTTCTGTTTGGTATGGCCTGTTCCATGCATTTGTATATGTGCTCATACAGTGCATTGGTGTATGATTCAGCAGTCATGCACCTATCTGTTCCTATATCATTTCCTTTAATCACCTGGAAAGCTGGACATTTTAAACACTTAGCTAAATAAACCACATTTTTAGACTGGCAATTATAATGTGAATTAATGACAATATTAATGTTGGCTAACTTAAAATTGTCATCTATTGTTAATTTGTACGGACACTGGTTGCACATACCACATTTGTAATTTCCTATTGTTTTATTAGCTAATCTGTTGAAAATCTTATTATTCAAAAAATACTTTCCAGGATGTCCTTAAAAGACTGCTCTCTCAAGTATAAATTTTAGTCTGATCCCTACTTTATTTATTACGGGTTTATCAATAGATAACAAATTCTAGTTTTTCTTCATTGAGTCACATATGGCTAAACTGTCTTTATTATAGGTCAAAATAAAGGAGAGACCTTCTCGCCAATGTCTGGCCAATTTGCCTCATTACTAACTCGTTTTTCTAAAATAGGTTGAAATGTACCAGGATGCCTTTTATTCAAGACCTCATCTTTAACATTTACCAACAAATTATCCGGGTAGCCACTCTTTTTGAACATGTCCAAAATAAAACTGACCTCCTCAAAAAATTTTTCATTCCTTGTCATTATCCTGGCTGCCTGAACTAATTGCAGTTTCACTACCGACAAAAGCGCTTAACTATTTTAAAGTATAATAAAGTGGATTTCCAGTTTCACCTTCTGGTGGCTGTAATGTGGAATTTGCCAGGTATTTGCCCTAAGAGACTCTGCAGTCATCTAACATCTATTGTCTCTTTCTATTTATTTGGAGAACCAGTGGTTAAAGCTCTTGGCTCAGGGTACCATGGCCGAATCCACCTGCCTGGATGTTCAGCCACCACTTAAGAAAGCCAAAAAGGGGCAAACTCATCCTGCTGCTGTCCAGCCTCCACATGATGTCTCCATTGGGTTGGATGAAGAACTCAAAGACCGTCCATTGCCAGTGTCAGCTCCTTCTGCCTCGACCCATTTGGAAACCAACACTGAGCTGTGTACCCACACATCCACTGAGAGGCTTTGCCTATGTCTAGTGCAGATGTGGAGGGGGAACCGTGGCTGATTATTTTGGAGGGGCCGAGGAGGATTCCCCAAATACTTGTTAGGAAATAGGTGCTGGTACCCTCACTGAATCTAGGCAGGTGTCTGAACCTCCTAGATTTGTTAAAGCTGATGTTCCCTTGAAAAAGAAGAATATCAAGCATGTGGCCCCTGTGGCTAAGGATCCTCACAAAGAGGGACAGGATTTTACTCAGGGGCTTTTTAGAGCTCTCATGGCTGTTTAGCTCCCCCAAGGATTTTCTGCTCCTGCTTCTGTTCCCTGGTCTTCCACTCCTTCCAGACATCCTAGATATATTGATTCCTCTAATTAAGAGTTTGATTCTGATGGAGTCATTGGCTTATTCTTCTCAGATCCACTCTCCTCTTGCTTTGGGGTCTGAAGAAGAGGATTCACTTTCTCCTGACTCCCCTGTGGAATAACTGTCCTTTGGGGATATGCCACTTCCTGTGAGAGAACTCTTCAAGTGAGACTATTCACAGGTTTCTGATGTTCAAAAAAGATGGTATGAACTCTTGTAGATAGATTCTCCTTGGCCTTCTGCAGTTCCTTCAGTTTTGGATACTTTCACTGCAGCTTCTCTAGCACCTGATTCTTAGCCTTCTGTCCCTAAGAAACCAGACAGGTTCTATAAAGCTCATGAAGCTCAAAAGTTTTTGTATAAAACATGTTCCTCTGATCCTGCTGTTATTTCTTTTGCCACTGGTAAACCATCCAAGTTGCTGTACTCTTGTAAGCTTTTACTTTCTAATAAGGATAGCCATACCATGGACAGGTATGACCAAACGTATATACTTCTGATACCTTAGCTTTCAAGGCTATTAATTACCAGACCCATATGACTAGGTATGTCTTGGCTCTTTTCTCCTAACTTGGTGACATTCTGGCTTTTGAGCTCTGCTTGCCTCGTCATTCTGTTAAATACAGTTGTGATGTTGCTGATGCCTCTGCTAGGGCAGCTGCATCTTGATCTGTAATGAGGAGTTATTCTTGGTTGTATCTCTAGGGTCTACCTGAAGACATCAAGGCCAGATTATTAGACTATCTCTTAGACAGTCAAAATCTGTTTGGCACTACTGCGGCTAAACTGTTTAAGCCCCTTCAGGATAAAGAGAAGGTTATTCAGGATTTGAAGCAAATCTTTGTCTCTTGTGTTCTAGTTTTAGAGAAATTATCCATCTAAGCCTTCCTTGGTTTGTTGACAACTTAAGCAGCCTTCTAGCGGCAAGAGGGCTTCTAGGAGAGTTTTTCTAGGCAAGCCTTCTCAGGGTTCTAAGGGTCAAAAGCCTCCTCTCCCTGACAAATCTGCTATTATTTGACATTCTGTCACTCCTATCCCCTCGGCCAGATTTCTCTGTCCCTTAGGTTGACTCTTTTATTTTCCTGTTTGGCAAGAGATAACCATGGATACTTAGGTACTTTCCATTATCCAGAATGGCTACTTTATGATCTGGAAGTACCCACATTTCCTTTAGTTCTTCAGAATCTGTTGGTACAGGGAACCATCCAGTCTGTCCCCTTGTTTCAGCAGGGAACATGTTTTTTTATTCAAGGATGCTTCTGGTGCCCAGGAAGAAGGGGTCATGGAGGCCCATTCTAGAGATGTTCTTTCTCAATACCTTTCTGAATGTTCCCTCTTTCAGGATGTTGTCCCTTCAGATGTGTTTCCCTCTGTTGCTTTCTCAAGCTTTTCTGTTATCCCTGGATTTGAAGGATGCTTACCTTCATATTCCTGTTCACCTTCTCTTAAGGAAGTTTTTATGTTTTCTCTGTTTTATTTCCTCTCATTGTCAGTTCTCTGCTTTGCCTTTTGGTCTTTCTACAGCTCTGAGGGTCTTTACTAAATGTCTGGCTCCTATGGTAACCTTCTGCAGACTTCAGGGAATTCAGATATTCACTTACTTGGATTTTGATTCAAGCCCCCTCAAAGCAGCTCCTGCTTCAGGATCTACACTTCACTATGCTTTTTCTATGCCACGTGGGGTTCACCCTCAAGCTCAAAATGTTTGTGTTACTCCCTTTCAGGAACACATGTTCCTGGATTGCAGGATTCCAACCATACCAGTGTTGGCTTGCCTCCTAAGGTCCTGTCTTTGACTGCTTATTTCCAGCTTGTTCTACGTCTTCCAGTCTTTCCTGCAAGGGAATTTCTCCAACTCTGGGGTACATGGCATCCACCATTCTTTTGGTTCCCTTTGCCAAACTGCACTTGAGAAAAGTTCAGCGGTATCTCAAGACTGTTTGGCTGCACCAAATATCCGGTTCCTCTCTTGCCTTGTCTCAAGCTCAAGCTCTGCTAATGGACTCACCAGATTTCCCTGAGTCCAGATCTGCCTTTTCAAGTTTCTCTCCCTACTCAGGAGCTGAACACTGATGCTTCTGATTAAGGTTGAGGAGACTCCTCCAACAGCCTCAAAGTCCAGGGTCTTTGGTCTCATCTGCAGCTAGCAAACCATATCAACATCAAGGAGATGAGTGCTCTACTTCTAGCTCTCCACGTCTTTCACTCCCTTTAGGATTCAGGTCCTCTAAAGGTTTTTACAGACAATTCCACAGTCATGTGGTACATCAACAAACAAAGGGGAGGGGGGGGGGCACAAACTCTTACCTTCCTACCTTCTTTGCAGATTGCCTCTTTAGGCTTGGGATTTTGCAGTCTGCAATCACTTGATTCTTCAGGTGGTCTGCATTCCTACAGAGTACAATCTTGTGGCAATCTTTTTGAGCAGGTACAGGACAAATCCTCATGAATGGATGCTTCACAGGGAGGCATTTCTGGACATTGTACATTGGTGGGGTGCTCCTCAAGTAGATTTTTTTTTGCCTCCCCTTTGAACAGACAGCTTCCCCAGTTCTGTTCAAGTGTGCCAAGCCTTCTTTTTCTTGAAAGGGGATTTTTCTGTATGTCTGTCCCCTCTACCTCTACTACCAAAGGTCCTGCACAAGATCATGAGGGACAGGCCCAAAATCTTGCTGGTGACTCCCTTTTGGCCCAGATGGCACTGGTTCTCCCCCTTCCATTTCATCTGACAGTCTCACAACAGATCTCTCATTTAACCTCACTTGCACACCCTTCATTTGACACTTTTACAAACAGGGTTTTGATTTCTTTTAGACACCAATTTTCTGAGGATGTGCTTTGGGTTTTGCAGGAGGCCAGTAAATCCACCACTGGAAAACCCTCTGTGACTAAATGGAAGAGATTTTGTATTTGGAGTCTCAGGCATGACCTAGACTCTTTTTCTGTGGGTGTTCTTACGATCCTTTCTTATTTGCATGAGTTGCTCAAGTTTGGCATATTTATGTGTTAAAGTTCATTTGTCAGCCATATGCCCTTGGCTGCCTCTGAATCCACCTCTGGCTTCTGGTTTAGAAGTCAAGCAGTTTCTGAAAGGCATCCTTCATATTTCGTCTCCAAGAAAGTCTTATTTCTCCTTCTTGGGACCTTAATTTTGTTCTTGAGAAATTCACTCAGTCCCATTTTGAACCTGAAGTTTCCTCTTTAGTAAAACATTGCACTTAGAAGACTATATCGTTGGTGGCTCTTCTGCCAAGAGTGCCTCTGTACTTCGGATACTTATGGCAGTTCCACCTTTTGCAGTTTTTCACAAGGACAGGGTGTCTCTTAATAACAGCCCTTCTTTTATGTCCAAGTTGGTTGTTGATTTTTCCTTGAATGAGTCCATTCATCTTCCTTCTTTTTTCCCTTCTCCACAGAATCCTAGTGAGAGAGTTCTTCACACCTTGCATTTACACAGATAGCTCAGATATTATCTAGACAAGACTAAACATATCATGAAATATGAAATGCTTTTTGTTTCCTTTCATGCCAGGAAATTTGGTTTGGCAGTAACTAAGCAAGCAGTCTCCTCCTAGATTTCTAAGGCCTTTTGTTTTCATGGCAAGCAGCTTTATTCTTCTGTCTGTGCTCATTCTACCAAGGCAGTGGCCTCTTCTGGTGGTTGTTTTAAGGGTCTGCACAGTAGATCCATTTTGGAATCCGCTACTTTGTCTTATGTTCATACTTTCACCAAACATTACAAATTGAATGTCATTTTTAGGGCCAGGGTGGGTTTTTGCCAGGACCATCCTTCATGGGATTTTGGAGGGCTGTTTTGTGGCGTCCTCCTCCTATAATTTCTGTTAGCAACAGTGAGAAGAAGGACATCTGTTGTTATGATAAGATCTTACACAACTGTACTTTCTACAATATATGTGAAAGTTGTTAACTCTCTGTCTTTTCTTACTACTCTATCAGGTTTGTTTGTTCATCTCTGCTCATGGATCCCCCTGTTTCATAATTCCCATGTCATGAGGTTTTTGGAAGGATTCTGCCTACTCATCCACCTACAAAACCAGTGGCTCTGCCTTGGCATATTGATTTTGTTTTGAAAAAAAAACATAAAAAACTTTTACTCTGTTTGAATCAGCTCATCTGGCTGATATGAGGCTCTTAATATGGAAAGCCATGTTGCTGATTGCACTGACTTCTGCACAAAGAGTATCTGAATTGCAGGCTCTTATGGCGCATAAGCCTTCTAATTTTCCACAAAGATAGTGTTTATTTTGAGAACTAATTCCTTTTTACATCCAAAGTGGAATCTGAGTATACTGTGAGCCAAGCTATCCATCTCCCCATCTTCTTACATGAACCTAAAAATGAAGAAGAAAGGATTCTTCATACTTTGGGTGTTTGCACACAACTTGGATAGATCTTGACAGAGCTAAAACCTTCAGAAATTCTGATCAGTTATTCATATGTTATAAGGGTAAGAAAAAAGACAGCCAGAGTTAATGCAGACATTTTCCAAGTGGTTGTCCCATGTTATTTCTTTTTGTTATTCCCCCTATAATAAGCCAACTGCAGACAGGGTCAATACATTTTCTACTAGGGCCTTGGCTTCCTCAGTGGCTTTTTATAAATTGGTGGTCTGCAGAGGTATTCTAGAAGCAGCAACTTAGTCCTCTGTACATTTACAAAGCACTACAAACTAGACTTCATTTCCCGGTGTAAAGCAGGCTTTGCTAGGACCAATTGGGGCTGCTGGATCTTCATCCTTCCTCCTCCCAATGGTATTTTATCCATACAGCTAATGGTACTGCCCTAGTGATTTACTGATGAACATAGTCCAACAGTGTAAGTAAGCTTACCATAATAGTAGATTTTCAAATTGATTACTGTCGTAGTTACTGCTCACTCCATCCCTCCACCCCACCCCCTATTTTTGTATATTTTTGTTGCTAGGGTCAAGATATTCAGATGCTCAGTTTTATTTACCTGTCATTGACCTGTTTCAAGGCCCTTGCCTCTGTCTTTCAGTTGACATGAAAGCTCTGAAGGGCTTGGCTCCCAGAGTGCTGATTTTCTCCAGCCCTACTTGGTCTGTCTGGGTGCATGGAGGGTACCCTTAAGCGTTGGAAGCTGGCTGACTGTTCTGTCTTAGGAAGGATATAACACATATGGCAATGGATACTGCAACAGTGCTCTATTTGAACATCTACTATTATGTTAACTTACACAGCTGTGACTTCACCAGGGCCTTGGCCAAATTTCTCATAGTCATTCCAAATATCTCGGGTCTTCCCTGAAAAGAAGCAATTATCCTAGTGGGACTAATGTAGTCATTAAAGTGTAACTAACTGACTAACTAACTGATTGACTTCCTGACTAAATAAATAAATATGTTCCTTGGTTTACAGTATGCCTAGAATATCCTTTGTAGCACTGTCAGATTGTATCTTTCCACTTTCAGAGAAACTGTATTAAATAATTGTTGGCTTCTAACTGTCCTTAACAGACTTGAAAAGTGCTGTTACAAAATTGCCAGTTTTGCTACAAATCTTCCAGACAAAACTCATCATTGTACATCTCTACAAAAATTACAATGGTTACATCTACAACATAATATAATTACAGCATAATGTTAAATGTCTCATAATATTTTACACATGCCTAGTAAGTAGTAAGTGAGAAGCAATCATCATAATGTATAAAACACACAAACAGCTAAGATCTCAACATTCAAAGCAACTCTAGTAACAAACATGGAGACTAATGCAGGAGAAGTTATAGCTAAACTTTGGGAGACCATCCCACAGGAAATAAGAATTGAACTATAAAAATAGTTTTACAAAATATAAAAAAAAATGTTTGTCTTCTAGCAAGCTGTTCTTTTAATACCGGATTGTCAAGCAATCATCATAACTGGAAACAGACCTATATTGCTACAAATCTTTAGTTTGTTCCTGTTGCATTTGAATTTATAAAAAATGTGCTAGTGCATTTAGAATTCAGATGAAATGTGTATTTTCATTCAGTAATGGTCTCTTTGTGATGAAATAAGTAAATGTGGCGGATTTTTTTGTTTCGTAAAATGTGAAAAGACAAACTCATGAAGAATACGTTAACATGTCTACATATTGTTCACTTGTTCTATTCCAGTGGAAATAATGAAAGACAGTACACAGGCAGATGAAATGAGTTTCATGACTTTTCAGTACTGTACAAGAAAAAACTTAAACAAATTATTACTTTTGACACCATGTCATCTAAGACTTAAGTTACTAATGCATTACTCTAAGGCATAGAGGTGTTAAAATGCAAAAGGCAAAAACCAAACCGCTTCTTCATTAAACCTATACTCACAAATGCCAACTCCTTCTAGTCACATGATAGACAACCTCAGACTACTTGTAGTTTTAAAGGAATACTAGACTACTTGTAGTTTTAAAGGAATACTGTCTCACAGGTACATATGCAGTATGTTATACACCTCCTGGTCTTACTTCCTCATTTGCAGCTTATCCAATGGCTGCCTTCCATTTCATATTTCACCAGTCAAGAGCTTCCACTGGAAGCAGAGTTGCTGCAGTTTCAGGTTTACATTATTTTAGAAGCGGAGGATGTGAGCTATGACCCCCCCCCCTGCCAAAAAACACAAGCACTTGAATGTATTTTAGGAATGAGACATGAAAGGCAGCTGGTCGAAACACAGGCATGAATATTTTTTTATTTTATGGGGATGGAAGTCTGGGGTTTGTGACCAAAGCCGTGAGCTGAGTTACATATAATAACAGACAGAAGTATTTCTAAGGGGGTGGTAGAGAGGGGCCACCTCAGACACAGGCATCCACTTCACATTTACTGGTAGGTAGGAGGTGGAAAGAAACACCACTGTACATGAGGCAGTTTAACAATTGTGAATGTGTGTGATTGCAGTACAGATTGGGAACATAACATGCTGGGTTGTCTGATGTGTCAGCATTTATGTAGTTATTACAAGGGAATAGGAGGGGTTAAGTGACCCTAGATGTGATCATTTATATTTATATTTGGTTACTTAACGTGGGTAAGGAAGGAGGGGTATGCACAGTGCTTGTATGACACTAAGTGAAGGATAACCTAGCTAAGTATTCTGGTCACTAGAGTTGGATAGAGTATGTACTGGAGTCTCCTGTTGTGGTACCAGGGACTTAACATTATATGCATGTCAGGTGGCTGGGCTTGTGGTTAAAGTTCTACATCTCCTGGTTGATCCTCACCATGTAGTGCAAGCTCCAGTATATATATATATATATATATATATTTTTTTTTTTTTTTTATTTTTATGAATTTTCCACCTAGTTGATTTTAAAAATGTGTGTGTTGTTTTGAAGTGTGTATTTGCTTTTTAAATATGTCTATATTCTTGATTATGTAAAACATTAATTAGTTATTACTTACTGATTTTTTTTTTATTTTTATTACTTCTTGCTTTAATGCCTTTTTATTATGTCTCCCTTGTAGTGGATGGATGATTATAATGATAAAATGCTGGTGGACACAGACCCGCGATATCAAGCAGTTGCAATACTCATCAAACACTTAATTGAAAGTAACAAGGATATCCCACAACTCTCTGAGATGAAGTGGACTGTTCATGTTGTTGATCAGCCAGACATTAATGCCTTTGTGCTCCCGGTAAGAAAACAAAAGAAAATTTAAAGTTGTTGAAATTTGCAACCAGCTTGTGTCGATTAGTTAAGTGAAAGAATTTTTCTAATTGTAGGTGTATTTTCTGTGTATTTGTTGACAGAATGGTCAGATATTCGTTTTTACTGGTTTGCTGGACACTGTATCAGATAGTCATCAGCTCTGCTTTATTCTTGGACATGAACTGGCTCATGCTTTATTGGAACATGCAGTAAGTATGTTGTCACCTGTAACAAGTTTTAAGTTGCAGTGCACAAATATCTGGTATTTTGAAACAATATTGTAGGGGAAAATCGTAATTGATTTAGCCAAACATTCATTTTGTAAGCTAGCCTGGTGCACAGATGATGCACAGTCCAGTCTGTATCTGTATGGCATCTAAATTATGACTGCTGCCTTAAGTGGATGATATAATCTGCATAGCTGCATGGTTGTATTAGCCAGTAAACGCAATTAATGGCACCTGATTTGTGCTGTGTAATCGAAGGAGTTCTAATCCTGCACATTCCGGGAAGTTGGCCTGTTAAGATTTCGGAACTAATTAACCTGGAATAAGGATTAGGGGTGGTGTACCTGCAGTAATGAAAAAACTTTCATGGAGAAGTGTTGTTTAGTACATATAGACTAATGTACATATAAAGGAAATGAACTCTAACATACTGTCAATGTATCTAACATCAAACTCTAATAATTCCATGCAATGTATATGAAATAGTACACTGAGCCAAGTACTACAACCTACTCAATAAATTTAGAGGTGTCAGTGAATCTAAAATTTTTTCCCTCCACTACCAAGCCAGCCCCCAAGTTACCTGAGATCCTAGAAACTCAAGTTCTGTATTCTTAATGTGAAAATGAAGTAGACAAGTAAATCAGTCAGAAAACAAATATATAGTTATTATGCTAACACTATAACTCTGGCAGAAAGTCCTAATTAATATGTATAATCCCTCATATATTAGCATTTTGTTAATGTGATCCTGAGTTTAACCCATGTTGTCTTCTTACATGTAAACTACTCAAGCAAGCCCCGTATATCTTCCCTTCATCTTTGTTCTAAGGGACACTAATACCTGCTTAACCCATCCTAAATGGAAACACTGACAGTGTTCTCGATGTATTCGACTATCCAGAATGAGAAGAAAATTGAGTATATAACAGGCAGTAAAAGTCAGTGCTGTAATACCAAAGCAGCAATGCATAGTCATAAACTGTACAGAAATCTTCATATTATATCTACTAGAATATAATGAGCTCAATTTTAAAGTTTTGGTGTTATTTATAACTCTTATCCTTTCATGTAGTGTTATTTATATCTTCGCTTCTCTACTGGCTTCAGATGTTCATCGTGTTACACTGCTGCAGTCATTACACTTGGGGTTATCCTGCCGTCAGGCGGTTCCCCAGTCGGCCTGAGTTCCAAAGACTTAGTCCGGCGTCGGTTGCTGTCGCCTCCTCCCTGACGTCAGTGCGACAGGGGTATATAAGATGCAGCCGATGCCATTTTCTTCAGTCTTTCTTGCCGTGCGGTGCCTGAAGCAAAAGCAGTTTGCAAGTGCCGGTTGGCCGTCTCCTGAGATTTTCATTCCGAATCCAGAACCGAAGTCTTCTACAAAGCTAAGTACCCCGTTGGGGAAACTTTTTCTTGCCTCAGACCGATGTCAGTAAAAGTTAATAACTGTATTTCTTGTGGGAAGCAAATACCTCATAAGGATTTCCATTCCTATTGTATCCCATGCCTAGGCCCAGTCCACGACGTCACTGGTTGTCGGTTTTGTCCTAGGTTTAACAAGCGCACTATTAAACGTCGGTTTGATTTTGCCCGACATTATTTTGGTAGAAAATTCAATTATACCATGCCGTCGGAACTTCCGACGACCGGAATACACAAAAAGCGCAAAGACAAGGACAGGCATCCGAAGCCTAAAACTGACGACGAAGCCTCTTCTAGGCCAGTCGCCGGTTCTCCGGTTTTCAGCGAGGCGCCTTCGCAGCCCCTGATGACCGCTTCTGTAGATCCACAGGCTGCCTCTGACTCCCAGATGGAGATGACTGGGCCTTCGGACGCACAAGTTATTCAGCTTACTGAGACTAACCCTTCAGAGAGATCCGGAGTAGCTGAGCAACCCACAGCTTCAGAGGGTGTCTTCAGACCTACTCAGTTAAGCACTAAACCCTCAGCTAAGTCCAATCCTCCTTTAAAATCAAAGAAACAAATGCAGCATTCTCCAGGACAGGCCTCCATGCCTAAGAAACAAATGCTGAAAATGGCCGAAGACCTAATCACTCTGATCAGGGGTTCCCATCCCCCTCCTGATAAAAGGCCTAGGCAGGATGCAGACTATGACTCATCCGACCAGGTGTCCATCTCTTCTGATTCATCCTCAGACCTAAGATACTGTTTACCCCCTTATGAGGATTCTGATGCTGAGGAATCAATTCCATCAGCCTCACTGCCTGAGGATTACTCCTTTGGGGAAACCCTAGGCCAGGATTACTCAGAATCCAAGAAAAGGCTCAGAGACTTCCTTTTATTACCTCAACACAGACCCCTTGCTGTTCCACCAGTGTTATATATTGTGGATGATGTGTATACTGAATCCAGCTTAAATCCTGATTCCTTACCTCCAGCCCCTGTTAAACCTGACAGATACTACAGAGTCCCTGACTCCCATAAATTTCTGTATAAAAGCCCTGTAGCTGACCCTGAAACTATTTCTCAGGGACCCAAAGGAGTTAAGGCCTCATCAGCCAAGAATCCAGTTCCCTCTGACAGAGATTCCAGAGCATTAGACAGATGGGGAAAGAAAGTATATACGTCTGCAACTTTAGCAATGAGAGCCTTAAATTGCCAGTTTCACATGCTAAAATATCAGCAATTTTTACTGTCTCAGTTAAAACAGAAAATGTTTCCAGAATCAGATCCTCCTAATTTTAAAGAAATGCAGGATTTATTGCATGCAGCTGAACAAGTGGGAAAGCATACTTTGCAATGTGGTTTTGATTCTGTAGAGGCCTCCTGCAGAGCAGCAGTTACAGGCTCTGTCATTAGAAGACATGCTTGGTTAAAAGAACATACGTTACCAGATCATGTTAAAGCAAAATTATTGGATGCACCTTTGCAGCAGGATGTGTTATTTGGAGTTAAGGCAGAGGAGGTATTAAAGTAGATGGAGGATAAGGCTAAATCTATGCAAATGGTGAAGGATTTCTTACAGGTTCAGCCTCCTAGTTTTAGCAGAAACTGGCCAACTAAGAATTGGTCCTTTCCAATTACAGACAGACCTCAAAGGGGAAGATACAGACGTCCAAGAGGTAGAGGTCAAACACAAGGTCCTTATAGGCCTCGACAATGGGTTGCCATAGGCCAGAAGGAAGGGGAAGACAGGCCCCAACCATATAAAAAGCAGCTCCAATGACTTCCCACTACAGCTGCCAAACAAATCCCTCTTGGCAGCCCCCTTGGGAGGAAAACTGGCACTCTTCTACCACAATTGGCAAATGATCACCAAAGACAAATGGGTTCTCAACATTGTATTTCAAGGTTACAGGTTCCACTTCCACACTCTGCCAAGGTTAAAAGGAATGCCAAATCTGCCACTAAATCAATGGGCAGAGGCTCAAAAATAAATTACAGCACTCATGGATATGAGAGCTATTCAAAAGGTACCATCACAGGAGCAAGGACAAGGATTTTACTCAAGACTCTTTCTGGTACCCAGAAAGGACAAAGCCTGGAGGCCCATTCTGGATCTTTCATCTCTAAACACTTACCTGGATGTTCCGAAATTCAAAATGTTGACATTACAGCAGCTTCTTCCCATGCTGGGCAAGAACGCTTGGCTCGTGACTTTGGACCTCAAGGAGTCTTACCTGCATGTCCCTATCAGACAAAACTGCAGAAGATACCTCAGATTCATAGCTGGTTCAATGCACTACCAATTCTCTGCACTGCCCTTTGGCTTATCTACTGCGCCCAGGGTCTTCACAAAGTGCCTGGCACCAGTAATTGCATTTTGCAGACAGAAAGGAATTAAAATGTATCCGTACCTGGACGACTGCCTGATTCAAGCAGAGAGCAAGGACATTCTTCTAGAGCATCTGACGTTTGTAAAGAAGTTATTAAGTTGCCTAGGGTACACAGTAAACAAAAAGAAATCAAAACTAGTGCCCTCACAAGAGATTATATTTCTGGGTGCCAGCTTGAACACAACGGCCCAGATGGCTTATCTCACGCCAGACAAGCAAGGACAACTGACTCAATACTTTCAATTGATGGCAACAAAGACCCAACTCCCTGCAAGAAAAATTCTGCAGGCCTTGGGTTACATGGCATCCTGCATACTACTAATTCCATATGCCAAACTGCATATGAGGAAACTACAATGGTACCTAAAGAATGTATGGTCTCAACACTGTCAAAGTTAGGAAACAGTTACACCACTAATACCTTGCCTTCAACAGGAGTTTCAATGGTGGGCTCAAGTTTGTCACCTCAACAAAGGACAACCTTTTACACAACCCACAGCCAGGCAAACACTGACAACAGATACATCGGATTACGCTTGGGGAGCACACATGGCAGGAAAATGTATTCAGGGCACGTGGCCCGCAGAACAAAGGCATCTTCACATCAATCAAAAAGAGATGCTAGCTGTACAAAATGCCCTTATAGCTTTCAAGCACCTGCTGCATCCAGGACAACTATTACTAAAAACAGACAACACCGCAGTTATGTGGTACATAAACAAGCAAGGGGGCACTCACTCCTACCCCCTATGCAGACAAGCCATGACCTTGTGGAACACAGCTATAAACCTTCAAGTTCATCTGCAAGCACAATTCCTGCCAGGAGAGAAAAACACATTGGCAGACGACTTAAGCAGAAACATCATGGATCCCCACAAATGAGAATTGAATCCACAAATATTCAGAATGATAACACAGAAATGGTGGAGCCCGGACATAGATCTGTTTGCATCCCCAATAAACTGCCAGCTACAAAAATTCTGCACAAGGAATTACCATCTACAAGCATGGAAAGTGGATGCCCTCTCATTCAGCTGGTAGAACCTACAAGTATATGCTTTCCCACCACTTCCTCTCCTACCAAAGGTACTCATAAAAGCCAGGCAAGAAGAGCCAAAGATGATCCTGATTGCACCAGACTGGCCACGCCAGCACTGGTACCCAATCTTAAGGAGCTTAGCACAAGAACCACCCTGGATTTTGCCTCAAATCCCACATCTGCTGACTCAGCACAACAATCAAATTCTACACAGCCAGCTAAAGACCTTAAACGTAGCTGCATGGAAGATTCCTTAGTCAAGCAAGCAGTGCCTCTCTCCAAAGCTGTTCTGGATGTCATTCTGGAGGCCAGAAGGCCAAGTACCAGGAATGCCTATTCGGATAAATGGAAGAGATTCTGTGCCTGGAACCAAGCTCACAGCCTTGACCCTCTTGTCCCAAACATTCCTCAGATACTACAATACTTAACTGAGATGCTGGACAAAGGCCTCTCCTTCTCATCCATCAAGATCCACTCCTCTTCCATCTCTGCTCATTACAACACGGATCCACCAATTTTCTCTAATCCTCTGTTAAAACAGTACCTCAGAGGGGCTAAAAACATAAGACCGCCCCGTAGAGCACCTACTCCAACTTGGGACCTCAACTTTGTTTTGGAAAAACTAACTTTACCTCCTTTTGAGCCAGCTAACACAGCAGAATTAAAATACATCTCTTGGAAAACTGCTCTGCTCCTGGCAATAACATCAGCATGAAGAGTTTCAGAATTACAGGCACTAATGGCAGTGGAACCTTTCCTCATTTTCCACCAGGACAGGGTGTCTTTAAGAACTAACCCTACGTTTATGCCAAAGGTGGTATCCAGTGTGGCTCTAAACCAAACTATTCACCTGCCAACTTTTTATCCTAAACCACAGAATAAAGGAGAGAGACTACTGCACTCTTTGAACATTCACAGGCAGTTACACTTCTACTTGGACAAAACCAAAGCTTTCAGAAAATCTGAGCAATTATTGGTAGCATATGCTGCAGGAGCACAGGGAAAAGCCATTTCAAAACAGACTATTTCAAAATGGATAGGACATTGTATACATTTCTGGTACACGTACCATGGAAAACCTGTACCTAGCAGCATTAGACCTCACTCCACCAGGGCAACAGCCACTTCAACTGCCTACCTCAGGGGAGTACCTACCAAGGATATTTTGGAAGCAGCAACTTGGAGTTCTGTACATACCTTCACCAAGCATTACCATCTGCCTCTATACTCTAAATCCAGGGCTGGCTTCGCCACTGCAGTGCTGCAGGGCCTTATAGCCACCCGTATTGCCTTATAGAACCAGCCACCCTACCTCAGCTATGGGATTCTACCCAAGTGTAATGACTGCAACAGTGTAACGCAATGAACATAGTACAGTTTTGTACCTACCATAAATGTAGATGTTCAAGTGTATACACTGCTGCAGTCCAGGTTACCCTCCCTCCTTCCCCTCTTACTGGCTGGTACGTACCTATGTCTTCTACCCTTACTACCTATGGGGAGTATTTGCTGGTAGCTGTAAGTTGTTTTTTGCTTTTCTTATGTATGTTTTATTAGCAATTGGAATTGCCTACCTATTTAGAGGCACCTGACATCTGGGGCAAGAAAAACTGAAGAAAATGGCATCGGCTGCATCTTATATACCCCTGTCGCACTGACGTCAGGGAGGAGGCGACAGCAACCGACGCCGGACCAAGACTTTGGAACTCAGGCCGACTGGGGAACTGCCTGACGGCAGGATAACCCCAAGTGTAATGACTGCAGCAGTGTATACACTCGAACATCTACATTTATGGTAGGTACACAACTGTACTTTCCCCGAGAGTTAAAAAGTAAAAATTGTTAGTTTCCTATAAAGGAAAAAAAAAACATGCAGATGTATCTTCTGCTATGACTGTATTGCTGTAAATTCAAAAATAACAGTCTTAAGCACTAAGTGTTATCATATTCACTAACCAAACTCTGCAAGTGTGATTCAACTAGCTTAGCACTAGATAGTAACTTAGTACTAGATAGTAATAATAAAAAATCTGCAATTTGAATGTTGAAATATTTACTTCTCATACTTGTATGTGTGCTGTGTATGCAAACTTTGCTTCAATCTCTACCAGAAGTAGCATTCCTAAACATTAAATGCAATGCCTTTTATGTGTTTAAAGAATAATTACCATTTAAGAAATCAAATCCATAATCACAGTACGACAAGTTTTATGCTCTCTGGTATTCTGAATATGTGGCAAATTAAACTTTTCTCTTACCATTGTGAAGTGATGCAATGTGACTCAGCAGAAATTCCCTCTCAGGCTCTCCCTTGAACATATTAATTCTGCTCCCTAGGCTTTAATTTTATGTTATTTTTTTCTGTATAGCTATTTTTATGTGCAAAGACTTGGGATGACATTCACAGACAAATAGCACAGAGCACAGCATTAGTTAGCAGCCCTGCAAGGTGTACAGTGATTCAGCTACAGTGTGTAAAGAATGCCTTCTTAGCTTTGAGCTTACTCACTAATTTAATTCTCATGTATTGCCACAATGTGCTCTTCTTTGAATCCCAGCCTTTTTTTTTTTAATTTTAAGGCAAGAGATTTGTTTGTGCCATCACAGCTCTTCTGAAAGTTCCGCTATTAGACCTCTACCTGAACAAAAAGCGACTCACAAGCCTCAGAAGCAAACAAGCTAAAAATCTAAAGCCTGTATCTATGATCTTATAACTGGTAAATTTGGTTACTTTGAAGTTATTTTCACATAACAATGCCAAAATGAATGTAAATGACCATTTGCATAGTAAATATAACAATTACAGTTTTAAGCACGTCTGCTGTGAAATGCTGAATGTATTTTTATGTAATTTATTTGTTCACCAAGTTAAGCCCAGTGGGCACATTATCCCTTTTCAGGGGTGACCTGGGAGCACTGTCTGGTTAAGTGACTTGCTCAGAGTTGCACAGTAGGCATTTAAAGGTGGAAGGAAAATTGAATTACCAGGGTTGTGGATTGGCTGTTGTTGGGTTACAGAAGTGTGTGGGCAAGAATTATCTTTGTGTTCATTGTGATAGGTGGTGTCAGGATTAGGGTGTACATCTCCTCTTAGAAGGATTTTAGTTTATTGGGGAATTAAGCATACTTGTTTTTCGAGAGAATTCTTGGACTTAATTGTTATTTTTGTTTGAGTTGAAGTGCAATTAATCAGCCTATATTTGGAATGAAGGTGAGGGGCAACTCGGCACCGTGAAAATCTACTGCCAATCATTAGCGAACCGGAGTTCCGCTGTGGCTTTTCCCGGTTAGGATTCGCCACAGCGGAACTCCGGTTCGCTAATGATTGGCAGTAGAGTTTCACGGTGCCGAGTTGCCAGCTCGACGCCCCACCTTCAACGAAGGCATGCCCATTCACACATGTCTTTCGGAACGCCACTCAGTAATCTCAACTCTCCCTAAGAGTACCTATCTATTCCACACTGTATCTTTTTCTTTTCCCAAATAAACCCCCATTTCTTCTTATTTTGATTACGTCATTATGCTCTAGCCTTTAATACCCCTCTAAGTTTAGCGCTTTTGTCAGTTATAAACTGTAGACTTCATCAGAACAAAAAAAAAAACTGTATCAGTCCACCAATGTAGTATATATACACCCACATGCATAAGTAATTGTGATCAGGTCACATGATTGCCTGAAACACTATCAGTTAACTAGTTCTAAACTTTTAAAGGCAAAGGACGCCCTACAGGACATCATGAAAAGAATCAACAGTGCATACCCTAAATGAATTACACATATTGAAGTAAGTTGCATACACATGTAAAATAGTTCATAGGTTCATAGGTTGATACTAGGCTATCTGCCCTAGGGCATTTATAAGCCTAGCCAGAGTGTGTTTGGCTTTCGCCACCCTTTTAGATTAGTTGACTGTGCCTCTGTATAGTAGGTCACAGAAGATAACCCTTTTAAGGTTAGTTTACTGTGCCTCTGTCTAGTAGGGACACAGAAGAGATTCCAGGGGTAAACCTACAATCTCCCATCCACTCGTCAAGATTTCGCTTGAAGAGGGTCATTGAGGGGCTCTGCCTAACATGGATTGGGATTTTGTTCCAAAGTGAGGGGAGCCTCTGGGATATGAATCTGTCCCTCAAGCATGTCCTATTTATTTCTGTGCTGAGGTTTAAGTCCCTGGAGCATGTAGCTCTAAGGGATTTGGATTTCCTGAGGTGGAGCATGTCCATTAATTCTGGTTTGGACATGGCTTTATACGTCAGGCACAGATCTCCTCTGAGTAGGCGGTAAGCAACTGAGTAGAGCTGGAGTCTCTTTAGCCTAATTGCATAGGGCATCTGTTTGAGTCCCTTGATCCTCTTGGTGAGGTACTTTTGGGGTCTTTCCAGTTGCTGCAAGTGTCGGTTAAGGTACATCCCAAATGGGGCATTGTATTCAATTATGGGCCTGATGAGTGATGAGTAGAGGGGCACAATGACCTCTCTTGATCTAGATGTGAACCCTTTCGTGATATGGTGGCCTAAATAGAAGGTCTTTCTAACCACTTTGGCAACGTGATTGTCAAAGGAGAGATTGCTATTTACTTGGGTCCCCAAATCCCTAATTACTTCTTCCGTACTTAATGGATTACCACCTATGTGGTAATTTGTGGGCACTTTGTTTTTCCCAAAGGGGATGACTATGCACTTTTTTGGCATTTAGCTTTAGGCCATGGCTCTGGCACCAGTTATCCATCTCTGTGAGACTCTTTTGGAGGATGCTTGTGTCAGTCAGCGAGTCGATTATGGCACCCAGTTTGCAGTCATCTACGAACTTGGTCAGCCATAGTCCTCCCGTGTTAGCCTGTACCTCAGAGAAATATATACCGAACAAGAGAGGTCCCAGGACTGAGCCTTGTGGGATGCCACTTGTAACTGGTTTAGAGTCTGACATGGCACCTGCAATTCTGACCATGTGGGTTCTATCCCTGAGCCAGTTTGCAACCCATCTTGTGACATAGGGGTTGATATTTAAGCTGGTGAGCTTATTTATGATGCCCGAGTGGGGTATTGTGTCAAAGGCTTTTGCGAGGTCCAGGTAGGCTGTGTGGACTACCTTCCCTTCATCTATGACCTTGGTGACTGTTTCAAAGAAGTCGACCAGGTTCAAGAGGCAAGATCTGCCCTTAACAAAGCCGAATTGGGTAGGATCCAGTGTTTGGAGGTTCCCAATGTCTTTGTTTATGAGTTCCATGATGATACGCTCCGTAGCTTTGCAGACTAGGCTAGTCAGGTTTATAGGGCGATAGTTTCCGGGGTCCGTTGTGGCACCACCTTTGTGGAGTGGGACCACTGTTGCTGTACGCCATTCCTTGGGTACATATCCTGTAGTAAGGCTGAGATTGAACATTGACTTTATGTGAGGGTTCAGTTCTTGGAGCTCGTGTAAGACGCAGCCCGGGACACCGTCCGGTCCCACTGATGCTGTGTTTTTTGCTTTGGAGAGGGCAGCTCTCACCTGTGCATCTGTGATGTCAGGGAGGCTACACTCTGTTGGGCTAGACATTTGCTTTTTTGGGGGGGGAAGGGGGGGAGACGTTTGCACTGAACCTGTCTGCCAGGATGTTGGCAATGTCTGTAGGTTCAGTGTATTTTTTGTCATTTTGCACTAACTCAGAGCATATCTGGGAGTTTCCACCCAGGTTCCTGACATAACTAAAGAAGGCCTTGTGATTATCTTTAGCGTCTTGTGCAATTTTTCTTTCGAAGCTGGCCTTAGATGATTTTATGAGGGATCATAGTTTCTTGCTAGTACTGATCAGAGATGCTTTCCCTTTTTGGGATTTTGCTCTATCATGTAGTAGCTTCCTCCTTCTGTTGTATAGCTTATTTATGGCTGGGGTCCACCAGACAGGTCTCCTGCCTTTAGAGGAGTGAGTCTTGGTTTTATTTGGGATAGCACGATCCATGCATTCCTGTAGGTGTCCATAGAATGCGTTTGTAAAGGATTCTGCGGTTTGGGCCATATTTTCCACTGGCCTGGAGGCTTTGAAGGATTCCACCTCGGTTTTGAGAAGTATGAAGTTTGCTTTTGAGAAGTTCTTCACTGTGGTTTCCTTGGCTGGGGGTGGGGACAGGATATGGATGTCCAGTGAGATTAATTTATGGTCAAATCTTACCAATGAGGGGTATACCGCTGATATGGAACATAGAGTCCCCATGTTGGTGATGATCAGGTCCAATATGTTTTCCCCTCTTATGGGAGTGGTGACCAGTTGTTCCATAGCATTTGAGTTTATAAATTCTAGGAACTGTTGGGTGAGGGTGTTGGGGCTTGAGTAGTGCTCCCAGTCTATGTTTGGGTAGTTGAAGTCACCCAATATGATGGTGTTTGGAGAGACCTTCATATTCTCCAGTGTTCTCAGGAAAGCTGAGTGGGGTTCCTGAGTTTGGGAGGGAGGTCTGTAGCAGGCTACAAACTGAAAGGCAGTTTTGCCCACTGTTAGTTGCACATGGATGGTCTCCAATGCTTCGTGCAGTGCCACTAACCTGGAGGTGTGGGTATCTTTGATGAATATGGATACTCCCCCTCCTTTTGTGGTTCGGTCCGAGTTTTGGGGTCGAAAAGCATGGTATGAGGTATAACCTGGTAGTTTTGGAGTGCTCTCGGGAGCCTTGAATCAGGTTTCTGTTACTGCACAGATATCGATTTTCTCCATACTGAGGAGAGCCTTGAGTGCGTGCATCTTGAGGTGTAGACTTCTGGCGTTGAGCAGCATTACCCTTAGTTTCTTTTTCCTTGTGTTGTCTATGGAGGTGGGTTTGTCTTTTGAGCCTTGCCTAAAAAAGGTACTATGGGAGTGGCAAGAGCCTTAGCCAGTATTCTAAAGCCCAGGGGTGACAGATGCAAGCTGTCCCTAGCAAAGCAACGTGGCTTGTCGAGCATGTCATCCCAGGCTGACAGACACTGGATCCCCTTTGAATGACACCAATACTTTAGCCAATTGTTAAAATTGATCATTTTGTCTTTATACTGTGGCATCATTCTTGGTGAGGGTAAGATGCTACTCAAGGTCAGGGTCATACCGGCCTGGGCAACATGATCAGAGAGCTCCTGTATGTCTCTCTTCATGTAGTCCAGGGTCGTATGTCTCAGGTCATTCACACCAGCATGGACAATGACGGAGTCATATTTGTACTTGCTTTGGAGTGGCCTGAGTGCTTGTGTTATGTGGCGGATCCTGGCACCCAACAGGCAACTTACAGTGACCTTCTCCTTGTACAGCCTGGTGAGTGGGATGTCAGTGTGTCTGACAATAGAGTCACCTATTACAAGTGTATTAGGTGTGTTGTTTAGCCTTAAGGGCTGTGACTGTGTGGCACACTGACTTTGTGAACTATGTGATACGTGGGTATTGTTGTGGGGTAGCGGTTGCTTGGATGTCTGCTTTGGAGGTCCCTGCTGCTTGGGCAGATTTTTATTTAGAGCCTCTGAGTATGTTTGTGTGTGTTTATGTGTTTGGTTTGCTGTTGCGATAGGTCTATGTGAGACTGGATTTGTGGTGTGTGTGGTTACCTTCTCCTCCTGACTGACTGCGCCAGTACTGGGTTGAGAGAGCTCAGCCTCCAGTTTGGCTATATAGTTGCATCTCTCACATATATTTGAGCTTGTTGGGAGGAGGAGAGGGTGGTCTGTGTGCATAAGGCAGTTGTAACATTGCCTCAAGATTTCCAGATTCACCAGCTAGACTAGAGAGTAAACTCGAAAGTGACTTTTGGACATGCCAGAATAGTATAAGGAACTACTTTTTGACTGATCAAAAAGGACCAATAGGGAGCAAAGTACTTAAAGGGAGTATAAGAGGGTGTAGTGCTTTAGTTTATTAGTGCTTACTTATAAGATTACTTATACGAGCAACTGCAGGGCTTTAGAATGAAAATAGAGTGCTTACTTTGAGATTTAGAACAGTTCTAAGGGAAAAAGTGAAGAGCAGACTTTGTGGAGCCGGGAATAGTTTAAACCCGTTTAAGTGGTGCTGCCCGATGCTGCTCTATGCGCAAAATCGTGCAAAACCGCACAAATAAAGCAGGGAAACTGAAAGAGATAGGAATTGACCCAAAATGGCCAATAAGCTACTAGTTTCAGGACTGAGACCACTCCTCCAGGGACAGATAGGCTGCTCAAAGCTCCCCACTCTCACTGGTGAACAGAGAAGCTTCCTCCTATCCAAGTAAGGATATGGGAAACACAGGAAACTATACCCCAGTCCGGAATTCAGCAAAACCTGAAATCTGGACTAATCTATTTCAGCAAAGGCGGGAAAAAGAGAATATTTTTTTTTGTTTGTTTTTTTCAGGAAACAGCAGAAAAACACACAGAAAACACTGTAAATGCTATAAACAGGCTAGCGCACTTTAGTGTGTAACCTACAATAGCTATACAATACAAAAATGACTTAAATTGAAATAAAACAAGTGCAAAAACTGTAAGAAGCAGAAGGCAAATGCAATTTAAACTTTTTAAAGCACAGATCAGTTAGAAATTCACTTTTTAGGCGGGAAAAGGCAGTCAGAGCAAAAAAACAGGGAAAAAAATACTTAAATCTGGAAAAGTCTCTCTTGGATCTCTGTTGCCTGTATCACTCTGCAGGACACCACGAGGAGCTGTGCAGAGTTGTATACTGGCACAAAACTGCGCAAATGCGGGTTTTAAAGCAGGGAAACTGAAAGAGATAGGAATTGACCCAAAATGGCCAATAAGCTACTAGTTTCAGGGCTGAGACCACTCCTCCAGGGACAGATAGGCTGCTAGCTCCCCACTCTCACTGGTGAACAGAGTGAAATATGGAGCAAGCATATTATTTAAGGAACAGTAAGGATACAACACTGTAGACTGAAAAACTGGAGACCCAATTTAAGCATAGACAGCCATCTAAACTCCCTGTAAATGTATTAAGTTACATATTTTTGTTCAGACAATACAATTGTATAAAACCATTACTTTGGCCCAAAAGGTTGACTGAGGCTCTATTAGGAACCTATAGAAGGAATTCTGACTTCAATCTAAGAACACTGGCAATAGATGCCACCTCATTGATGCCTGGATGTTGTGTGGCATTACATTTTAATTGCCACCTTAGCTCTTTATATTCTAAGTATAGGTCAACAGGACCGCCTAGGTCCAAGGTCGACCTGATCTATAGCAATAAATGTAAAGTGATGTAATGGGTAGTTCGTAATGTGCTTTGCCAAGGCATTAGACTTGTTAGACCTAGAGATGTCATAAATGTGCTGCTAAATTCTGTTTTTAAACTTAATAGTTTTTCCAATATGAAAACAGTCACATCCTTGGCATTTAGCTACATATACCAAGGCCTTGCTGTGGCAATCAGATTTATGACCCAATATAATTGTACCATAGTTTTTAATAAACATATCAGTACCCTCCAAGACATGTCCTGTACAATGGCCACATTTTTCATGACTTCTACACCACTATTTCTAGAACTTCTCTCAATTAAGTCTTTGAAACAACTGTCTTTTTGGTATACAACCAATGGTTTTCCAAGAAACAACACCAAAAGGAACAAAAACAAGCAAATATGACAGTCCACTAATCACCAGAAAAGTTTAATGATTTCTCTCTCTCCAGCACCTAGGCATACACTGCCTTCAATGGAGTAAAAAACAGTAAACAATACAAACCTTTTATAGTATAAAAAACAGTCAATTACTTAATTAAATGCAATTAAACAATTAAACACTTACTAACTCCTTATAGTAAAACTTTTCAATTGCAAGACATGTTCATGCCAGCAGGGGTCAGAGTACCAAATTTTAAAATGAATAAAGATTCTTTATATAAAAGATTTTTCGTAACATTGCTAAACCCCCCACAACTTTCAGTTTTTTCTAAGATTGTCCCCTGTAAACCCATGGGATCACTATCATGAACATCAAAAAAATGCTGTGCTACGGGATTTTCTATTCTCCGATGTTTAATATCTCTAACATGTTCTTGGAGACTAAGTTTAAACATCTTTTACTTTCTCCCATGTAAAACTTGTTACAGGGGCATCTTAAAGCATACACCACACATTCTGTATTACAACTTAAAGTACCTAACACATTACCAGTAGTTTTCCCCTACCTTGTTAAGTATAAGATGATCTTGCTCCAACTCAAAAATGGCCCGGTTCCTGCAAATTATATCCTTGATACCCTGAAAATGAATATTAAAGAGTAACACCAGTGCTTTGTTATATTCACTAGTGTTTATTTCCACACCTTTTTGTTGAATAGGGCTGTGGACGTCATTATTGTCCAGGGTGCCTAATAGAGGAAAAAAAATGGCCACTACGTCTTTTTTGTGTTACCTCATCAAAAATTGGGTCAAGAAAATCCTTTGGGTAACCCCTCTTAAAAAACATTTACGTTAGTAAATCACTTTCATCCTAGTAAATTTGTTCAACACTAATCATACGGGCGAGGTGGACACATTGCCCCTTAACCAAAGATCTCTTTTGATGAATTGGGTGGCAACTGTGGAAGTGAAGAAAAGAATTAGAGTACATGGGTTTCCTTTACAGAGAAGATACAAAGCTCAAGTTAGATCTATCTTTGGAAAGTGATACATTAATTTGGTCGACTGACATGAATGTTGACATCGTGATGGTGAACCACTCTTCATCGAAAATGGCAACATTGACTTTTTAGTACATATGTGTCAAGGTTGCGTCTCAGCTCATGTAAATATTAATTAAAAAAATAACATCCTCTCATATGGTGGTCTGTTCCTTTCACGCCTTCTGCTAATTATATATACTGCTCTGAGATCACACAGCCTCCATGGAAAGAGAATTTTCCTCTACTTCAGGATTGTCAATCTCGCACACCTGTTGACTATCTTTATAATTGACTGAATGCGGTCAGTTAAACAAATGCAGACAGAACTCCTGCCGAACAAACCACACACACACACACACACACACACACACACACACACACACACACACACACACACACACACACATATTGTGTTTATGTATATAAAATTTTCCATTTTGGTAGCAAATTCATCAGTTTACAAGACATGTCTGCAAGGAAGTCACTGTTTGTTGAATTTTTTTGTTGTTTTATTGGTATGTCTTGTTGGTTAAGGACTCAAGTGCTCCTTCTATACTTTGATCAATGTAAGTATTAAGAAAGTTTTAAAATAATCCTAGAGTTGTAAATTTGACAGAAACTCTTGTAGACAAGAGTTCTTAGAACAAAATGACTTTCTCATAAGATCTGTTGCATCTTCTTTTTTGTTTGTTAAATTTATGGTCCTTTCAGAGGTATGCATTTCTTGAATTCTCTAATGTATTTGTCATGCTGAAATTAATTTGGCTGTGCATTCATTTGCCATGTAATAGACTTAAGTAATCTATTCAGTACCACAGCTAGTGTGTTCATATCCATACTTAATATACGATCCCAGTAATAATTGCCTATCCATCTGTCCTCAATACCCACTTTGTCCTATTTAGTGGCACAGGTTGCCAAAACCCATCCCAACAAGCAGTTGGCTCAAGACAGGAAACAGACTTGGATGGCATGCTAGTTCACCACAGGATGTATACATTTTCATGTGCATGTGTACCTAGAAGCAGTTTTGAGCATCATTAATTCAGTTACTCAAATTTCTTTTGAATGTGGTAGGAAACTGAAGACCCATTTCAAAAAAGAACGAAGACACAGGGAGGATGTGAAGACTAAATGCAGTAGGTAACCCAGTTGGGAATCCAACCAGAGATGCTGCAAAGTACTGCAAAGCACTATAAGGCCACAGCATTAATTTCTGCACCCTGTGATGATTTTGCAGTTACCTGGTTGTTGTTTATCTTTCGGCTTTTCCCAATAAGGGGTCGCCACAATGGAACTCTGGTCCGCTAATGATTGGCAGTAGATTTTTTACGAAATGCCGAGGTGCCAGCTCGACACCCAACCTTCAACGAAGGCACGCTCATTTATGCACGCATGTCTTTCAAACACTACCCAACCGCGGGGAGGACATGTACACTCCACTCAGAAGGCACTCCCAAGCCAAGCCGAGAATCGAACAGGAGAACCTCTTGCTGTGAGGTAACAACGCTACCGCTGTACCACTGCGGAATAGTCGCCTGGTGCTTTGTTAAATATCATTTTAGAAATAACCACTAATGAATCTAAATTTGGATATGACATTTTTAGTCTGACTGAATATAATTTTGTCATCTTCTGACTGTGTAGTGGAAGTAATTTCTTGGGAGCAGCAAGAAAATTTCTTTTAATGAGTATAATGTCCATTATAACTGTGCCTTGTTGGGTTCCTTACTATCTATTTCAGGCTAACTTTTATTATTGCACTGTTATTAGTTGAGCTTTCTTATTATTAAAACATTATCCTGGCCAGACAGTCTTTGAATAGTTGAAATCCTTCGGAAGTATTTTTATCGGTTACCTTTATGCCTCACAGTTTTCTTGGGAACTCTTGGGAAGTCATGTAAGGGATATGTTGTAAGTCATAAACATGATATTGCCTTCATTATTATTAACTGTAGCATTGATACATTTTTTCAGCATTTATGCAGGTTTTGATTTGAATATCAGCTTATCTTTTACAAAAATAGAGTCTACCTCTCTTCCTGGAGGATCTAAAGCAGTGGTAGGTACTACTCCACAGTCTGATATAAATGAGGAATTAAATTACTAGCTGTATTTTCTCTAAAAAAAAATTGTATGTATTTGACTATTTACATTGTACTTAATTCCACTTGGAAGCAGAACTGCAGCATTTTCTTACACTTGACAGTGTTACACAGAGTCAGTTACTCCAAACTTCAGAGAAAGAATAACATGAATTTTAACCTGCAGTACTTTAGAAAATATCATTGGTGGTATGAAAGACAAATTATTTATGTTGTAGTTACACGTTTATCTTTTTTCTGTATTTGTAGGCAGAACGAGCGAGCTTAGAACATTTTGTGAGTTTCATATCCCTAATTGTTCTGACAATGATATGGGCAGTTTGTCCTCGAGATAGCTTAGCTATTTTGGGCCACTGGATCCAAGGCAAGTTAGTTAAGGTAAGAAATTGACTTATAAAATAATCAATGTATAATTATTTTATTTTATTATTGTAGTAGTATTGGTGGACTATAATATGTGCATAGGGCTGCAGTCACTTTGAAAGAAAATGTAATTGTTTTAGTATTGTTTTGGCACAGATCATGTATATTCTTTCATTATTGATTTTCACAGAGGAAATGTTTTTCACATAGAGAGAAGATGTTGAGGTAAGCATGCTGCAAACTGTTTACTAGTGTAGAGCACAGATCCACATGGACCTTTTTCAGACTCAGCCAGGGAACACTGTCTGATCAAGTAACTTGCTCAGAGTCATAATAAAAAAATTAAGTAAAAATGGAAGGTGTTACCTGGTAGCCCTTTTCAGTTGGTTTAAAGGAAAATGTATGATGTAAGAAGTACTTTTCCTCATCTCAGTGTGTGCTCATTGCTGCAGAATGATCTCTACATTCTCACATACAAATAAAGTGTGACTTAGGAGTTTCTCCGATTGTGTGGTACTTCTGTAGTGTTTACTCATGCACACTGTGTCAGGTTTACATTAAATCTCACATTAATTTCCTTGGAAATCTGTTTCACAGGCTGTTACATTTTATTGGCCATTAAATTTCAAACTTGGGGCCTATGGAATGTACATAAAGCAGGGCATTAGCAACTCTACCTGCCATGAAACAATTTATTTGCTTCTTCAAGTGCATTGCTGCTGTGATGAGGGAGTTCTTTTCATGAAACACCAGCTTGATAGTTTTCTTTCCATGCCTTGTCACAGTTTGGAAAGCAGCTCAGACTGGAATGCCATGGCACTTGACAGAGTTAGCTGGTAGTGGGAAGGAACTGGATAAGAATCTTGGTGATTGTTCAGATTAAGACACACAAAATATGTAGTATCAAGCCACATCCTCAGTGTGACATCTACATGGCAAGTAAGATGTGTAATCACATCCGCTTAAAGAACACAAAAGTTTATGCTACCTGTGACGCAGTGTTGTGGTCATTGCATGTGCATTTATTGCATACTACAGCAGTGTAAGCAAGTAAATGGCTTTCTTTTATTAAGCTTTGCAAAAGCTGGTGAAGTTTACAGAACTAACCACAATCCTTTAATTATGGAGGTCATAAACTGCAACAACAAATGTGTGTAGGTCTATTTCAAAGGATTGAACAGACAAATTGTCAAAACCAATATTGTTGACAATTCAGTTCGTCGACAAAAAACACAAACCCAACTCAGTCCGTCAGCAAAAACCACAAACTCAACTAACACCTGCAGACAACAAAAACAATGCTTTTTCAGGGGGGCAAGCCACCATGCACCCCTCACACCACCTGCTAATTATGTATAAAAACTCTGAGATCGCATTACAGTGGGGAAAAGGGCAAAATCCCCAATCCCCACTGTACCGTGATCTTAGTCAGAATGGTTCAAAGGACTGAATTATTGACCATATTGTCTGAACCATATGGGTTTTTACAATTTGTCCGTTCGATCCTTTGAAATAGACCCGTGTGTGCTACATTAAAATTTTGCAAGATTTCTTACTCTAGCACTTATTAGAAGTTAAGCAACTGTGTACTATTTGTTGTGCCTGTAAAGATTACCTTAGCTAAGGAAAAAAAAAAAGCTGAGTCACTGACTTGAAGGCTACTTTTTAAATAGCTATGTGAATATTAATGGTCCAGGTTGGTATTACTTGGGTGAGTTATGAGAAATTAAGCAACTATACCTGTCATGCCTTTTGACAGTCTTAAGAAAGGAAAAGAAAAAAGTAATTGGTCCCATTTTTGTTACCTCTGTACAGTATAGCATAGCTCTTAATCTCTTGCCCTCAGAATCAGGGAAGCTTTTAAAAATATTTTTTTTATTTATTTAACATTTTTTACTGGGAAAAGTCCGACTGGACACAGGTCCGGGCAGAAAAGCTCCACATTAGACAATAGAGATTACCAGAGACAAATAATCACCTAGCACATCAAGATTATAGCATATCAGTTATACACAATGAGAAGAAATGTTTCCAAGACAGCAGTCACATAGTGCATCAACATTGTAGCGTAATAAAAATTATAATACTGTGAAAATACAAAACTATCTACATAATATTTCCATGGAGTAGCAGGTATCTGGTAAGGCATTTATAGTAGGAGTTAGTTGCGTATCACCCCATGAAGCAATAGAATTATAGTGAGAAAGTAGAGAGTGTGAAATGCTAAGGAGGAATAGGGCAGTTACAGAGTCTAGAGTTAAGCAAGAATGATTACGTTGTTTTTTAAAGTGGTGTTTATCAGTAATTGATCGTATATCATGGGGTAAGGTGTTCCAAAGCTTAGCAGTACTTGTTGAGTAGAGTAACTGGCCAGCTATGTTTATTTTGGTGACTGTTAACACAGCTTTGTTACCTGAGCGTAAAGGGCGAGTGGTACTATAGGGTTGCACTAGATTCTGAAGGGTGGGGATTTTCTTTGGTTGGTAAATAAGACTGTGAAGAGTGAGAAGTTGGTTATAGGTAAGTAAGTTAGGTAGCTCAAGCCAGCTTAGGTGTTTGAGTGCTAAGCAATGGTGTTCTCTGTAGTTGAGGTCTGCAGCAAATTTGGCTGTTTTATTGTTGCAGCCTTCAAATTTTGTGAGGTTACTCTTTTTTAGGTTAGTAAAAATGGATGAGACATACAGCAGAGTGTATATTAGATGGGTAGTTGCAAGGGTAGCTTTAGTACTACTTGTTAGGTATTGTTTGTGTCGATAAAGATTACCAAGTTTTTTATGAACTTTTTTGATGGTGTGGGCTATATACAGGTCAAATTTGAGTGAACAGTCAATAGTGACAACTAAGAGTTAATATGAGGTATTGGAGAAATGATGGTGAGATTAGCAGATGATATAAAGAAAGGAGGTGGAGTATCTGGTGGTTTTCCAGGGAAGAAGAGCATAAGTTTTGTCTTGGTTAGATTTAGGATGAGTTGTGATTCAGATAACTATTTTTTCACTTCAGAGAAAGCTTCCTGGGTAATTAACTGTAGCCGTTGAAAAGAGGTTGCAGCACATATTAAGGTAGAGTCATCTGCATATTGGGCAAGGGATACTTGTCCTGTGACAGTATATAGTTTGTTAGTGAAGAGAGTGAATAGAATTGGTCCAAGGATGGGCAACCTGTGGGACACCCTGATTCTCGGGAAATAGAGGAGGTATATTGTTTTGCCATAGTACTGCTTGTTTCCATCCTGTAAGATAAGCTTTGAACCGGTTGACAGTGGAGCATCTAAGGTTAAATTCTATTAGTGTGTTTAGAAATTTGAAGGGAGACACTAATTTTTATAGAAGGGGAGTTAAAGAAATTGCTGCCCCATGCATCTGCAGTGATTAAGGAATCTGCTGAATTCTTGAGTAGACTCTAGAAGAAAATACAACAGATGAACATCTCTAAGGATTTACTGCAAATAACCTTGGATGTGAACAGTTTATTCACTTCCATACCTAATGAATTGGGGATTGAAGCCATTAGAGACTTTGGTGTGAAACACGAAACAACTATTGATATCCACCTAATATACACTCTCCTAGAATTGGTTTTATATAATAACGTATTTCTATATGTTAGTGTCTATTATCTGCAGAAATCGGGAGCAGCGATGGGAACCCCATGTGCAAATAGCTATGCTGATTTGGTCCTGGCAAGATGGGAAGAGTTATGGAAAGTGGATGTTAATAACAAATGGAGCAATAATATAATTTTCTACAATCGATTCGTAGATGATATTTTTCTTCTATGGGAAGGCGGCTTAACTTCTTTGGAGAAATTTGTTTGTTTTTTGACCAACACAACTTAATTTTTGAAATTCAAAATTACCTCCTCTAATATAGAGATAGAATTTTTGGATGTTAAGTTGATGCTAGGTGATACAGGATGCATCAATACTATAATGTATAGAAAACCTGTATGGCGTAATCATCTGTTACACAATACCAGTATGCATCCTAGACATGTCCTTGATAATATAGTGACCAACCAGTTAACTCGAGTATCTAAACTTTGTACGAGGGACAAAGACTATATGGAAGAGCCAACTAAACTCATTAATGACTTTACCAAGAGGGGGTATACAATCAAAGGAATACAAACTAATGAAGCAACTACTTTGGAATGGTGATCTCAGACAGCAAGACCTTATTTTTCGGACCAAGGAGGAATAATTAAGGCCAAACAAAAAGAGCGAAAGTCTAACTTGAGATGTCAGCTAACATATAGTACTGACAATTTTGCTATTCATAACATCATTAAGAAATTTTGGCCAGTGTTAACATCTCATAATAAAATTAGAGAAACTGTTGGAGATCAACCCAGTTTTTCTTTTAAGAACAGGAAAAATCTAAAAAGACTGATATGTTATAAAACAGAAATTAAAGCCATCTTCGAAAATAGGAGCTTTCAAATGAGCAGGAGAGTTGATACGTTCAGATGTGGAAGTTGCAAGGCATGTTCTTACACTAACAACACGAATATCTTTATACATCCCTTAACTAAGAACTATAAATTTGAAGGATTTGCAAATTGTCGGAGTAAGAACATCATATATGTGGCAACCTGCAGTCACTCCAAGGCATACTACATAAGAAAAACGAACCAGATGTTTAAAGAACGTATCCTAAAACACTTATCCGACATAAGAAATAAAGTTACTAGCAATTCACTTTATATGCACATTAGTGAAAATGGTAGCCATTCTTTTAAGTTTATGACACTAACTAGGCTCTATGAAACATTAAGAGGTGGTGATTTAGTAAATCAAACAGAAATTGAAGAAATGAAGTGGATAATGAACTTGTGTTTAGATCAGCCACCAGGTCTGAATGCATTTGTTCCTTTAAAACTTGAACTAAAAGGAAAACCTCTTCAGCACTCTAAATAATTTAATTAAAAGGGTGTATATGTTGCTATGGCTACGAAGTATCTTTGAATGAGTGAATACCAGAGAATGAAGGTATTTAACAGGAAGTTTAACTGGCTAACATTTAGGATTTGAAAAAGGTATTACACCAAAAGCGCTTATCCAGTTTATGAGCCAATGTGTTTTATTTTATCATTGTTTTATTTTTATTAAAAGTTTTTAAGTTTCAGGTTTTTAGCAGGATTGGTGGCAGAACCGTTCTTTCTCTGAATACTCACTAAGCAAGCTGATAGTGATAGCTTCAGAATTAACTCTTCAGCATTCCTTAACCCTCCAAGCATCTTACATTCTGTCAGAGCAAAGCAGTTGCAGACAAGGTGAGCAGGACCAGGGCAAACCGTTTTGAATAGAAATGGAATGGGGGTCTTACAGGAATTGATCCAGTTGTGGGAAACACCTCAAATAGGTTTGTTTTTGCCTCCTTTTAAACAGACAACTAAAGGTTCATAGTTTTTAGTACTAGGCTAACTGCCTGTGTGGGCCATTTTTAAGCCTAGCCATTTACCCCAAGTGGGAATCAAGCCCCGCACCTTGTGTATGTAAGGTAAACACCTTAACCATTTTGCCAAACAAGTTTTGTTCTAGGGCTCCTGGCAAGCAAACCTAGAAAACATATGCATTTTCATGCCATTGGAATGGAATGTTCCTTTTATACGTTTCCACCTTTTCAGCAGATCTCCAGGGTAATTCTGAAGATTCATACCCTGCAAATTATTGTGACCTCCTTTTGGCCCAGGTAGCATTGTAATAACCTGAGTTATATGGGTTATATCCTGCTAAGGATATAACAGCAGGACAGCTTCCAAAGCATCAGGGCACCTTCCATACTCGCAAACAATTAGATAGCTCAAGCGTAGCTGACTAAAAGACAGGATTGGGTACCAAGCCCTTCAGACTTTCCTGCCGCCTAAGAGAGCACTCCTCAGTGACAGTCAGCTAACATTGTTACACTGCTGGGGAGATAATGTCCCTTTGGGAGTAAAACCTTCCACATTAGCTTTTTTATTGTTTAAAATTACTTTCATACTCAAGAAAGTATTTTAAGCTAGGAAATTGTGTTTTTATTGACTGTGTTGTGACTTGCATATACTTTTAAACAGTACTGCACTTTTTAACATGACAGTTTAAAAGTTGTTTAAAAAACAGTTTTTTTTTTCTTTGGAGAGATTGTGTTTATTTTATACCTTTTGGGTCTATAAAAGTTTTTAAATGCTTTTTACTGTGTTTTTGCCAGGAATAAGCTACTTTTAGTGACTTTCTATTTTTACCAGCTTGTGCTGCTTAGCTTTCTGGGAAAGGACCATTTTCAGCTTGACCATGGAGCAAACTACAAGTCACTTAATCAGACCTTCTTCCAGCTGCAAAAAAGGAAAAGTTGACTAAGCCTTTGCTACCACAACAGGCTAATGATTTGCCTCAGCCACAGGTGGGTGACTCTGCTCTGGCCAAAGCTGGTTCCTCAGACCTCTCATCTTTTTCTCTGGATTCCTCTAGTGTTATCCACTGTGGACCGAAGGTTAACCACATCCCTGTGGCTTTTGTGGTCCCCTCAGTGGGCAGGGGAGAGCCATCTTGTCGGTCTTTGGAGAAAGGGCAGGGAAGGTGCCCTGCTTAGCCAGAATGTTGTGCATGTCCTTGGCTAAGCTGTTGATACCATAAATAAACCTGTTTTTCCCCAACTTTCCTGTCAAAAAGAAACAGAAAATTAAAGATTTATCTTCTCCTGCACAAGCTTATTGGGATTGGCTCAGGGTCTTATACAGGCTATTGATCCTTCTTTTAAGGTACTTTCTGGGAAAAGAAAAAGCGATTCCTCTTTTTCCTGAAAAAGTTCATGATTTTGAATCTGTAGAGGAATGTGATGGAATACGTGCATATTTTCCTCCTCTGATTCAGATTCAGAGGAGAATAAGAGCCATAATATCTGAATCTCCATGTGAGGGATTCTCTTTCTCTGACTATTTCCAGAATGTGCCAGTGTTTTCAGTGGGAGAACACTGAGGTTTCTCAATCTCTCCGAAAATACGGAGTTGTTACAAGTGGAATTCCAGGAACCTTCACCCATACCCCAGTGCTGTTATTGTAGAATGCATTTGTCATAGACTGTGGTTTCCCTGACAGACATCCTGCTGCACCTAAGAAAGCTGATCGAATATACAAAGTTCCTTATTTCAAATTGCTATACACTCATCCCAGACCAGACCCTACAGCTATAGCTTTGGTTAATCTAGCTGCTGCCAAACATTTTGTTAATTCTAATCCTTTTCCTGACAAGAATGGCAAAGCTATTGATAGGTTTGGGGGAAAAGTTTTTTTTCTGCAACTTTGATTTTTAGAATTTTAAATTGTGAGTCTTATAGTTAAAGTTTATTCTGACTAATTGTGAAAGTATGAGGAATGTTTTTTGCATTGTGTGGTTTAGTTTCTACCATTTCTCAGGCCACTACTCATTGGTTAGTGTGCTCATGACTGTAGATATTGCATCCAGGGCTGCGGCCGCTGGAACTGTATTAAGGAGGTTTGCCTGGCTATCTTCTCAGAACCTCCCAGAAGATGTAAGAAATTATTTTTTACATTTTCCTTTGGATAGAATTTTAGTTTTTTTTTAGCCTTCTGCTACAGAGCATCTGTGATGAGAAGAGGTAAGCTAATTCAGGGACTTTTTCAGATTTTTCAGTCGTCCTTCTCAAAGTTTACTAGGGGATTTTCTGCTCCATTGACTAGTTTTGGCAAGAAAAAGAATAAACAGTCTCAGCAGAATGCTGGTCAGCAGATGTTTAAAAAATAATGGCACAGGGGTTCCAAAAAGAAAGCACCCCCCACCCCCAGAATAAAGGATAGTCGAGACTGACTGACTGTATTAGATACATGCATTCTTTCCCCCATCCTCCACCTTGGCAGTCCCTTATCTCCTTCAGAAAGTCTGAATCTGTTTTTCTCTCTGGCAACAGATATTTTAGGACGGATAGGTTCTGAAACTGACTCAGCAAGGATACAAATGGCAGAAGGAGGAAGTTCCTCCTTACCAGAGAATTCCGTCACATCTGCCAGACCAAACCCTTCTGTTTCTTCCTGTCCTACAAAACATGCTGTCTCAGGGGGTAATAAAAGCAGTACCTCCTTACCAGTTAGGAAAAGGATTTTATTCAAGAATGTTTTTAATGCCAAAGAATGAAAATCCTTGGAGACCAGTTCTGGATCTTTCTTTCCTAAATCAGTTTGTGACAGTGTTCAAATTTAGAATTCTTTCTCTTCATGATCTTTTAACCCTTCTTCATTTAAGTTTTTTTTTAGTAACCTTGGATTTAAAAAAAACTCGTATCATCAAATTCCTATTAATCCAGACTTCAGGAGTTTCTTAAGGTTTTCTGTGTCTGGATCATCCACTGTTCCAGAAGTTTTCACAAAATGTCTAGCTCCTGTTATGGCCCATTACAGGCTATAGGGTGTCCACAGTTTTCCATATTTAATCAACTTGCTTATCTTTGCAGGGTATTTTGTCAAAATGTCAAGAATCTCTCACTTGGGTGAGAGATTTCCTACATAGGCTAAGATTCCAAGAGAACATTCAAAAGTCTTTTTTGACTCCTTCACGCAGGATTTTGCTTCTGGGGTGTCTGCTAGATGCTTCAGTGCAAAGAGCTTTTCCTCCATAGGAAAAATAGATTTATTTTCCAATAGTAGTAGTAGGAGCAATGGGTCTCATAAAAAATAATTTACAGTCTTATTTAGATATGCTGATATGTGTAATTCTGTAAGAATTGCAGAAGGAGTCATTTCTAGGTAAGTTGCGGATGCTGCAAAGAGCACTTTTGGCTAACATCAAAGACTGAAAGAATGCTAATTTCACAAACTTTAATCATATTTTGACTTAGGAAGGGGGTCCATTCCCGTCATGGTATTAGAAATCCAAAAGACTTTGAGAAATTAAACAGGAAAAATAGATTTGTTTTTAGATCTGTTCAAGGGGGTTTCCACTCAGATTTCAATCACAGAATACCTCAGAATTCTGGGTCTCATGGCATCCATGATTCTCATGATACCTCATGCAAAACTCCACGAGAAAGATACAATGGTATCTGAAGTCTCTTTGGTCCCAGCACCAACCATTGTCTTTGCAAATTCCATTTGTGAGATTTGTGAAAAGAGAAATCACTTTGGTGGAGCAATTGAATATTCCCGAGTTCATGTCTCTCCTTCTGCCTTCCTGCTCCCAAGCAGCTTCAGACTTAGCTTGGAGAGGAACATCAAGGGGTTTAAAGGTGCAAGGTCTTTGGGACAAGGCAGACAGACCAAACCACATAAACATAAAATAGTTGCTATCTCTTATCAAGACTCTCAATTCTTTGAATCATCTTTGTTCCCCAGGACCTCTTCATAAAGTTAGACAATACCACAGCGATGTGGTATATAAACAAGCGTGGGAGAACCTATGCAGACTAGCCATGTTAGCATTGGATATAACTTTACTGCACAATATCACTCTGCAGGCATCTTGCATTCCATCAGATCAAATTGTTTAGCTGATGAGATGAGCAGGACAATAGCAGATACTCATGAATGGAAACAAGATCAAAAGGTCTTCCAAGATTTGATCTGTGTGGATTTCCTCAGGTAGACATTTTGCCTCCTGTCTGAATAATTAGCTGGCAAATTTCTGCTCCAGAAGAAGGTCTGGGAGACACATGTATTTTCTTTTCCTTGGAGAGGACTTTCCTGTATGCTTTTCCACACTTTCCACTGATATCAAGGGTACTTGTGGTTACTCCTTTCTGGCCCAGGCAGCAGTGGTTCTCCCTTCTTTTGGAATTGGCCAGGGGTATTTACCACAAACTTCATTACAGACTGCTTCTACTCATACACACACAAACACACTTATACAAGAACAGGGGTGTTTGATACATTGTGATCCCAAACAAGTACAACTGGCTGCCCAGATGATAGGTTCTTAATACCTTTTAGGCGTTTGTTTACTAAAGGTGTGCTACAGGTACTAATGGAGGCAAAAAAGCCTGTTACTAAAAATTACATATAAGCAAACGAAAAGGTTTTCTAGTTAGTGTCTCCAAATAACCAGCACCAATTCATTACGAATGTTTCTCTGGTTTTACAATATTTGTGCGAGTTACTGTACTATGACCTGTCTTACTCCTCTATTAGGGTTCATTTGTTGGCCATTTCAGCATGTATGTCAAAAAATCCCCCTCTTTCAATGCATTCTCTTGTCAAAATGTTTTTGAAAGGGGTACTACATAAGAGCTCTCCAAAAAAGCTGGTGGCTTCTCCTTGGGAACTTAATTTTGTGTGTTAGAGAAGCTTAACACTTGCTTCATTTGAAAAAGCTCATCTGACTTACTTGAGGTTCTTTACAAGAAAAACATTTTTATTGATTGCTCTGACCTGTGCAACAAAAATATCTTGGTTGGAAGCTCTTCTGGTTGATCAGCCTATCTCATTTCCCACTGAGACAAGGTTTCTTTGAGAACTAATCCTTCTTTTATGCCTAAAGTGGTATGCAAGTTTAATTTAATCCAAACTATCCATCTCCCTGTGTTTTTTTCCTGAACCCAAAAATGAGGGAGAAACAATTCTTAATACTTTGGATGCCCACAGACAACTTTGACACTATCTAGACAGAACAGAATCTTTCAGAGCATCCAATCAGTTGTTCATTTCTCAGGAAGGTAAGAGGAAGGGACGGGATGTGTCAAACCAGACTATTTCCAAGAGGTTGTCTCAATTTATTACCATTTTTATTCCCAACACAACAAAACTGTTCCAGGCAAGGTAAAAAGGGCATTGGTTTCATCTATGACGTTTGGAAAAGGATTGGAGTCTGGAAGTTTTCTAGAAGTAGCAACTTGGTCCTCTGTTCATACTTTTACAAAGCACTGCAAGCCAGATTCCACTTCCAGATCTAGGCCAGATTTTGCTTGGACCATTTTCCTGGGGCTCCTAGACCCTTCCTGTTCTACCTCCCAGATGTTCCAAACTGTGGTAATCTAATTATATAGTTTAGGCTATTGCAGCAATGATTAATATGATGAACATAGTATAATTGTGCAAGTAATCTTACCATAACAGTAGATGTTCAAATGGTCACTTCTGCAGTAGCCACTTTCTCCATCCATCTCCTTAATTTTTTGGTATGTTTTTTGCCAGGGTGTGGACATGTTTTTTTTTTTTTTTTTTTTAGCAATGTCCCCCTTAGGGCTTAGCTTTCCTCTCTCAGTTGGCATGAAAGCTCTGAAGGGCTTGGTGCCCAAATGCATCTTTTAAGTCAGCTCAGCTTGAGATACCTAATGGTTTAGGTGCATGGAAGGTGCCCTGAAGTTTTTGAAATCTGTCTGGCTGTTATATCCTTAGTGGGATATAACCAATATATCTTAGGCAACTGAAGTAGTAATCATTTGAACATCTCCTGTTATGGTAAGATTATTTACATAACTGTACTATCTCTCTCCCTTCTTATGAAGTTGGCCACAGACCGGATCTACTCACACAAGATGGGGAACACTTTGATACTCCCCACTGTCAATCAACTTCAACTAACTGCCTGGATGATTCAATTTTAATACCTTTTCGGCATTTATTTTACAAGGATGTGCAACAGTATTTAAGGAGGCAAGAAAGCCTGGTACTAGAAAATCCCATGTTGCTAAGTGGAAGCATTTTTCTAGTTGTTGCCTAACCAATAACCAATGGCACATCATGGATGTTTTACTACCGGTGCTGAAATGTTTTTGTGAGTTACTGTCCTGTGGCCTTGCTTATTCCTCTGTAAAGGCTTATTTTGTGGCCATTTCTGCATATCCATCCATGAATCTCCTCCTTCTTCTCTGTTTATGGTAAAACAGTTCCTGAAAGGAGTCTTACACCTGCAGCCTCCTCATAAGTAAGTTGTCCTTTCTTGGGATCTTAGCGGTGTGCTGGAGAAATTGACCTGTGCATTAAGCTATTTTAAAATTCTTGACTTGGAAAACTGTAATCATCATTACTCTGACAACTGCAAGAAGAGTATCTGAGGTGTAAGCTCTCATAGTGGGTGAAACCTACTTGACTTTCTGCAGGGATGGGTCTCTTTAAGAACAAATACCTTATTCCTGCCCAAAGTGATTTCAAAGTTTAATTGGAATCAAGCCATCAGTCTCCCAGTTTTCTACAGACCCTAAAAACCAGGATGAAAAGATTTTGCGTACACTGGACATGACAGGCAGCTCAACTGCCTTCCTGACACAACTAAGCCTTTTAGAAAATCTGATCAACTATGTATTTTTTATTAAGGAGAAAAAAAGAACACCCTCTGTCTAGATGGACAGTTTCCAATTAGTTGTGTTCAGCTATTGTGTTTTATTATTCCTACCATGGTACTTCATTTCCAGGCAGCATCAAGGCACATTCCACTAGAGCTTTGCCTTCTTTGATGGCATACTGGAAAGGGGTAGACTCTAGAAGCATTATAGATGCAGCTGTGTTGCTCTCTCTTCATACATTTACAAAACATTACAAACTAGATTCCTTTTCTTGGTCCAGGTTGAACTTTGCTTGGGCCATTCTCCAGGGTCTCCTGGCTCCACATCCTTCTTCCTCTGAGGTAGGATAGGCTTTGGTAATCAACACATATATCCTAAGAGCTACTGCAGAAGAGGTAATGATGAACACAGTACAGTTGTGCAGGTTGTACCCACCTTCCACCCCCTACTCTTGTATGTATGTATGTATATATATATATATATATATATATATATATATATATATATATATATATATATAGTTGTAATTGGGATATAAAGTAGCATTGTGTTTGTTTCTGCTTTATAAGTTTTATTGATATTGTTGGTTGGTTGGTTGGTTCAAGATTGTTAGGCTCTTCATGGTATGGACAAGAAAGTCCTTAAGAAAGCTTAAGTCTGACTGCTGACTTCACTCATTCGGATTAGCCATTCAGGAGCCAGAGTGAAGGATTAGGAAGTTCAGAGCTTTTCTAAGCTGGTCAGTTGTTGTTTCCTTGACAGGAAACAACCTGTGTAGCCTAAGGGCTACTGCAGCAGTAGAGAATTCAAACATCTATTGTTACGGGTAAGTGCAACTTACACAACTGTACTTTATTATCATTACTTTTTAGATGTAATCCACCACCTTTTCTCCAGAAATCACTAGTTTCTGGTGGGATTAAGGAAGGACAGAGCAAAAGTTTGAGTGCAAATCAGAAATCAGAAAAGTTGACAGGTATGCAAAAATAGTGTACAACATTATTGACCATTAGCTTGTCTTGTCAGTGTCCATTCTGGTGATTATTCAAATTAAGACACACCGAGGGGAAAGGGTTAAATAGTGTTTTCTCAGCAGTAAGTTGAAATTCAGCCTGACACTCAACAAAGACATACCCAGCTATGCCCACTGCTGCGCATAGCAAAATGATATGTTTTAATCTAAATAATTGCTGGAATCTCTGCATCTGTTGGATTATTAGCTTTTAACAAACAATTTAATTAGGAACTTTTTGTAGTCATATTAAGGATTTATTGCATTGTACTTAGAAGATGGAAAGAATGGAAATGCGAGATAGTCATTGAAAACTAGTGTACTGATACTATTTGTAGCGATTCTGAAAGTAAGCAGTATTGTTGCTCCCATTCTGTAAGAATAGAAGCAGCAGCCTGAAGTGTCGAGAGAGAGAAGTTCATTATTATTATATGCATAACTGGGGTATGATTTAACATTTTGTTTCAGTTTTTGACTATAGCGGTCTTTTAACACTTAGTACATCCATCCTATATCCTCTTGTAGGCTCTGAAAGTCTAGACCTGCCCTTATTCACAGTGGACTGCCATCTATGCCCCATATTCAGTGTTCACATGCCAGTGTTAAGAGACGAGTGCATTATAGTAGTCCTGATTTTTTTCCAGCTGGTTATGAAGTTTAGATTGCATCTTAATATCCTGATCTGTCCAAGTGTGACTTTAGTCATCATGTAATAGTTTTAGACCACCAGATATTACCTGTTTTGCATGAGACCAATGTACTGCCAACTGTTTTCACAGCAGTTCGGTCCCTGTGGCATAAGAATGTAACCAAAAAAAAAAAAAAACAAGGTATGCTTCAACAGTTATTGATTGGCGGTAATGAAGTTGGCAATCAGAAAGGCCAGTTGAGCAGTTATTCAGAAGATGCCAGGAAAGAGCAAATCAGGCAAAGTAAGTGACCCACAGGCCAGGTCCTATCTTCTCTTAAAAGCCTGATGTTTTGGCAGTGGCCTCCAACTGTCCTTTAGTGAGAGACCATTATCCAGAGCTCTATTTTCAGCTGATACTTGTACTTGTGACTGAGGTCTGTGGTTTGACTTCCACCTTTCCTCATTTTACCAGGGCCTTTTGCTCTCCTACATGCTACTAATGAGTGGGTCTCTTGAGTTTCCCATGGAAGTCTGGGTCTGAAATCACCCAAGGGCTTTGGCTGCCTCTGTCCCTCTGAATTGGCTGGCCTCCTACTGATGAGAGATGAATCACTTTCTGTACCACCCATTCATGTCTTTGGGCCATCACAGTTGTCTGTGCTTGCACTGGACAAGGTCATTACTCTTATTTTAGAAGTATGTAACTAATGTGTGACATTAGTCTTGGATTGTAATTGCCAGTGAGTTATGAGAAACAGGGTAGGCACAGGAGGTAACAGCAGGAGTTGTCTGTAAAACTGGGTAAATTGAGAGGGATAGGGGAATGTCTGTGTGGGTGGAGACTTTGGGACAAAACCAGGAGGAACACTAGATGTTAACAAGGAGAATTTCAAGTGTAGTAGGACTAACTTAATAGAGCAACAGGCTTTCACTTTGTGACCAGTAAGAAGAATGAAACTCTACAGTCTGGCATTATGACTGACTGTAAGGATACATGAATTGCAAGAGCAGGGATAAAAAAAAGAGAGAGAGAAGAAGAGACATCGGGGAATTTCTATCAACTGAGTGTCAGGTAAAAGGTATGTTGATGTGTGTGTTTAAATGTGTGTACTCACGTGGGAGAATGAATTAAGGTGGTGTATATGCCAAATGATACATGGGCCGCCAGTGCTATCTATCATAGGAAAGTGCTTATCTGCACTAGTGGTAGTTAAGGGTGATTAAGAGGCTTGAAGATTTGCTCCTAATGAGATCTTTCCGCATTGCAGATAATTTGTCTCTAAATCACAGATTGGCACAGTATGTAAACTGACCCTTTTTAATGCAGCTGTTTCTGCCAGCACTGGGGTTCTTTCTGAATCCATGGGTATATATCATTATACATAAGAAAGACACCCAACAACATATACATTCATATAAATTCATGACAAAAATTAATGTCTTAATGGTCTGTTTTTCAAATCAGATTTCGAAGAATAAGGAAAATATTTTTACTAGCCTGGAGCACAGCTCCCTCTTCTTAGAAGTAGGGGAGGGGTGTGCTTGCCTGAAAAAAAAAAAGAAGATATGGCTTTGTTTATTAAGCAAGCAAGATCTACAACATACTTGTACTTATCATATGTTAATAGGTTTGTAGCTAAGTACTAGGTTAGCTGCTCTTGTGGGATATTTTAAGCCAAGCTAATTTTCTTTACAAAGGAGAGAATCAAACCATGTAAGTTGTGTCTGTGAGGTAAATACCTTAACCATTATACCAACCCCCTATCCTTAAAGTATCAGATGACAGAATTCTGCATTTGTGACATTTAAGACAAGATAATTTCTCTTGCACTATTTGTGTGCTATAGTAAGGGCCTTTGAAGGGAAGTAGTGTCAGAAGGGTTAAGGACCATACTCACCATTTAGCATTTATCTGTACAGAAACTAGACACAAGAGTCCATTTTGATGTCCAAGAAAAGCATGCCAAAAAGGAGTGGCCCAGAAAGAGCCATGAGTGACTTTACCAGAGAAAGGGGATGGTGAAGATATGTACAGGTCTTCCTCATTAATTGGGTTACAGTAACCTATTTCCAGATATCAGAAATTTAACAGTATTGTATCTGAACATGTGCATAATCTGGTGCACTAGTCTAGTTTTGATTGTGCAAATAGACTGCCCATACATGTCAAGCAGAGCGCCTCTTTGGCCCTGTTCAAAAGGAACCTTGATTGGATGGGAGATAGGAAATTCACCCTGGGGAAATACTCTGAGAAGAAATAGCCAGGGAATTGTTATGGCTAGGTTTGTATAGGCCCTAGGGCCGATAGCCTAGTACCAACCTATGAACCTATACTCCCTGAAACCTCATCTTCCCTGGTTAGATTGATGGCTTTACGTCTTTTGGTGCACATGTAATTCATTTTTTATAAGGGGACATTGTAGGTGTGTGTGTGTGTGTGTGTGTGTGTGTGTGTGTGTGTGTGTGTGTGTGTGTGTGTGTGTGTGTGTGTGTGTGTGTGTGTGTGTGTGTGTGTGTGTGTGTGTGTGTGTGTGTGTTTGTGTGTGTGTGCATGTGTGTGTACCCCCTGTATTGTGCAAGAGAGCATGAGAGGTACAATAAGATGGTTCTTGAATGCATACCACGGTATAGTCAGACTGAGTGATGTGGCCCTTTCCTATATCTCCCCCACTTGCTAGATTTTGTTGAGCACATATGGGGCAGCATTGACCCTCTTGTCCTGGTGCCATTGGAATTTTGCAGTTCTTGCATCCCTTTGCCATAGCTATGGTGACCTTAGGAGCAGAGGTGACCAAGTTAAAATACAGACTTGGTACAACTTGGTATTCTTGCCATAAGAAAGAGGTACAACACATATAAGAAGTGTGTGTCTGTGTGTGTGTGTGTGTGTGTGTGTGTGTGTGTGTGTGTGTGTGTGTGTGTGTGTGTGTGTGTGTGTGTGTCTGTGTGTGGGCACAGGCGCATTGGACTGGTGTTTAGTTAGTATGGGAGAAGTTGCTAAGGAACTCTCCCTCCTTCTGAATAAAGTTGTACTAGTGGACCTGTTAGAATCATATGATAAAGGCATTATGTATTGCTGTGGTTGTGAGAGAGGTTCAGAGGAGCAGCCCAGGCAGACCTGCTCCTCCTTGCTTGTAAGTTGTCATGTAGGAAGGAAACGGAGCATTGGCCTCTGTGTTAGAGCATGAAATGTCAAGAAATAATGCAGATTTTCTAGAAGAAAAACATATCAGTTGCAGTTTTGAACTGGGGAGATTGCACCCTGGCCTTTGTGTTGAGAAACCATAAATAGACTTGACTGTTTGGAGATGAACCAGTGCCTTATAAACTGATTGAACAGTATTCCTTGCTGTGCTGCAGAGCTCCTGTGTGTGACTGAAGAAGTACTAGTTATATGGTATCACTGTAGATAAACATATATGAAGCTGCGAGATGCAAATTGCAGTGAGCAGACCTTATGTGACATTGTGCTCTGTGCTGGTAATGAACACCTGTGAAACTCAAACTAGGAAGGGAGAAGTGGTCAAATGAACAGTGTCGGTAGAGACTAATGAAAGAAGACTATAGCTTGGTGTAGCCCTTAGTTCTCAGGATGCTGTTAGCTAGGCAGCAATTAGTTTGTAAGAAATAACAGCTGCATTATGTGAAAAAATGAGCAGCAAGCAAGAATATGAAAGAGCAAGTTGCCATAAAATCAGAGAACTACAGAGTTAGGCTGTTGCCAAGGTAGCAGTGCTAACTTGCAAAAAGAGATGGTTTGCAAGCCAGGAGGCTTAGAGTTTAAAAAGATGCATATCTATGCAAAAAATGGTGAGACAAGCCATGGAGAGGCATGAAATGGTGAAACTCACTAACCCCCAAAAAATACTTGTCAACTGGAAGTTGCAAGATTTTGAGGTGTAGGGTGTGTGTAGATCAGTGTATATATTGTACCTAGTCAGCCACTGTAGTCAGAGAGCACATGCATATAAGTTACTAAGCACGTGTGAGATCAGTGCCATTTTGTATAGTCATTCAGAGTGAGTACAAGCTTGAATGGAGATGCACATGCAGTTGTGTTAGAAGTAATGAATGAGTCAGTAAACATACAAAGTTCATATATGTTCCACTTACAGCTCCTGATGTGATGTGTTTATGTACAATAAATGACTTGAACCCATCCCCTGCCTCGGTGTCTTATTTGAACACACAAGAGACGTGACATGGTGTCAGAATGGGATTTGAAGTTGAAGAAGCTCACAAACCATGAGGCAGGCAGTTAGAAGTGGAGTAATATACAGGAGTGAACTCGCAAATGAATCAGCGGTTATCCGAAGGTACTTAAATTAGTTTTAAGTGATTTTCAGTCACCAAACATACGGCATAGCATTCAAAGTGTTCAAAATAATTTCTGAGATATTCGAAATGTCTGAAATAGCGACATAATGATTAAAGTGTTTGAAATAATCTCTGAAGTGTTTAAAATGTTCAAAAAAGCTATAATGTCCATATTTTTTTCACAATGTAGGACATTTTTGCAATAACTGAGACTTTTTCGAAGTGTCCAAAGTGTCTGTAGAGTTCAAGATATTTGTAGTGTTAAAATAATGCATTTTTGGGAGGTTGTTGTGCATTTGAGTATAATAACAAGTTCCAGGTCTATAATTATGTTTAAAAGCAATTTGTTTTTATGGCAGAGGGATTTCGTAGACCTGAACTGCTGGTGTTTGATAATAGTATTGCAGATAATTGGTGAGCGTTTGAGCAAGAATGTAATATTTTCATACAGGCTGCATTTTCTGATAAAGATGCACATACAAAAACATTTATACTTCTCAATTTAGCTGGCTCAGAAGCCATTGAGCAAGAGCATTCATTGTGTGTGCACCTGCTGTGTATGCAGGTGAGGGGGGAGAACTGCCGTATTTTAATGCAGACTGAAACATGAGAAGACCCTGAGTGCTTGAAATGTAAATTTAGAGAAATGTGTAACCCTCAAATGAATATTACAATGGAAAGGAACACATTTTACACAAGAAATCAAAAGCCTGATGAAACTGTTGCTGCATATATTACCGACTTAAGAAATAAAGCCAAAACATGTAGATTTGGTGATCTAAGAGATGAGTTGATAAAAGACTGTCTTGTATGTGGTGTTAATAATGATGCAGTGAGAAAGCTTTTGCTTTGAGATAGTGACGTAACATTGAGTAAAGCCACAGAGATTTGTCAAATACATGAGATGACAGAAAAGCATACGAATATGCTCACAAATGAGAAAAGCATGTTTGCAGTGTCTGCTAGTGCAATTGTTGATACTGTACAGTAGAAAGTTAAGATGAAATATAAACTGAAGGCTGCCACAACCAACCTCTTTGCTGCCTGTCGCAATTGTGGAGGCAGTCATGAACCTAAACAGGAAAAGTATTTAGTTTTTGGTCAGCAATATCATAAATGTAAAAAGTGGAATCATTTGAAAAGGCTTTGTAAGTCTAAAGTGCCACAGACTTTTATTAAAAGAGAAGAGAGTATCCGAAGAAGCAAGTAAATCAGATAGAGACTGTAGCAAACGCTGAGAGCTGTGAGCAAACTTTCTATGTTGATGGCATCTCTCTGATCGATGAAACAGTTAATACAATATAGTATCAGTTGACAGCAAAGAGTGAAATATTTTGTACTGTACAAATTAATGGGAAACCTGTAGAGCTTAAAGTAGACACTGGATATAGGTACAATGTTATGTCAGCACAGATGTTTGCTAGAGTAGAAGCTGGTGAGAAGCTTGATACAGCAAAGTGTGCAAAACTAGCTGCTTATGGTGGTGAACTGATTCAGACTGATGGTGCAGTAGTTCCTTCATGTCATTCTGCTGGAAACAGTTATGACTTTTACATAGTCAAAAGACATGTGCAGTCACTGTTAGGTCTCAAAGACAGACTGAGAATGGGACTGATTTAATTTAATAAAGAGGTTCACCATATAAGTATGAACAACAGTGACAGCTTTAAACAGAATATTTTTAGTGAATATGCTGATATTTTCAAAGACAAGCTTGGTAAACTTCCATTTACATAGTCCATGAAGTTAAACCATGCAGTTGTCAGACCAGCATTGAAGATTCCAGTAGCAATGCTGAGTAAAGTAAAAGCAGAACTAGACAAAATGGTGGATTTAGGTGTCCTTACTCCAGTAGAAGAACCGACTGAATGGTTATTCTCCCTGGTTGTAGCTCATAGGAAAAGCTCTGATGATATTCTAGTATATATTGATCCAAGAGAGTTAAACAAAGCACTTAAGCGTCCCCATCATCCACTGTGTACAGTAGAAGAGGTAGCTTCTCTCATGACAAATTTCACTGTTTTCTCAGTATTAGATGCAAAAGTTCCTTTTGGCAAATTTCACTGGATTGCAAATCTTCATTAACTACATTCAGTACACCATTTGGTAGCTAGAGAATTTTGAGAATGTCGTTTGGAATCAATTCTGCCAGTGAAGTCTTTCAACGTTCCATGGAACAAATTTTTTTCTGGTTATCCATGTGCTATTATAGTAGATGACATTATTGTTGGAGGCAGTGATGATGGTAAAGACGAACATGACAGAAATCTCAGAAAAGTTCTAGACCATGCACATGAAGTAAATGTTAAACTGAATCCCCAGAAATGTAAATTCAAGCTGAAAGAAGTTACTTATGTGGGTCATTTGTGTACCAGTTCTGGCTTACAACCAGATCTATCTAAGCAAGCAGCAATTCTTGAAATGCCAATTCCAGAGAATGTCACATCCTTGCAATGTTTTCTAGGTCTGGTCAACTATTTAGGAAAGTTCATCCCAGACTTGAGTGAGCTTTCTTCCCCATTACGTGAGTTGATAGACAAAAATGTAAACTGGTCCTGGTTGGAATAATACCAAAGAGCATTTGATATTCTGAAGCAGAAAATTGCCAGTCCACCCACACTGAGATATAGGGATTATAGGTTCATAGGTAGGTACTAGGCTATCTGCCCGAGGGCATTTATAAGCCTAGCCAGAGTGTGTCAGCTTTCGCCTCCCCATTGATTAATTAACTGATCCTCTGCCAAGCAGAGCCAATGAAGTGATCCCAGGGGTGTATTTTCTGTTACCCATCCACTCATCAAGGTTTCTCTTGAAGAGTGTTAGTGAGGGGCTCTGCCTGATGTAATTTGGAATTTTGTTCCAAAGCATGGGGAGCCTCTGTGATAGGAATCTATCCCTCCAGCATGTTCTATTTATTGTTGTGAGGTTTAGCTCACTAGAGTGCGTGGCTTGCAGTGACTTGGAGGTCTTTAGGTGGAGGATGTCCATCAATTCTGAGTTGGACTTGGCTTTGTAAGTCAGGCAGAGATCACCTCTGAGTAAGCGATATGCCAGTGAGTACAGCCGGAGTTTTTTCAGTCGGGCTGCATAGGACATATGTTTAAGGCCAGTAATCCTCTTGGTGAGGTACTTTTGTGGTCTTTCCAGCTGTTGGAAGTGTCTTGTGAGGTACATCCCAAATGGAGCATTGTACTCTATGATGGGTCTAATGAGTGATGAATAGAGAGGTGCTATAACCTCTTTATTTCTAGATGTGAACCCTTTAGTAATTAGATGGGCCACATAAAAGGATTTCCTAACTACTTTGGCAATATGATTGTCAAAGAAGAGATTACTATCTACCTGGGTCCCTCTTCTGTATTAAGGGGGCTGCCATCTATGTGGTAATTCGTGGGTGTTTTGTTTTTCCCAAATGGGATGACTGTGCATTTTTTGGCATTTAGCTTGAGGCCATGACTTTGACACCAGGTGTCCCTCTCAGTAAGGCCCTTTTGGAGGATGTCCGTGTCAGCCGGAGAGTCAATTATGGCTCCCAGTTTGCAGTCATTGGCGAACTTGGTAAGCCATAGTCCTCCTGTGTTTGCCTGTACTTCTGAGAAGTATATGCCGAACAGCTTGTGGGACACCACTTGTGACTGGTTTAGAGTCGGACCTGGAGCCTGCTATTCCTACCGTGTGAGTTCTGTCTGTAAGCCAGTTGGCAACCCATCTCATGACGTAGGGGTTTATGTTCAGGCTGGTGAGTTTTTCTGTAATACCCGAGTGGGGAATGGTGTCGAAAGCCTTGGCGAGGTCAAGGTACGCTCTGTGAACCACCTTTCCTTTGTCTATGACCTTGGTGACTGTCTCGAAGAAGTCAACCAGGTTTAGTAGGCATAATCTGCCCTTACCAAAGCCACTGATGTTCATAAACCTGTAGCTCTTTCTTGTGATGCTTCAAAGTATGGCCTTGGTGCAACATGTCTTCAAGAAGGCATACCAGTAGCGTATGCATCAAGAACTTTAACCCAAACAGAGATGCATTATGCACAAATAGAGAAAGAACTTTTGGCAGCAGTGTTTGTATGTTCGAAGTTCAGTGATTATATTTATGGTAGACCTATCCAAATAGAGACTGATCACCAACCACTAGTGACAGTTTTGAAAAAGCCAATGCATACAGCTCTAGCATGATTGCAAAGCATGATGTTAAAATTACAAAAGTGCAATTTCAATATTGTTTACAAAAAGAGCAAATACTTGTACCTTGCTGTTTCTTTGTCATGCACACCCAAAAAACTACAGAGCAGGATGGAAATGAAACAGCAGACTTGGAAGTCAGAAATTTTTCGTCATCACTTCTTGATGAACTAAGAAGTCACACAGCCTCAGACCCAGGTCTCCAGTAGCTGGAAAACAGGATGGCCACCATGACCAACCAGTTTACCACTTGACATGCAGTGTTTTCCTTACCGAGACAAGCTCATCATGATGGAAGATGGAATCATCATGAAAGGTCCAAAAGTGGTAATTCCCAAAGCATTACAACAGGAATATATCAAAATCTTGCATTGTGGTCACCCAGGTACTGATTCAACCAAAAAAAAGGGCAAGATGCATTGTATTTTGGTCTTCTATGTCCAAAGATATACAGAAGGAAATTCTAGCATGTTCAGTTTGCAACAGCACCAAACTGCATCAACAAAAAGAACCACTTCACCTACACCAAAGATTCCTGAATTACCATGGTCAACGGTTGCTACAGCTATTTTCAAATGGAATGGTCAGCATTACTTAGTGTTAGTAAATTCGTATTCGAATTGGTTTGAATTTGACTTACTTCCTAACTTGACGTCCAGCACTATCATTACAAAATTGAAGAGACATTTTACCATCCGTGGTAGTCCACACAAAGTCATGTCTGACAATGGTGCACAATTTACAAGTTAGCAGTTCAAGAAATTTGCTGAGTCTTGGGACTTTGTTTATATTATTAGTAGTGCTGAATATCCACAGTCCAGTGGGTTAGCTGAACGTGCAGTTGAGAGTGCAAAACGTTTGTTGGAGAAATCCAAGAGAGATGGTATTGATATTTTCCTTAACTTACTCAATCTCAGAAAAATTCCTTGAGACAACTTGCTTGATTCACCTGCTTAGAGATTAATATCCAGACAGACTAGAACAACTTTACCAATCAGTAAACAATTGTTAGTACCACATTTAAAGAACAACAGAGTGGTCAAGGCTCACCTTTCGAGAAAATTCAGCCACAAAAGTTGTACTATGAGAAGACCAGTAAATCCCTTAGACCATTACTGCAAAGAAAGATTGTGAGAATACAAACATCTAACGGATATGACTGAGTCGGAATCTTAAAGAATATTTGTGAAGAACCAAGATCTTACACCATACAATCTGAAGGAATGGATTTCAGAAGGAATCAAAGACATGTGCTACCTGTCTCCGAACCAGTGACACAGCAGATTGCCTGTGCCAGTAACTATGATTCACAGAGTACCTTGTCAGCCACTGTAGTCAGAGAGCAAGTGCAATTAAGTTACTGAGCACGTGTGAGATTGGTACCATTTTGTATAGTCATTCAGAGTGAGTGCAAGCTTGAATGGAGATGCACATGCAGTTGTGTTAGAAGTAATGAATGAGTCAGTAAACATATGAAGTTCAAAGTATATGTTCCAGTTACAGCTCCTGATGTGTTTATGTACAATAAATGACTTGAACCCATCCCGTGCCTCAGTGTCTCATTTGAACACACAAGAGACATATGACAGAGTGCACTGGAGAATCAGGAAAATTGAGAAACACATTGGGAATTACATCATGGTTTTGCCACACAAACTGTGTTATATGTAGTGTAGGGAATGGTGCTGGGATTATAAAGGCAAAGGCAAAATGAGCATGGTGAGAGTGCATGAGCAGCATTCTATGCATCAACTATACTAAAGAGTGAAAGAACATAAACAGATAAGCTAATATAAAGAATCTAGAAGAAAATGCAGCACCAGCAGCTGAAAGAACTTGGATTAACATGTAAAACAACAGATATACAAAAAAGCTCAAGAACAATAACCAGATGAAATAGGTTATCAGCCAATAATATCATCTCTCAAAATATGCATAACTTGTAACACCAGCGCAATTAAGGCATTGAGCACTGATAAAATTTTACTAGATATAATTGTGGGAGATTACTGTTAGGGACTGGTATAGGAGCCTTGTGGTTACCAACCAGCAGATCAAAAACTGTCTTGATGATCACTACTCTTTATTCATTGAGCCTGATATTTGAATTAATTAATATACAGATTGTGGAGGTGGCCATGTTCAGTGTGCAGGTACAGTATTAAACACAAGTGCAGGGATTACCTCCTTAATCTTATGCTGAACATAACAGTGTCTTTGGCAATGATTTCAGCCCATGACCTAGACATAGTAAATGCTTGTATGTGTGAACTTGACAGTTCTTTTATCCTTGTGCAGTAGTAAGACTGAAGATGATGATAGTTATTACCCACTTCAGGAATGCATAGTAGAGCTGTGTGTAATTGGTGGATGTTTACTGCATCCTCAAAGTTGGTAGACACAAAGAGATGTGTTTTGTAAATTCTGCCCCTGCAGAAAGAATTCCTGTATGGGCTGTTTCCCAGTTTTGTTGGTGAGATGTGTACTGCTACTAAGCTTCCTATAAGCTGTCAATACCACGTTTCTGTTGTCTTCTCAAGAGGGGACAACAGTCCTACATAAACTTATTCCTCTTCTCTGCCTAGACAAATGACCAGGCCTTACTTCTCAAACCCCCTGCAGTGAGTGACCCCTTGGAATTTCCTTCCTTAGAGACCTGTCTTAGCACTGTTCTAATATCGCTAGCTTAGGCCCTTGGGTTGCTAACTTTGTCATCATACACCTCGCAGTTATTTTTTGCCTCTTTCTCTGTTTGGATTTAGAAACTGGCATGCTTTTTAAGAATGTTCCCTTATTCAGTGCCAAAATTGCATTCAAAGGCTTGTAAATGTGCCTTTGATTTTGAAAACGTCAGCCTGGGCCTGCAAAGGAGTGGCTTCTGTTGTGTCAGGAAGTAGCCAATGTATATAGAACTGTCTCAAGTGTCAGACCTTCCCACCCAGCCACTTGATGCATTTGAAGGAAGAAGTTGGAGGCTCTCGTTCACAGCAGTAGAGTGGTTACTGCAAAGGGGATCGTAACAGGAATCTCCAGAAAGATCCAGCTGTGGTGCAGGCATGAATTTTTGAGAGGGGAGGCCAGGTAATAGCTGAAGCCTCCTGTCTCTCTTTTAAGGCCAAGTATCAGGACAGCATGTACCCTTTTGCAAATTCTTCTAGTGAATAATAAAAATCACGCCCGTCATACACTTATGAAGTGGCAAAGAGCATCCCGCAGCATTAACTCTTAAAAATAAGCAGTGAGATTCTGGCACATCAGCTCGTGTACTTGAGCACACAGCTGGATGATCTTCTTGCATGGAGGTGGCCCTTAAGTGATCCTAGACTAGACCTTGAGACAGTAGTTTGACACAGTATTCTATTACTGTCAGTTACCCAATATTAAAATTTCCCAGCAAGAGTGAAGTAGGTGTACATATGCCCTATACTGTGCCTTTGATTGACAATGCTGGATCTGCTTTTGCTGTTTGATGCATGGCTAGATATACCTTAGTAGGTGAGAGATACATTGTAAGACTGTTGAGAAATGCAGTCTAATGACAGTGCAGGGTCCTTCACACACCGCTCATGTGATATCTTCACATCCAGCTCTACCATCTGGAATTGCTGATGTCTTTCCAAGATCACTGTTGCAGTATTCCTGACAAGTGAGATATGATGCCAAGGATAGCCATACATCTGAACAGCATACTAAACTTCCATGCAGTGTAGTCCAATGTATGCCCTAAGCCCAAAGGTGGGAGTGACATAAGGGATGTACTGATGTGAATTACCTCAGAACGTCTTTGCCTGCATTCCGAAAGCAGAACTCTGCTTTGTCTTCAGTCTGTCAGTTGTATTTCTAATGCTGTTACATAGCTGTTGTGCATGTAAGTACCCTGTTAGGGGCACTTCTTTTTCTTATTGCCTTTTGCAAATTTTGTACAAGTCATCCAGAAAGGAAAAATGTGAGTGTGGGAGGCAGATTCCACATAGGGATCATCACAAGTGTTTTGTTATGTCTTGGTGCTGAGCATAATTATAGGGAATGTACAATCTGTCTGTGTTTCATCCCTATGGGCCTTCCCAGCAGTCTTTCTTTTTAATCTATTTGCTTGAAGAACCAAAGACTCAAACAGCTTGTGCAAGGCATGATGTGTTCTGAGTCTTCCAGCTCTAACATCCAAATGCTTTCTAAGAATAAGTCTAAAATCTTAAGCCAGAGGCTTCAGCTGTCCAACCTTTACCACACATCCCCATTGTCCCCGATGATGATTCCTTGGACCAGCTGGTTCCTACACTGCCCCCCACTTCAGTGACCACTTTTGAGGCCAGTATGGGGCAGGTTGTTTGCATGTCAGCTGGGGATGATTTGACATCTGTTTCAGAAGAGAAGGGGGAACCGTGGCTGGTCTTTTCCTGGGGACTGGGGGGAATTCTCCCACTCAAATAGTGAGAGATCCTAAAAAAAAAATAAATAATGCATAGGGAATCCTCCTATGAAGAGGAGGACCAGAATTCTGACGAAGATTCTCTTCCACATATTCTTCAGAAATCCTCCCCCCCACTCACAGCTATAACTTCTGAGAAAGAGGATTCCCCTCTGTATGATCTTTCATTCAGGATTACCATTATAAAAAAAGATGCCACATTTTAATGGCAGTGTACCAAAATATCTTGACACACACCAGAAATACATTTTGTTGCAGATGGATAACACTAAGCCATCTGCTATTCCCCCTGTTCTGGAAGGTATGCTTCCCTGAACCATGAGTCTTAGCACCCTACCCATAAGAAACCTAATCAGTTCTATAAAGTCCCTATTTAAAAACCCTTCTTCTGATACTTGTGAGTTCCGTCACTATGGACAAACCCATAAAACTGTTCCCATCCCCTAATGTCTTGCCTACTGATACGAATAGCATGACCCTGACCAGGTATGGCAAGAAAGTGTATACCTCAGCCACCATGGCCTTTAGGGCTATTAACTATCAAACCTGTATGTCAAGATATCTGTTATCCTTTCTGTCGAATTTCAGAGAAGTACTTAATGACGGAACTGAATCTGAGAAAAAGTCCTCAGTCCTATCTTTGCTTAACTCTGCCTCTCAAGTAGTCAGACACTCTAGCAAGTGCAGTTATGATGCTGTAGATGCATTTTCTAGAGTTTCTGCATCTTGGTTAGTCCTGTGTAGATATTATTGGCTAAGACTTTAATCCCTACTAGTGGATGTTAAGGCCAAATTGTTGGATTCTCCTCTGCACAAGCAGTATTTGCTTGGCATTGCCATTGCTGAATTTTTTAAAAGCCTGCAGAATAAAGAGAAGGTGGTGCAAGATTTGAAACAGATTTTCCTTTCTACTATCCCTAAGTTCCAGAGGAGTTATCTTTAAAAAGCAGACTGTTTTGTTAGGAGATAGCAAAAGCAACCCCAAAAAGTAAAAGGTCTAATAAAGGTAGATTTCAAGAAAAATCAGGGCAGGATCCCAATGGTCAAAAGACTTTCTTTCCTTACAAGCCTGTTTCCTTATGAAATTCACCCTTTACCTCCTTCCTTTTTCCTCAGCCAGATTTTCCTGTCCCAAAGACTGTCTCTCTCCCTTCCAGACTGGAAGGAAATCACCATATACAAGTGGGTTCTTTCCACTATATAAAAGGGGTACTTGGGATGTCTGGGAAGTCTGTCCACATTTCTGAGGGATTCCTCTGCCTCCTACAAATTCTCCATTCCCTTCACTTCTGCAGAATATATCGAGACAGGGCACTATTCAACCAGCTCTTCTCACTCAGTATGGCAGAGGATTATAGTCTGGGATGTTCCTAGTTCCCAGGAAAGATGGCTCCTGGAGACCTATTCAAGATCGTTCCTTCCTCAACACTTTTCTCATTATAATTAGTAGAGCATATAAAATGTTGCATGATAACTGTAAGAATCAATCAAAGGAGGTTAGAAAGGATTGAGAAGAGAGACTGGATAAGCAATTCACAAAGAAACAATGGGAGGAAATATGTATGTCACCCAAATGTGCAACAAAATTTAGAAGATTTAGGATTTTTGCTTGGAAATGTTTACATAGATATTTGTATACACCAAGTAAACTCCAGAGAATTTTCCTGACGTAGACAGCAAATGCTGTAGGTGTGAGAAGGAAGAAAGAGGTACTTGGGAACATATTTTCTTGGAGTGTGGTGGGTTGGCAGACTTTAAGGATTCTCTGCGGGATGCACTGTCAGAAAATTTGTGTGGGAAGATTGGTGTGACAACAGAGATGATTTTTCTGAGCTATGACACAGAATCGGAATTACCTAGACATGGTAAGACCTTGCTGTGTCTAATTATGGTGGCTGCCAAAAAAGCAATTACTAGGAAATGGAAATCAAAATCTAAACCAACTATATTATAGTAGCAGAGATCACACCACTGGAATTGAGATCTTAGAGTGTCCAATCCACCTACAGCATGTCTTTGGGATGTGGGAGGAAATCTGAGCACCCGGAGGAAACCCCCGCGACCACAGGGAGGACATGCAGACTCTGCACAGAGGGCACCCCAGCAGAGGATCGAACTGGTGAACTTCTTGCTGTTGCGTCACAGCAAGAGGTTCGCTGGTTTGATCCTCGGCTGGGGTGCCTTCTGTGCGGAGTCTGCATGTCCTCCCTGTGGTCACGGGGGTTTCCTCCCACATCCCAAAGACATGCTGTAGGTGGATTGGACACTCTAAATTGGCCCTAGGTGTGAGTGCGTGCCTTCTGTGGAAAGTTGGGTGCCAGGCTGGCAACTCGACACCGTAAAATCCACTGCCAATCATGATCAGAAAGGTGATCCACTGTGGCGACCCCTAACCAGGAAAAGCTGAAAGAAGAAGAAGAAGAAGTAAAGGGTAGAAGCAAACTACACAGGAAAAAATGGGAATTGTTGGAACAGTACATACAGGGGAGGAATAAGGTTTAAAAGAAGGCAGGACTTAAATGAGCTATGTGATCTTTGACTGAAAATGATTGGGTTGATTATAAGTGATGTATAATGTTTGCAACTGGGAGTGTGCCAGTATTGTTTGTGATGTAAAATGCTTGGAATTAGGATTGTGTCAGTGTGGTTTGTTTTCATTTATATAAATGTATGATTGCTTATGTCATAAGTGATGTTTTAGTAAAGATGTTTCTTGTTTAAAAAAAAAAGGGCAGGAATTGAGTAATTTATGTAATGTTGCTTAGGTTATATGATATATAGCAATATATGTAAAGTATAATGTTTGTTAATGCTAATTTGTTAATACAGTTTGAGTACTTTTGTATAAATGTACATTTGCCCATGTCACAAGTGATAATTCAGTAAAGGTGTTTAAAAAAAACACCTTTCTCATTGTACCAAGTTTCAAGATGCTAACTCTTCTGTCCTTGTTTCCTATGATCTTCCCTCAGGCCTTTCCAGTGACCCCAGATTTGCATGATGCTAATCTCCACATTCCTAGTCATCCTGTTTTTGGGAAATTCTTGAAGTTTTTTTGTGTCTTCATCTCATTTTCAGTTCTCTACTTTACCCTTTGGTCTCTCTACAGCCGCAAGGGTATTTACCAGGTGTTGAGCTCCTGTCATAGCTTTTGCAGGATTCAGGGCTTTCAAATATTTGGCTGTCTGGATGACTTACCTGTTCTTGTTCCTTCTCCAGCTTCTCTTAGGAAGAATCAGTATCACAGTACCTCTTTTCTGTAGTCTGAGATTCACTCTAATCCTGAAGAAGTCTGTCTTGACCCTCTTTTAAGACCAGATTTTCTTAGAATGCAGGATCAACACTATGTATGACTGTTTTCCTTCCTACAGACAAGGTTCTGTTTCTGACAGAGTTCTTTCAGAGCCTTCTCCCCTTGCAGGTGACCTCAGCAAGGGAGGTTTTGAGAGCCCTAGGGGTTCATGGCATCCACTATTCCTATGATTCCATTTACTAGACTCAAGCTGCAGTAGTATCTCAAGTCTATATGGCTTCATTTTTTTGCCACCCAGTTAGACTTCCAGATTCCTCTCTTGTCTTGAATCAGGAAAGAGATACTTTGGTGGATCCACCAGATTTCCCTCAGTACAGAACTTCCTTTTCTGTTTTCTCCCCAAGCTCAGGAGCTGTATATGGATGTTTCAGATGTGACATGGTGGGGGTGGGGGGTGGGGGGAGTTGTTTCAACAATATCAAGTTCCGGGAGGTTGGTCTTCCAGGGATAGAAAAGATCACATAAACATCAGAGAGATAAAGACCCTAATATTGGCCCTTCTGTCTCTGAATTATGAGGGTTTTAACAGACAGCACCACAGTCATGTGGTATATCATGTGGCAAGACTATTGCACTGGGGATTGTGCAAACATTATAGTACTGAAGTAGCTGAAAAACACTGGAAACATGAGCCACAAAGCATCATAGAAAATGATTAAGTCTATATCACATGGGCTCACCCATTACCAACAGTTCAAAAGATAGATGTGAGAAAAACAGATATAGTGGTCCATGAAAAGAAGGCAAAAGTAGCATTGCTCATTGAAATCATTACACCCAGTGACTACAGTATCTTGAGTACAGAGAGCCACAAAGTCATAAAATGTCAGGATTTCCAGGCAGAAATGAGAGCAATGTGGAAGAAAGATACCCAGACAGTTCCATAGGTTCATAGGTTGGTACTAGGCTATCGGCCCTAGGGCCTGTACAAGCCTAGCCATAACAATTGCCTGGCTATTTCTTCCCACACCATTTACTTTCCTGGACCCCTGTCTAGCAGGGCAACTGACGTGATCCCCGGAGTGAATTTCCTTTCTCCCATCCAATCATCAAGGTTCCTTTTGAAGAGTGCCAAAGAGGCACTCTGCTTGACATGTATGGGAAGTCTATTCCAGAGTCTGGGGAGTCTCTGGGTCAGGAACCTATCCCCCCAGCATGTTTTGTTTATTGTGATGAGCAACCTCTCCTTTGATAATCACATTGCCAAAGTGGTTAGAAATTCCTTCTATGTAGTCCACCTAATCTCAAAAGGGTTCACCTCTAGATCAAGAGAGGTCATTGTGCCCCTCTACTCATCACTCATTAGGACCATAATAGAGTACAATGCCCCATTTGGTATTTACCTTACTTGACACCTGCAACAGCTGGAAAGACCACAGAAATACTTCACCAAGAAGATCATGGGCCTCAAAGAGATGCCCTATGCAGCTCGACTAAAGAAACTCCAGCTCTACTCGGTTGCTTACCGCCTGCTCAGAGGTGATCTCTGCCTGACGTATAAGGCCATGTCCAACCCGGAATTAATGGACATGCTCCACCTCAAGAAAACCAAATCTCTTAGAGCCACACGCTCTAGTGAATTAAACCTCAGAACAACAATAAATAGGACATGCTGGAGGGATAGATTCCTGTCCCAGAGACTTCCCTCGCTCTGGAATAGAATCCCAGTTTATTTTAGGCAGAGCCCCTCGCTGACTCTCTTGAAGAGGAATCTTGAAGAGTGGACGGGAAATCATAAATTTACCCCTGGGATCACTTCAGTGGCCCTGCTAGACAGAGGCCCAGGAAACTAATTTAAAAGGGAGGCGAAAGCCAACACATTCTGGCTAGGCTTATAAATGCCATTGGGCAGACAGCCTAGTACCTACCTATGAACAAGGTTTAGATCCCTGGAGCGTGTAGCTCTGAGAGATTGGGATTTCTTTAAGTGTAGCATGTCCAACAGCTCTGGATTTGACATGGCCTTGTATGTTAAGCAGAGATCACCTCGGAGTAGATGATATGCGACAGAGTATAGCTGGAGTTGTTTAAGGCAGTCAGCTTAGGGCATCTGCTTTAGGCCTGTGATTCTTTTAGTGAGGTATTTCTGCGGCCTTTTCAGTTGTTGCAGATGCCTTGAGAGGTACATACCAAATGGGGTGTTGTATTCTATAATGGGTCTAATGAGGGATGAGTACAGTGGGACAATGACCTCCTATTTTCTTGATGAAAAGCCCTTAGTGATGAGGTGTGCCACATAGAAGAAGTTCCTGACTGTTGTGGCGATGTGGTTATTGAAGATGAAACCACTGTCCACCTGTGTCCCTAAGTCTCTTATCACACTTTCTGTGTTTAGTGTACTGCCATCTATGTGATAATTCATGGGTACATGTTTTTTCCCAAAGGGAATAACTATACATTTCTTGGCATTGAGCGTGAACCCATGGCTCTGGCACCAAGCATCTGTTTCTTTAAGGCCCTTTTGTAGAGTATCCACATCATTTGGGGATTTAGTAATGGCTCCCAGTTTGCAGTCATCTGCGGACTTTGTTAGCCAGAGTCCCTTAGTGTTGGCCTGTACTTCAGAGAAGTAGATGCCAAACAAGAGCGGTCCCAGGACTGAACTCTGAGGTACACCACTTGTCACTTGTCTGGAGCTGGATTTGGAGTTGGCTACTTTTACAGTGTGGGTTCTGTCAGTAAGCCAGTTGGCAACCCATCGAGTGACGTAGGGATTAATGCCCAGCTTAGTAAGTTTATCTATGATTCCAGAGTGGGGGATGGTGCCAAAGGCCTTGGCAAGGTCCAGATAGGCTGTGTGGACTGCCTTACCCTTGTCCACAGCTCTGGAGACTGATTTGAAGAAGTCAGTCAGGTTCAGGAGACAAGATCAGCCTTTCACGAACCCAAACTGGGTGAAGTCCAGTGTTTTAAGGTTGCCAATGTCTTTGTTTATAAGTTCCATGATAATACGTTCCATGGCCTTGCAGATCAGGCTTGTCAGACTGATGGGGTGGTAGTTCCTGGCATCCAAGGTGGATCACCCCTTGTGGAGTGGGATAACTGTAGCTGTGCGCCACTCAGTGGGCACAAAGCCTGAGGTGAGGGTATGATTAAACGAGACACTTATGTGAGATGCCAGTTCATTTTGAAGTTCATGTAGTACACAGCCCGGGAAGTCATCTGGTCCCATGGATGTTGTATTCTTAGCTTTGGAGAATGTGTTTTTTACCTGTGTGGCTGTTATTACCAGAATTTGGCAATCTTCTGGTATTGAGATGGGCCATTTAGGGGGTGAGAGGGGGGTGAAGTTGGCACTGAATCGATCTGCCAGGATATTGGTAATATCCTTGGGATCAATATATTTAATGCCATTCTGTTGTAGCTCAGAGCAGATCTGAGCATTGCCATTTAGATTCTTGACATAGTTATAGAATACCTTGTAGTTGTCTTTGGCAATTTTATTTTTGTAACTAGCTTTGGAGGATTTTATGAGGGATCTCAGCTTCTTACTGAGGCTGGTAAGGGAGTTTTTTGCATCCTGGGATTTTGCTCTTTTCTGCAACAGTTTCTTCCTTTTGTTGTAAAGTTTGTTTATGGCAGGAGACCTCCATATTGGCCTCCTATTTTTGGAGGAGAGCATCTTGGTTCTATTTGGGATGGCACGATTCATGCATGAGTGGATGTGCTCGTACAGTGCCTTAGTGTAGGACTCAGCAGTCAAACTTTCAGTTCCCGTCTGCATGAGTGTCATGAAGTTTGTCACTTCTGACTTGAGTAGCATGAATTTGACTTTGGAGGAGTTTTTATGGAGGTTTCCTTACTGGGGGTTGGGATGTGGATGTTAAGGGTGATTAGCTTATGGTCTGACCTGACCAACAAGGGGCTGACCATAGTTGTGGAGCATCGATTTCCCATGTTGGTAATGACCAGGTCTAGGATATTGGAGCCCCAGTTGGGACTGTGGATCAGTTGATCCAGGGCATTGGAATTTATGAATTCAGTTTTTCTTTGATCCAGGGCATTGGAATTTATGAATTCAGTTTTTCTTCCGCAAATTTCTGATTCAGACTCAGAGGAGAGATCAGTTTCTGATTCTCCATGTTGTTTTTTTTTTTCTCTGAGGCTATTGCTAAAATGTGCCAGTGTTTTCAGTGAAAGAACACTGAGGTGTCTCAGCCCCTCAGAAAATAACTGTGAGTTTTGCTGAAGGATTTTCCAGAACCTACACTTATTCCTCCTGTTTTTATTAGCTTTGGAGAGTATGTGTTTGTTACTGCCTGCAATTTTCCAGTTAGCCAGCCAGCTGTCTGTAAAATGGCTGGTAGGATGTATAAAATTCCTCAGTCTTTTAAAGTTTTATGTACTATTTCCATATATAAGCCAACAGCTGTAGCCTTAGTTGATTCCACTGAAGCTAAGCACCTGGTTAATTCCAATCCTGCTGTTTCTGGTAAAGATGGGAAAATGTATCAGTGTAGGGGAAATGTGTACTTCTGCAGCTTTGGTTTTCAGAATTTTGAATTGTCAGGTTCATTTGTTGAAGTTTGTTCTGACAAACTGAGAAAGTATGAGGAATATTTTACCTACAGTTTCTTCTTGTGAGGAAAAAACTGGTTTAAGTATCTTAGAGTGATCTTTTGCACAGGTAACTGTCATTGCTTGCAGTGTGTGTATGCTTCTGTTGATACTTCTTCCAGGGCTATGGCCCCTGGTACTGCTTTCAGGAAGTTTGCATTGCTGCATTCTCAGAACCTTCCAGATTATGTTATAATGATATTTTAAATTCTCCCTTGGATAGAGATTTAGTGTTTGGACCCTGTGCTGCAGAGGTGAAAAAATTGTGATGAAAGGGGCAAGCTGATCCAGGGAATCTGTAAGATTTTCAGCTGCCCTTTTACAAACTGACAAAGGTATTTTCTTTCTTTCCATCCATTTTTGGCAGAAAACAGAATAAACAGACTCAACAGAATTCAGGTAAATAGTCATTTAAGAAAGAATGGCAAAGGAGTTCCAAAAAGACATTTTTAACCTCCCAAAACCAAATACAGTCCAAAATGTCTGAATGATTGAGACCTTATGACTTAGTTCCACCCTGACCTCCCTTTTTCTGTCAGAAAGTCTTATTGTCCATTTTTCTGTTGGCAACAGATAGTTTCATACAAATGGGTTCTGAATAGATACAGATGGCAGTGGGAGGAAATTCCTCCTTTCTGGGAGGAGGGTCATTCCTCATCCTCCATATCAGACTCTTTTGTTTCCACTTGTTCTTCATCACATGCTGTCTTAAGGACTGATAGAACCAGTCCTTCATTCTTAAGTGGGTAAGAGTTTTTTAATTAAGGATGTTCCTAGTACCAAAGAAAGGAAATGGTTGGGGCCAGTTACTAAACCTGTTTGTGATGGTGCTCCAGTTCAAAATTATGTCACTTCAAAATCTGTTACCTCTTCTTCCTCTTTTAAGTTTCCTGGTAACACTACACTTATAAGATGCTTATCATCACATTCCTCTTCATCAGAGCTTCTGACATTCCTTAAGGTTTTGTATGTCTGGATCAGATTATTAATTCTTGGACTATCCACTGCACCAACAGTGTTCACAAAGTGTCTAGCTCCAGTTATAGCCCATTGCAGTCTATAGGGTACCCACATTTTCCATATTTAAATTACTTTCTTATCTCTGCAGAGTCTTTTTCAAAGTGTCAGAAATCTCTTGGCTGAGATATCTCTTACACAAGCTGGGATTCCAAGACAATATGGAAAATGTATATAGCCTGTAGCATGCAGAGTACTATAACTGGAGCTGGGCATTTTATGAATACTCTTGGTGCAGTGGATAGTCTGAAATTTAAGGCAGATAACTGATACTGTGACCCAGACACACAAAACCGTAAGATACATGTGAAGTCTAGATTAATAGAGATGTGATGATGGGCATCTTTTATTTAAGTCTAGTGTTGCCAAAAAACTTAAAAGAGGAAGATGAGGTAATAGGTTGTGAAGTGACATCATTTTGAATTTGGGCACTATCACAAACAGGTTTAGGAATGAAAGATCCAGAACTGGTCTCCAAGAATATTCTTTCTTTGGCACTAACAACATCCTTGAATAAAAACTGCAGCAGGTAAGCTGCAAAAGGAACAGATTATATCACTCATCTGGACAGCTTGTGAAGAAGAACCAGGGAAACAGAGAGTCTGAGATGAATGACCATCTGGAAAGGAGGAATTTCCTCCCAGTGCCATCTGTAACCTTGGTGGATGATTTTTTAGAACCCATGTGTCTGAAACTATCTGTTGCCAAAGAGAAAAGTGGAGATTCAGACTTTTTGGAAGAAAAAGGGGGCCAGGGTGTCAGGGGATCACAAAGTCTCTTGCTCAGTCATTCAGATTTGTTGGACTACCTTTGGTTTTTGGAGGTCTGAGATTCTTTTTGGAACCCTCTTGTCATTGTTTCTTAAACATCTGTTTACCTGTATTTTGTTGAGACTGTTTATTCTGTTTTTTGCCAATATTGGACGAGGAGATAGAAAATGCATTGGAAAATTTGAAAAAAAGGGCTGGAAAAATTTTAGAGATTCCTGGATCAACTTGCCCTTTCATCACACTTTTTCATCACTGCTGTATCAGAGGAGCCAAACACTAAATCTCCATCCAAGGGAGGATTTAAAGTCTCATTTTTAACATTATCTGGGAGGTTCTGAGAATACAGCTATAAAACCTTCTCAAAACAGCACCAATAACCATAGCCCTGGAAGAAGTATCAACAGAGTCATAAACACACTCTAAGTGACCTGTGCAGTAGAAGAAACCAAGTTATTTAAAACAGATTTTTTTTACTTACAAGATGAAACTACAGATAAAACATTCTTCCTACTTTTGCATTTTGTCAGAACAAACTTTAACAGATGAATCTGCCAATTCAAAATTCTGAAAAATCAAAGTTGCAGAAGTTTACACTTTTTTCCCATACCTATCAATAATTTCTACATCCTTATCAGGTAGAGTAGGATTGGAATTTAAATGCATAACAGCAGTGGGATCAACTAACTCTGTAGCTGCTGGGTCAGGTTTGGGAATACATCTGCCCACAACCCCCTTTTTCCCATTTTTGCACATGGGGTTGGGGTGTCATTTCAACAGTGACAATCATCTAGAGCCAAGGTTTTTCACCGCTGGGTGGATAGCCCTGCTGCAGAGGTATGGAGATAGTTTATAAAAATTTAAAAGACTGAAAAATGTTATACATCCTATCCGTTTTTGGGGGGCAGTTGGCTATCAGGAAAGTTTTAGGCAGTAACTTACACATTCTGTAAAGCAGACAGAATAGAAGGCATGGGCTTCAGTTCTAGAAATTTTTTCAGTAACAACCACTAGTATTTTCTGAGGGACTGAGAAATCTCAGAGTTCTCCAGTGAAAACATGGGAACATTCTAGCAATAGTTTCAGAGAAAAAGAAACACCCTCAGGAAGAATCAGAAATTGAGCTGTCACCTGTGTCTGAATTAGAAATCTGAGGAAAAAAACTGTATCCATCCTTGCTTCTCCCTGTTCAGATTCAGAATCTTGAATCTGTTCAGAAAAAGAGGAATTCCACTTTCTTTCAACAGAAACAATTTCACAAGATGGATCAATAGTCTGAATTAAACCCTGAGCCAGACCCAGTAACCTACTCATACCCCCCCCCAAAAAAAATAATTGAGGAAGCGTAGATAGATGCTTGGTTTTCTGTTTCTCTTTGACAGGAAAAATGAGCCACCCAAGTTACTAATGGCAGCAGCAGCAGCTTCTCCAGGGATGAACACAACATTCTGTCACAACAGCGACCATGACCGACAAGTTACCCACTGAGGGGACCCCAACAGTCGCAGAGAATGTCACTATATCCTAGGCCATAGTGGCTGTAGATACTATGCCAGAGGGATCCATGGTAAAAGATGAGTGGTCTGAGGTACAACAAATGGCCACAGCAAAGTTACTCAGGTCTAGCTGAGGCAAATTGCCAGCCTGCTGTGATAGTAAAAGCTGTTTGCTTATTTTTTTTTTCCATTTGTACTTGGAAGAAAGTCCTACTGTGGAACCATGGTCAAGCCAAAAATGGTACCTCTTTCGCATGAAGAGAATCACCAATTACCAGTGAACACAACTAGACCACAAAAGTTATTCTGACACAAAAACAGAGTTAAAAAAGCATTTAAAACAGTATGCCAGCCACACAAAAATAAAATAAACACAATGTCTGCACAGAAGAAAGAGCTCCACTTAAAAGCATGTTAAAGTCTCAAGATAGTCTGTTAAAATGTAACACTTCTAGCTTTAAACTAACTTTCCTGAAGGAAAATAATAAAACATCAACAAAATTAAGAAAATGGAAGTTTTTTCCCTCAAAGGGAACTTATCTGCTCAGCAAAGAAAAACACAAGCTGACCATCCGTCCTCAAAAGTCTCAGAGGAGTATACTCTTTGACAGCAGTAAACTTTGAAGGGCTTCTCAATCACACTTGTCGTTTAGTCAGCCTCAGTTCAAGCTGCCTGACAGTTTGAGTGTGGAAGGTGCCCTGAAGCTTTGGAAAGTGGCTGGCTGGTATATCCTTGGCAAAATATAACCCATATAGCCAAGGCTACTGCAGCAGTGATTAATATGAAGAACATCCAGAATGATGATTGTAAATTTACACTGTTTAAGTTGGTACTTAATGTTAAAGTATATGCTTTATAGCTGCCTTATGTGATAAATTCCAGTAGAATAAGCTGTTTACAAAAAACATAGCAAGTTGTAAAGCCACCCAAAAATGATATAGAAAATAGGAAATAAGTATTTAAAGTGTGTTAGCTTAATGTAGATTGTGTGTGTGTGTGTGTGTGTGTGTGTGTGTGTGTGTGTGTGTGTGTTGTGTGCATATATATATATATATATATATATATATATATATATATATATATATATGTATTTGTATATACACACACACACACACACACATATGTTTATATGCTCTGGCATTAAATTACTGCCATTTATGTTACATAAATGCTAATGCTCCTTCTTTTTTGCAGTTTGCTTTTGATAGACCGTACAGTAGGAAGCTAGAAGCTGAAGCAGACAAGATTGGACTTCAGCTTGCTGCCAAGGTAAAGAGATGTGTTGGTAATGTGCATTTTTTTAACTCCAAAATGTAACTCATTCACAGATGCCCACATGAGCAACACGTTACATTTTGGAGTTTATTGTTGTAGTTTTTGAAGTTGTGGTTTATTCGTATTTTTTTAAGAAGCATGAGCTTTCTTAGCTGCAACTTTAACATCGCTTATTTAGATATTGTCTTTGATGTTGGCTTGTCATTTTTGTTTTGTCTGATCACACAGTTTCCAGTAATTTTTACCTTAGTTCACATTAACTCCTATCCATGCCACTTTTTGCTATAGGTTACTGGTCTGAGTTATTTCTATGTGTGGAACTGAGTGATTAATTTTCAAGTTTTTACTGTGTCATGTATGATAAATACTAGCATATGTAAATGACATAAGCATAGGATCATTCTCTTCTAGTAGCAGGCTAAAAAAAGGAGGCAGAGATGGCAGAGGGTATTTGAGATATGGACCAGAAAGAAGGGAAGTAAAACTGTACTGCATTAAAAATTAATTTCCAGTTTTACAATGCAAGTGCTAATAATTTTACATTGACAATTTATTAATACAGTAGGAGCTGTTATTATACACATTAGTAAGAATGAACCCTAATGATAGCTGCATTATTTATGGTTACATTTTTAACTTCTGGTGAGTTCTTAAGTTCATAGGTTGGCACTAGGCAGTAGATCAGCTTATCTGCTGCAGTCTCATCGGTATATCTAATTAGTTACTCCCCCTAGCTAAAAGGAGTAGGAGAGCTAGGCCTGGGATAAATGTGTGGCTTTTCATCCATTCATCTACATTAGATTTGAAGTTACTGAAATAAGTGCTTTACTTTACTTTACAGAAGGTGGCAGTTTGTTCCAGGGGTAGGGAAATCTTTGGGAGAAATACTGGTGAGTCTGTTAGCAAATCCAGCTTTAGCTGCCCTTTATGGGGTTTTGTGGAAATAGAGAGATTTTGTTCATGCAAGAAGAACCATGGACATTTTCAACAGCATGTAGCTCTGCAGAATTGTTTGTCCTACAGAACTGGATAATTATACCATATAGATCAATGATCCATGGGAATGTGGCTGCACGAGTTATGGTGGATGCTTCCTGTTCACAGATTTTGTACTTGATCTGTATTGCTAGTAACCTCTGTGTCCTAACTTCTGTCTCTTTTAGACTTCTTTCTTGTAGCTGTTGTCTATAGAATCATTAACTCAGAAATTGATCTGCTTTTTCCAAAATAGCTAGTTAACTCTAGACATTTATAGGAAACTGATGAGATGGCTTATTTACTTAGTATTATTTATGAATCTGCTTATGGGTGCTTTAAGTAGACTTGCAATTGCCATAAGAGAGCCTGTCATCTGGTTAAAAAGAAACCCTAATTTATTTTGCAGTGATAATCAATGCTATGAAACCCAGCTGTCTTGACCTCAGTTCCATTATTTCTCACTTAAATTCTTCCATGGGGTAAATGTTTGCACTTGGCCCGCATCACCACTTTTTATAATTGCACTAAACTCTGTCTTTCAACCTGTTTTAAATCCCCATTCCCCTTCTTCCTAAAACTGTGAATGCATATGGCTGCAATACAGAATAAACTGGTATTTCACTTCTGATACTAGCATCAGAATTAATCACAGTCTTAATTTCAAGGTTTTATTCTTTTGAGGTATACATACAAATCTATCACAACAGAATAGTGATAAAGCTGATGCTTTTTTATTGTGAGCAGCCAGATTTCCTATTTTCTCTTTGTTGTTTGCAAAAGATACCACAAGGTTTAAATCTAAGGAAGATGTGCTGGTAAACTATAAATCAGTGCAGTATATGAACTCATATAGTTTGTAGATGAACTGTTGTATAGGAACCCATCCCCATTTCTATTTGGAATTATAGACCCACAACAAAAATGGATCAATACCGCAGTAAACCACTTCCGGAGACAAAAGGATAAGCAATAACAAAAATTGCAGAATCTGGAAATTCTGAAAACGTTAAAAAACTATGAATCTATTACTCAACGATTACAAAGCTTTCAGGCCAATGTCCTTCCTCAGTGTGAAAATATCAAATACAATTAAAACTTCAATTTAAGTAAAGCTTCTGAACTAAAAACATATGATGCAGCCCCAATCAGATTTCTTTCCCAATTAAAAGTATAAATCCTTAAAGGTACAATGTATCCACAAAAGAACATAATGTTCAACCTGTATAAAAGTATAAACAATATACATATTAGATGCTTTTTTAAATTTCTTAATAAATCCACTAAAAAATATTTATTGCTTAAATACATTTGTTTTCTCTTTAACATTGGCTTTATACTAACAGCAGTGTTAATACCAGGTATAGAATCAGCTTGCAGGCTTATAATCTATTCATATTCACATATTTCTAATCTGTTATTACTCCTCTTACATTCTTATTCACTACATTAATGACTAAATAAAAAGTCGTGGTCCGACCCTTGTTCTTTAACAGATTTAGCTAATGCATTCGAATTACTTTTTCTGCGCATTTCAGATTTATGGTGTACAATCCCGTCATTTTTCCTTGCACAAGTAGTCAACTGTGTTAATTGTATTACAAGTAGTGAAGCATTTAAAAACATTTCTCGTCTGTGTTACAGGATGTGTAAACTCAGTGTCATTTAGAATGTAATTACAAAGTACACAATTAAAACAAGGAAATGTACCAAGCCAATGAGCTTGGTTTTTAATAACAGTATTTGTCATATCCTTATAACAAAGATGCTTCCTAAGATGTGAACAGTTCCTGTATGGAAAGTTGGGTTGATTCCCTATAATCTGTTTGAACTCCGGCATTGCCTCTAAAATATTCCAGTTTCTAGGTATAATTGTTTGGATGTCATTAGTTCTTCTATTAAATGTAGTAACATAGTGCAAATGTCCCTGTCCTCTGGGGAGAAAAAAGTCTTGTATCATCTCTTTCACCAAAGTATGGTTTAGCTCTATCCTGTATTTCCACTATTACTTCTTGTTTAAGCTTATTTAACAGATAGTTGTCATAACCCGTATCTCTAAATTCCTGAATCATAATATCCATCTGTTCTAGTCACTTATTTATTTATTGGCATTTGTTTACTGAGATATAGTCCACTGGGCCAAGAAGAGCCCATTTTCAGTGGGGGCCCAGGGAGAAAAGCTCCACATATGCAATGCAAACAGATAATCGTTATTACAAGGTTAAACATTCAGGGAAAAAATAAACAAAATTAGCTAATCTATTACACAGGAAAATTACCTCAGAAAACTTATACATTGCTAAAAAGTTAAGCGTTTACAAGGTAGAAGAAAAGGAACAAGCACACAGCATAATCAATGCAAGGTAAATATCGCAGTATGGGTTAAATTACGTCAAGCACATAGCTGGTATGTCTGTGCAGAAAAGGTTGCTTTATGCAAGTACATAGCTAGATTGAGTTTGAGAGGTTTGAACTGAAATTAAAAAAAAAATTAAATTAAAAGTTTTCTAGCAGCTAAAAATAAAAGTAGAGAGAGGAGAATAAAAGTGTGAGAAAATATAGTGTGCTGTATGAGGGGGTGGGTGGAAGCAAGGGTAAAGGTGACATGATGAGAAAAGGAGGTAGAAGACAAGTTATATGAGAAAGAATAGTGGTAAAAAACAATAGTAGGAGAGAAATTGAAGTAGTAGGATTAGAAAGGACATGCATTTGAGGATGAGGTATAGAATAAGGTGTACAAAAAGTTCTCATTTGTATTCAGTTGACTAATTCGTAAAAGCTGGCTTTTCACAGTACCCTTAAATGTGTGAGAAGCATGCATACTCTTCTTATATGTGTACTTACTGGCTTGAACTTCTTTTATAAAAGTCGATGTAATAATGCTATTATTCATGCATTCTCATTTTATATCAAGGAAATTGATCTCTTTCTCTGAGAACTTCAGTTCAAATTTCAAAAAAACATGCTGTATCAATTAAATAATCAACAAACTCTATTAGCTGTGACTGTTCGCTTTCCCAAATCAGGAAGACTTCATCCACAAAGTGTTTGTAAAATAATAACTTACACTTATACGTAGATGGATAGTTATAAAAAAAAGTGCTGTTCCCACTGATTCAAAGTTAAGTTAGCACAGGTGATGGCGATGGAAGTACCCATCACCACACCCACTACCTGATGGTAAACATATTTATTAAAGATAATGATATTACTTGATGTTCTTCTATTCATATGTTGCAGTATTCATAACATGAGGGAGTCTGCCACTGGCTGACTCTTACGTCCATCCAGCATACAAAAGTCTAACACTGCTGTAGGGTACATGCGATGTCGCACATAGCACTAGTCCTACGTCAGTCATAAAATGACGTTTGGTGTAAAGCAGACATCAGCACCTACCAATCCTCAGAACTTTTCTGCTGCCAGGCAGAACATCTTCTCCGGTCTTTGCTTGTCAGTCAAGTTGCAGATCCTGATCAGATAAGTGCCCAACTGGGTTTTTTCCTTATTGCTTTCTTGCTACTGTGTTTTATTGAGGTTGTATGTGAGATAGGAAGAGCAAGTGTCAGTATGGAAGGCAAATTCCACATAAGGACTCTCACGATCTTTGTCTCTTTTGCCTAGGTCCTGACCACAACCATACTACTTGCTCTGTTTGCAAGGCCTTTGTCCCCAAAACCCTGCATAGCCATTTAGCTTCTTTGAATTTGTATCTAGAAAACCAGTGCCTTAAACATCTCACACGTGATATGGAAGGTACGTTGGGTCCTTCAGCTGAGCCACTAGCTAAGAAGGCCAAGAAATCTAGGCCTGATTTATCTGCTGCTCCTCTGATCCCAGACATCTCTCCCAAGGCAGATGTTGGCCCAGAGTCTGTTTCGGAGTTGTTAGGCTTTCCTTCCATGGGTTCTGGTGTGGAGGCCGTGAAGGACCCTACTGGCATGTCCTCTGAGTATATGCAGACATCCCTTCTGGACATGGGGGGAACCTTGGCTCATTATAACTGAAGGCCTGTGTGGCATTCCACAAATCATTGTCCGAGAATATGTCCCCACCAATATTGTGGAGTGTAGGCCGATGTCGGGCCCATTCTCCTAATATTGCATGGATATTCCTCAAAAGAAAAAAATGAAAACTAAGCATGCTTCTCCTGCCCTCCAGGAACAACCAGAGGATTGATATGCCTTTTCCCAAGGGCTGTTCAATGCCTTTATGGGCCTGAGACAATCATCAGCTCTGTCTCTCCCTTCTCCTTCCCTTCCTCCCTCTACACCACAAAAGAGGATTTCTGAGGAGCTTTCCTCAGATGAAGAGGATTCATCTGGGGTTGGAGTCTTTGGCTTATTCTGCCCAAATTTCATCTCCATTTGGATATGCTTTCCCAGAAAAAAAATCAAATGGAACCGATTCCCTTGGAGAGGATATTTCTTTTAGGGAAACCATTGTAAAAATGAAGGAGTTCTTCAAATGGGATTGTTCTTAGCTGTCAGACATCCAAAAAGGATATTATGACATGCTGCAGATCGACTTCCCTTCCCCATCTGCTGCACCCCCTGTCCCGCCACCCTGCCTGGATGCATTCTCTGCAGCGTCCAAGTACCCTGACTCTCAAACTTCTGCCCCTAAAAGGCCAGACAGGTTTTATAAAGTGCCAGAGGATTCCAAATTTCTGTTTAAATGCCCTTCTGCAAACCCTGCAACAATTTCAGTGTCTGCTGACAAGGCCTCCAAGATGCTACCCTCCACTTCTCTGTTCCCTTTGGACAAGGAAAGTAAAGTTATGGAGATACTGGGGAAGAAAGTTTATACATCAGCAACTTTGGCATTCAGAGCCATAAATTACCAGACCCACATGGCCAAATACTCTTTTCCCCTTCTCTCAGACGCTGGTAAGCTACTTTCAGAGCTCCCAGACTTTCCTGCTAAGGGTATGCTGTCCTCCATCCTTATCTCCTCTGCTCAAGTTACATGGCATGCCAGAGCGGCTGCATCAGGGTCAGTTCTCAGGAGATACTCCTGGCTCAGACTTCAACCTTTGCCTAATGACATTAAGGCAAAGATCATGGATGTCCCTTGGACAACAAGGCATTATTTGATACCTCTGCTGCAGAATCCTTTAAAGTCATTACAGGAAAAGTCAGAGAGCTGCAAGACCTGAAGCATATTTTTGTGTCCCTGGTGCCAAGATTTCAGAGGAACTACCCTACTAAGTTCCCATTTGTAAGGAACTCTTCCAAGCCCCAGTCTTCAAAGGGCAAAAGAGATGCTAGGAAACAATTTTCCTACAAATCTTCCACTTCAACTCCTGCTGCTCAGAAGCAGTACTTTCAGGTGAAGCTAGGTAGTCTGTGACTACCTGCTTCCTTGCACCATAACTCCTCTTACCCTGTCTCTCTCCCTCTGCGTGCAACAGACCACCCAGGACTCTAGGGTCCTCTCCATCATCCTTTGAGGATACTTTATGGTGTGGAAAACTCCTCCTGCCTTCAAGGGTATTCCACAACATCCAAGGGAACAGCTGGAACTCTTTCCCCAAGTCATTTCCCCTCTTCTCTCTCAAGGCATCATTTAGGAGATACCACCCTCCCAAGTAGGGAAAGGGGTTCTACTCCAGGATGTTCATGGTCCCCAGGAAGGATGGACATTGGAGACCCATTCTAGACTTATTCCATCTAAATACTTTCCTGAAGGTTCCCACATTTCACATGTTAACTTTACCCACTCTTCTTCCTCTCATTCTTACTCAGGGCTTTATGGTATCTTTGGATATCAAGGATGCTTATCTTCATATTCCCATTCATCCTCAGTTCAGGAAGTATCTTTGCTTTGCTATTGCTTTCCCACATTTTCAGTTCTCTGTCTTGCCTTTTTTATTGTCTACTGACCCAAGCATCTTCACAAAATGCTTAGCTCCTGTCATAGCCTTCTGCAGGCTACAATGCATACAAATTTGTCCATACTTGGACGGCCTTCTTCAACAGGCTTAGACTCCAGACACCCTTCAGGAGAATCTTCTCTTCACTTTGTCACTGCTGGAGGGTCTAGAATTCACTATCAAAAATCTACTCTGGTTCCTTCTCAAGATCACATTTTCCTAGGATGCAGGATCCAGACAGACAGGATGCTGACTTTCTTACCACCAGAAAAGGTCCTGTCCCTCACATCCTAATTTCAGGCCCTCCTGCCCATGCAATCCCTGACTGTCAGGGAGTTTCTTCATCTCTTGGGGTTTATGACATCCACTATTCCCATGCTACCACTAGCCAAGTTACACATGAAGAAATTCCAGTGGTTCCTAAAAATGGTTTGGGTACAACACTCTCATCCTCTGGAATTTGTTATTCCGTTTCTACCTTGCCTGAAAAAGGAGCTACACTGCTGGATTCATCAGGATTCAAGGAATCCTGGCTTACCCTTACAGCCTCCTCTTCCCACTCAGGGGCTGTACATGGATGCTTCAGACCTGGGAATGGGAGCAGCCCTGGCCTCATAGAGGGTCGGAGATGTGTGGTCTCCCTCTCAGAAGAGGGAGATCATCAACATAAAGGAGATGAGAGTCCTGATTTTCGCTTTGCAAATATTAAAACCTTTTCTTCTCCCAGGTGTTTTAAAGTGGTTTACAGACAATACCACAGTCCTGTGGTATGTCAACAAGCAGGGAGGAACAAAGTCTTATCTCCTGTGTAGACTGGCCTCCCAGAGTCAGCTCGCCCTACAGGCGATTTACATTCCTTCCACTCTAATGTGTTGTGGTAGACACATTGAGCAGGTCCATGACTCAGTCCCACAAATGGATGTTGCACAGGGATGTGTTTCTGGACATGGTCCAACAATGAGGTACACCTCAGGTAAATCTCTTCACCTCCCTCATAAACAGACACCTTCCCAAGTTTCCTGCTAGAGTCCCCAATCTTCTGGCATGGAAGGTGGATGCCCTGTCCTTCTCTTGGAAGGGGATGTTTCTACTTGCATATCCCCTTCCTCCTTCTTCAAAAGGTTCTGTTGAAGATTCAACAGGAGCAACCACAAATCTTGCTGGTAACTACCTTTTGGCCAAGACAGGACTGATTCCCCCTTCTGCATTTAGCCAAGGGCAATCACCACAAGTTACCCCACAGAATGGACCTACTCACACAGGACAAGGGATCTGTAATACACCCACAGATGTCAGCTCTACAAGTGACCCTGTATGTGATAAGGTTTTGATCCCTTTCAGACACCTTTTCTCTGAGGATGTGCTGCAAGTTCTGTTGGAGGCCAGAAAACCAAACACTAGGAAATCCAATATTTCCAAATGGAAAATGTTTTCCATCTGGTGTCTTCCACAGGATTTGCAACCACTGCTAGTGGATGTTCCAGTGGTTCTGTCCTGTATGTGTGAATTATTGAAGAGTAGACTTTTATACTCTTAGAAGCTCATCTTTCTGCTATCTCAGCATGTCTGCCTACGACTCCCACATTAGCTTTCAGGCTGAAAGTTAAACTTTTCTTAAAAGGTGTCCTTCATATTAGACCACTAAAGAAACCAGTTACTCCTCCGTGGGATCTTAATTTTGTCCTAGAAATACTTACCTTGGCCCCTTTTAAGCCAGCATGTTCTTCTCTGCAGCACCGCACCTGGAAAACAGTTCTTCTCATGGCCATTACTTCTGCTAGAAGGGTGTCTGAACTACACGCTCTCTCCTTTCATGATTTTCCACAATGATAGGGTATGTTTACACACTAATCCATCCTTTATGCACAAGGTGTAAATGCGTTGTCACTCAATCAGTCCATCAATCTTCCCACCTTCTTCCCTTCTCCTCAGTCCTCTAGTGAGAGTATCCTACACACCTTAGATGTGCACAGGCAGCTCAGATGATATTTGGATAAAATCAGATCAATTAGGAAGTCTGAGTGCCTTTTTGTCTTCTATCACCTGAGGGCCCTGGGCAGGCCTGTTTCCAAGCAGACAGTTTCCATTTGGATTTCCAAAACCATTTCCTTCTGTTATGTGTCCCATAGGAAGACTCTTCCTTCACATGTTAGGGCACATTCCACCAGAGCTGTGTCTTCCTCTGGTGCCTTTTTCATGGGTTTAGATACCCAGTGGCGGATTTAGGCCTGGGCGCAGGGGAGCGCGCCTCCCCCTTTTTTAAAGCCATTATTCATTTGTGGCTTAAAAAAGGAAATGCACTGCTCTTGTATAGAAATCCGTTAATGTGCTGGCAAAACAGTATCTTTCCGTTTCATTTTCTCAGCACTTTTTTTATTGCTTGCGTCAAAGATGCATCGGGAGATACAATTGGAGGTTTCAAGCAGTTGACCTTTTCTACAATCCTCAATAGTTCTTCCAACTGCATCTCAGACTGTAGTTCCCTAAAGTTGTGTTTGGTGATAGTTTCGAATAGAGTGGCTTTCCCAGTTACTAGAAGCACTTGGTAGTAGTGGTTAAACAAAAAGTGCAGATTTGATTTGATCCCGAAGACCTTGTTACAGGAATTCACAAGTGAGAATAAAACGTCAGTGCTCAGAGAATCTGAGGTAATTTTTATTTTCTGTATGCAAGTCTTGAAGAAATCCCGCCAAAGTGGTACAGTTGTGCGTATCCCTCGTTTGGCGCTGTACTGTACTTTTTCACTGAATTGGCTTCTGCACCTGCCTTACATATATGTTACTTTATTTTATATGGAAAGAATCTAATTAGCAAATATACCTGTAACTTGTAACTTATATTACCATAACATGATCGTCTTTCATTAAAGAAAGTCATTGTGCTTGTTTACATACTTCTCAACCTTCCAGGTTTTCTCAGTGTCCTGATTTTTGCTTCATATTTTTGGTCTGCTATTTATAAAATTTGTGTTTTTTTCTGGCAAGTGACTTAGGACTTAAGTCATTAAATAATGACACATTTTAATCTGTGAAAGATTTGTGAAAATCGTTACAGTTGAGGTGTACGGCTCGTACATTAACAAATTTATGTTCGTTGAATGAACTTCTTTATATTGTTGCATAGGAGGGGCTGACATAATTCTCTGTTTTTGTTAAAAAAACAGTCATTTATTTGTTACAGGAGATTATGTAAGTTAATGCATTTTACATGTGTCCATAGCTGATCCAATAATAGTAACTAAAATAGTTGGGATGTTTGTGTTCTGATTAGTCAGTGCTCAGCTGCTTTTCTTGAACTCCTTTTGCTGTTCTGTCTAAAAGTAGTCCACATATGTTACATCTGCTTATGGGGACTGCTTTGACATTTTTTTCTTCTTGGTCCCATCTCCCATATGCAAACTTTTTTTCCTCTAACCTAAACAGCTACTGGAAACACATATTTAATTTCAGAGCTTTCTGCTGAAGTATACAATGATTGACAGAGCACCACAGAGGTTTGAGGCTGTGTCCATTCATTGCCAAGATCGAGGTAGGTGGGACCAAACAGAAAGCTCAAACTTTGGAGTTGTATTATATGGCTACAGAGTTGACAGTACAGTGTGTAACTGTGATTTGTTAGCAGGTATTTTTTTAATCTCTATCAGGAAACCAGATTTTACACCGAGTTTGTACTCTTTATCATAACAGTGAGCAGGTTTGCAAATGTTAATTTCGTCAGTAAGAATTCATGGCAGAAATTGTCGCTTGCATTTGCTATGAAAAAAGAAAGACACAAAGATAGCTTGCCTGTGACAATCTGAACAATTAAAGCATGTCACTCAACAGAAATCATTCATCATTTCTACAATAAAACACAGAATTAAAGAATGAATGAACTGTGCTCTTATTTACGCTTCATCTACATTTACTGGCATTTATATAGACAGAGCAACAACTACTTCTAATGATCTGCACAATCACCAGCTGTATTTGTGTGTATACAAAAACGGGTAGGACATGGGCAACAAAATTTTATCATTTAGGTGTTTGATCAGGCTGTAAAATAACTGTAATTGGTCGATTATGGGTGAACTGTCCCGATTTACTGTGATTCTCCATGTAAACACTGCATTTTCGTACTGCAGTGCTTTTATTTTAATTAAGCATACATCTATGAGTGCACTTACTTTTTAACCTGAATTTGCACACACATGCTAAGGCAGCCCCTGTTCCTTTCCCTTCTGTCCGATTGCCACGGTGCTTCTCAGTTCACTTGGAATGAGCCATGTAGTCTGTGGGACTATAGGGATGTTTTGAAACTAAACTGCCTTCAGACATGAGCCAAAGTATATTAACATTATGCCGCCCCTACATTTGTTTTTTACATGGTATAGTCCACATATAATAGCTGCAGTTTTGAGAGAAATACTAAAAGCAGTAAAGCTGGGATAAATTCCATTTAAGTTTATAGATTTTGAAGATTGTAATCCCTACCAGTATGCACCTTAAAAACCTAAAAGTTTCAGAGGGAGCCTTCCACGACGGATAACTTCTTTCCTGACATTCTTATTCTTCACTGAACCTAAAGACTCAGAATAAAAGGTAATGATTTCAAAATGTATATATACTTTCATAAAAAATGGGAAACCAAAGAATTTTAACTTCTCAGTTTAGTACCAGGTGCAAGGCAGCCTTTTATTTAAAGTTAGGGTTGGGAGGGTGGCCTAATGGTTAAGGTGTTTGCCTTACAAACACAAGGTGCAGGGTTTGAGTCTCACGAGGAATAATTGGCTAGGCTTAAAATGGCTCACAAGGACAATTAGCCTAGTACAAACCTATGAGCCTATGAGTAAGCTATGGCCATTGTTACACATAGTTTAATTAGAAAGTTATTATCTAAATTCTGTTTTCTTTATTGTTTAAGTACTGCAAGTAAATCTATCTTGTAATAATTTTGCATTTCCACATTTGTTTTGGTGGATTGAGGTTTGTTAATTAACAAGACAGAAGCATCATAATCTATTATAGAAAATGTATAAATATATGTATCTCTCCCTCTCTCATTCTCTTCAAATGTGTGTGTGTGTGTGTGTGTGTGTGTGTGTGTGTGTGTGTGTGTGTGTGTGTCTGTGTGTATGCATGTATGTATGTAGAATTAGAGTAATTTATATAGTATACAAAAGGGAGGTGTTGTGTGAGTCTGTTAAGCTGCTGCACACAGTGCATATAGACACTCAACATTCTTCTAATAGTAATGAACTTTGTTAGAGTCGTTGGGGTGAGTTGTTGATGGTGGCTTAATTTCAGATAGTTTAAGGTTATTTTGAGTCAGACTCTGATGTTAAAGTTTTATACTTTTTATTCTTCAAAAAATGGGTGCTGATGTAAAACTGAAGGAGTTGGGTCTAGGAATGTGGTATGGTACTAACACGGTACAGCTGCTGCACTAGCAGAGTTCCTGCAGGTGGGTGAGGCTGATGCTACTGTGCTGCACATGCAGTGACAATCACATGCGAGAGGAGAAGGTGAGGTAGCTGGACTGGGCAGTGTGTTTCTGTCTGCTTGGGAGAAGAAGACAAGAATCATGTAGCCCTCCCAGTTTCAAGGTCAGGTGAAAGGTGTTAGGGTTCAGAAGAATATCTGTGTTACCCTTGATCTTTTGTGTGTGTGTGTGTGAGGGATGTACGACTGACATTTGTGATGTGAAGCACATTATGAAGCATGCAGATAGAAACTCTGAACAAGGGAACACACTCCATTTAATGTTGTATTACAGTTCTGCAATCACCTAAAATGCTTTTTCATGTTGAATTGAATCCACAGTGTGTGTATATGTCTGTCTATGTCTGTTGAACCTTTTGCTGTTTTCTGGTTGCAAGTTGCAGTGAATCTGAGCATGGTGGCATCACCCCGCTTGGGTAGTGTTTGACATGTTTCCTAGGTGGTTCACATATCTTTATTGAATGGTGCTGTACTGTACTACTGTATTTGTGTGCTAAATGTTTAATGATAAAGCAAAAGTAGTTGTAATTTCTTTATTGTGACCACATGTACGTAACAGTATTTTAGCAAAATATGGAAAAATAGAAGGGTTACCTATGCCTGATGGTGTGTGTTACTTAAAAGTCACAGTTTCCCTTGACTTTATTTATTTATTTATTTTTGCACTATCATAATCTCTGCCATTAAATGGTTCCATTTTGTGCCAGTTCCACTGGATCAATGGGATAAAGTTCCAAGTACATCCCAGCTGACTCCCTTTCAGTTAGTGGCTTAGGGCCCCTGCTGGCTTCTCTTTAGGAGTGAGGTTCTGGGGGACATGCTAGAGACAAGACCTTCACTGTGTTGCCAGTGGGGATACTGGAGATCACAGCAGTATATTGCCAAGCTAAGTTTCTGTTGGAGTCACAGATAAGGGTTGCATTATTGTACAGATGGGTATACCCCTTTGAAGAAATCTGTATCATGATAGTTGACACTCAAAATAATTGATCAGAAAGCGTTGAACATCTGTGCCCCCCCTTTTGCAGATTCCTGGATCCGCCACTGAAACCTGTACTATCTTAAAAGCAGCTACCTGGTCTTCTGTACATACCTTCACAAAACACTACAAGTTAGATGTCATTTCCAGGTCCAGAGCTGGTTTTGCTAGGGCTATTTTGCAGGAGTTTGTAGAAAGTGCCACTGCTCCTCCACGCAATTCTTCTTCTTCTTCTTCTGCAAGAGCTTTGCTATTCTCCCTCATGTTATGAATACTGCAACATATGAATAGAAGGACATAGAATAGTTGTGTAAAATCTTACCATAAACATAGATGGCCTTCTCTTCTATATGTTGCAGTATTATTTATATGCCTTTCCACTGATACTTGCCTGTTTACTGGTGGCATGTTTCCTCACCTTGGGTCAGGCTGGTGATCTGCTTGCGGCATTCAGTTCTTAGGATTAATACGTGCTGACATCCACTTTATACCTGACATCATTTTATGACCGATGTAGGACCAGTGGTATTTGTGACATTGCATGTACGCTACAGTAGCATAAGACTTTTGTATACTGGCCGGATGTACGAGTCAGCTGGCAGAGGACTTCCTCATGTTATGAATACTGCAACATATAGAAGCGAAGGACATCTGTGGTTAGGGTAAGATTTTACACAACTATCCTTTAATACTATTCCTAGACGTTCACATATGGTTTCCACCACCCTAGCATGCATGTCACTATACTCACTTAAGAATTCATGGCTAGCATGTATCCCATAATCACTTGGGATTACTGTGAACAAGGATTTTATATCCAGTGTAGCAAAAATAAATCCTACATCTTTCCTACATTTATGCCACTCAAACAATTTGGACAAAAAGTCACCTGTGTCTTGTATATAACTTTTAACTTTTGGGAGAAAATTGCCAAGAATAGACTACAAATACAATGATATTGGTTCCATAATCACGCTTAAACTGAGTATGGTAATGTGGCTTTCAGCCACTATGTCCCAGAAGTGTACATTTTCTTATTTATTCTTTTTAACCACCCACTCATCTTTCAACTGACCCATTAATTCCTCACAGTGCTGAGCATCCTAGAACAAAAAGAGAAAAATGTCATAATTGTGGCACCTTCATATGTGTACTTGTGGAGTACCTAATAACTTCAGACTTCTGCAGTTTTGGGGATAACTTAATTCAACCCACTTCCATTTGGTTAATGATAATTACAAGGGAGGCAGCTAATGTCTGTGATATACAGTTGTCAGAATCACTCAGTTAACTCCCTTTTGTGCCTGCACGAGTAATAAAGCCAGTGATGGAAAATGCATTAGGCAAAAACTAAGTGAATGTCCTTCACTGCGAGGTTAGGCAGGAGCCAGAGAAGAAACATGTAGGAAGTAGGAGGCAATGCTCCCGATGCGCTCTTTGCCCTCCTGAGCATCTGCCATGTGTTTATGAATTTTCATACGTCCACCAGTGGCGATATTCATTTCTTGTAATGGGATGACAGCCCACCTCTCATCTCATGTTGACTGGATGTATGATTGAAGTAGTGCCCCTCAGCACCCACTCTTGTGAGTGAAACCCACATGGGCAGATTACTTTCCTTTCCATGCTAGAGACTGAGATGTGGTTGTTGTTTCACACCGAGTGAGCCACTGCATCTCCAGTGCATGACTGTCTGGCTGAATTCAAATTCATTGAGCCTGCTGCTAGAGTGTGGCTCCAAGCTGATAGCTTGCTCTGACAGTTGAGAACACTTGCTCACCCTCTTGAGCATCTGCAAAGCCTTTGATTAGGGGTGCAGTGGTACTGGACCTTCAGATTTGCTTTACACCTGTATGGGAGCGTGTTGATTGGGAACTTTATGTAGACAAGGACTGTTGCTGGCAGTGGGCTCAGTGCAAACTTCACAATCACTGGAGCTGCCTGTAACATGTGCTTCACCACATTGGGATCTTCTGACCTTCCTTTCATTGAGCATCTAGCTCCCCACTCTTATGTCCCATGCAAGTGGGCTGCAGTTTTTTCAATTCATTTGCTATTTAAGACAGACTTTATGAGTACCTCAGAAGCTTGAGAGCTCTATGACTCCTTCCTTTGAGGTGGACAGACTGCCAGTATTACCTTCCTCAACTGCTTATCTTCAAAATCACCCCACTTTTGGAATGACCTGATAGATGATGACTGGGACTTTTGAACTTTATTGTGAGCTGGCTACTAAGAGTATTGCCCTAGTGTCTTGGAAGTATCCAGATTCTGGGCTTTCTGTTCTGAGAAGGCAGTCTGCTGATGTTCATTGTGCATACAGCTGCAGTAATCACATATGGGTTCTCTGCCGTCAGGCGGTCCCTCGGTCGGCCGAATTCCAAAGTCTTGGTCCAGCGTCAGTTGTTGTCGCTTTCTTTCCTGACGTCAGTGCGACAGGGGTATATAAGACACAGCCGACGCCATATTCTTCAGTCTTTTTTGCCGCGCGGTGCCCGAAGCAGAAGCAGTTCGCAAGTGCCGGTCGGCCAGCTCCTGAATTTACAAAAAATTGGAAACCGAAGTCTTCTTTAAAGCTAAGTACCCCGTTGGGGAAACTTTTCTTGCCTCATACCGATGTCAGACAAAGTTAACAATTGTATTTCTTGTGGGAAGCAAATACCGCATAAAGATTTCCATTCCTCTGCTTGTTTACATACTTCTCAACCTTCCAGGTTTTCTCAGTGTCCTGATTTTTGCTTCATATTTTTGGTCTGCTATTTATAAAATTTGTGTTTTTTTCTGGCAAGTGACTTAGGACTTAAGTCATTAAATAATGACACATTTTAATCTGTGAAAGATTTGTGAAAATCGTTACAGTTGAGGTGTAATGCTCGTACATTAACAAATTTATGTTCGTTGAATGAACTTCTTTATATTGTTGCATAGGAGGGGCTGACATAATTCTCTGTTTTTGTTAAAAAAACAGTCATTTATTTGTTACAGGAGATTATGTAAGTTAATGCATTTTACATGTGTCCATAGCTGATCCAATAATAGTAACTAAAATAGTTGGGATGTTTGTGTTCTGATTAGTCAGTGCTCAGCTGCTTTTCTTGAACTCCTTTTGCTGTTCTGTCTAAAAGTAGTCCACATATGTTACATCTGCTTATGGGGACTGCTTTGACATTTTTTTCTTCTTGGTCCCATCTCCCATATGCAAACTTTTTTTCCTCTAACCTAAACAGCTACTGGAAACACATATTTAATTTCAGAGCTTTCTGCTGAAGTATACAATGATTGACAGAGCACCACAGAGGTTTGAGGCTGTGTCCATTCATTGCCAAGATCGAGGTAGGTGGGACCAAACAGAAAGCTCAAACTTTGGAGTTGTATTATATGGCTACAGAGTTGACAGTACAGTGTGTAACTGTGATTTGTTAGCAGGTATTTTTTTAATCTCTATCAGAAAACCAGATTTTACACCGAGTTTGTACTCTTTATCATAACAGTGAGCAGGTTTGCAAATGTTAATTTCGTCAGTAAGAATTCATGGCAGAAATTGTCGCTTGCATTTGCTATGAAAAAAGAAAGACACAAAGATAGCTTGCCTGTGACAATCTGAACAATTAAAGCATGTCACTCAACAGAAATCATTCATCATTTCTACAATAAAACACAGAATTAAAGAATGAATGAACTGTGCTCTTATTTACGCTTCATCTACATTTACTGGCATTTATATAGACAGAGCAACAACTACTTCTAATGATCTGCACAATCACCAGCTGTATTTGTGTGTATACAAAACGGGTAGGACATGGGCAACAAAATTTTATCATTTAGGTGTTTGATCAGGCTGTAAAATAACTGTAATTGGTCGATTATGGGTGAACTGTCCCGATTTACTGTGATTCTCCATGTAAACACTGCATTTTCGTACTGCAGTGCTTTTATTTTAATTAAGCATACATCTATGAGTGCACTTACTTTTTAACCTGAATTTGCACACACATGCTAAGGCAGCCCCTGTTCCTTTCCCTTCTGTCCGATTGCCACGGTGCTTCTCAGTTCACTTGGAATGAGCCATGTAGTCTGTGGGACTATAGGGATGTTTTGAAACTAAACTGCCTTCAGACATGAGCCAAAGTATATTAACATTATGCCGTCGCCCCTACATTTGTTTTTTACATGGTATAGTCCACATATAATAGCTGCAGTTTTGAGAGAAATACTAAAAGCAGTAAAGCTGGGATAAATTCCATTTAAGTTTATAGATTTTGAAGATTGTAATCCCTACCAGTATGCACCTTAAAAACCTAAAAGTTTCAGAGGGAGCCTTCCACGACGGATAACTTCTTTCCTGACATTCTTATTCTTCACTGAACCTAAAGACTCAGAATAAAAGGTAATGATTTCAAAATGTATATATACTTTCATAAAAAATGGGAAACCAAAGAATTTTAACTTCTCAGTTTAGTACCAGGTGCAAGGCAGCCTTTTATTTAAAGTTAGGGTTGGGAGGGTGGCCTAATGGTTAAGGTGTTTGCCTTACAAACACAAGGTGCAGGGTTTGAGTCTCACGAGGAATAATTGGCTAGGCTTAAAATGGCTCACAAGGACAATTAGCCTAGTACAAACCTATGAGCCTATGAGTAAGCTATGGCCATTGTTACACATAGTTTAATTAGAAAGTTATTATCTAAATTCTGTTTTCTTTATTGTTTAAGTACTACAAGTAAATCTATCTTGTAATAATTTTGCATTTCCACATTTGTTTTGGTGGATTGAGGTTTGTTAATTAACAAGACAGAAGCATCATAATCTATTATAGAAAATGTATAAATATATGTATCTCTCCCTCTCTCATTCTCTTCAAATGTGTGTGTGTGTGTGTGTGTGTGTGTGTGTGTGTGTGTGTGTGTGTCTGTGTGTGTGTATGCATGTATGTATGTAGAATTAGAGTAATTTATATAGTATACAAAAGGGAGGTGTTGTGTGAGTCTGTTAAGCTGCTGCACACAGTGCATATAGACACTCAACATTCTTCTAATAGTAATGAACTTTGTTAGAGTCGTTGGGGTGAGTTGTTGATGGTGGCTTAATTTCAGATAGTTTAAGGTTATTTTGAGTCAGACTCTGATGTTAAAGTTTTATACTTTTTATTCTTCAAAAAATGGGTGCTGATGTAAAACTGAAGGAGTTGGATCTAGGAATGTGGTATGGTACTAACACGGTACAGCTGCTGCACTAGCAGAGTTCCTGCAGGTGGGTGAGGCTGATGCTACTGTGCTGCACATGCAGTGACAATCACATGCGAGGGGAGAAGGTGAGGTAGCTGGACTGGACAGTGTGTTTCTGTCTGCTGAGGAGAAGAAGACAAGAATCATGTAGCCCTCCCAGTTTCAAGGTCAGGTGAAAGGTGTTAGGGTTCAGAAGAATATCTGTGTTACCCTTGATCTTTTGTGTGTGTGTGAGGGATGTACGACTGACATTTGTGATGTGAAGCACATTATGAAGCATGCAGATAGAAACTCTGAACAAGGGAACACACTCCATTTAATGTTGTATTACAGTTCTGCAATCACCTAAACTGCTTTTTCATGTTGAATTGAATCCACAGTGTGTGTATATGTCTGTCTGTGTCTGTTGAACCTTTTGCTGTTTTCTGGTTGCAAGTTGCAGTGAATCTGAGCATGGTGGCATCACCCCGCTGGGTAGTGTTTGACATGTTTCCTAGGTGGTTCACATATCTTTATTGAATGGTGCTGTACTGTACTACTGTATTTGTGTGCTAAATGTTTAATGATAAAGCAAAAAGTAGTTGTAATTTCTTTATTGTGACCACATGTACGTAACAGTATTGTAGCAAAATATGGAAAAATAGAAGGGTTACCTATGCCTGATGGTGTGTGTTACTTAAAAGCCACAGTTTCCCTTGACTTTATTTATTTATTTTTGCACTATCATAATCTCTGCCATTAAATGGTTCCATTTTGTGCCAGTTCCACTGGATCAATGGGATAAAGTTCCAAGTACATCCCAGCTGACTCCCTTTCAGTTAGTGGCTTAAGGCCCCTGCTGGCTTCTCTTTAGGAGTGAGGTTCTGGGGGACATGTTAGAGACAAGACCATCACTGTGTTGCCAGTGGGGATACTGGAGATCACAGCAGTTCATTGCCAAGCTAAGTTACTGTTGGAGTCACAGATAAGGGTTGCATTATTGTACAGATGGGTATACCCCTTTGAAGAAATCTGTATCATGATAGTTGACACTCAAAATAATTGATCAGAAAGCGTTGAACATCTGCGCCCCCCCTTTTGCAGATTCCTGGATCCGCCACTGAAACCTGTACTATCTTAAAAGCAGCTACCTGGTCTTCTGTACATACCTTCACAAAACACTACAAGTTAGATGTCATTTCCAGGTCCAGAGCTGGTTTTGCTAGGGCTATTTTGCAGGAGTTTGTAGAAAGTGCCACTGCTTCTCCACGCAATTCTTCTTCTTCTTCTGCAAGAGCTTTGCTATTCTCCCTCATGTTATGAATACTGCAACATATGAATAGAAGGACATAGAATAGTTGTGTAAAATCTTACCATAAACATAGATGGCCTTCTCTTCTATATGTTGCAGTATTATTTATATGCCTTCCCACTGATACTTGCCTGTTTACTGGTGGCATGTTTCCTCACCTTGGGTCAGGCTGGTGATCTGCTTGCGGCATTCAGTTCTTAGGATTAATACGTGCTGACATCCACTTTATACCTGACATCATTTTATGACCGATGTAGGACCAGTGGTATTTGTGACATCGCATTTACGCTACAGTAGCATAAGACTTTTGTATACTGGCCGGATGTACGAGTCAGCTGGCAGAGGACTTCCTCATGTTATGAATACTGCAACATATAGAAGCGAAGGACATCTGTGGTTAGGGTAAGATTTTACACAACTATTCTTTAATACTATTCCTAGACGTTCACATATGGTTTCCACCACCCTAGGACGCATGTCACTATACTCACTTAAGAATTCATGGCTAGCATGTATCCCATAATCATTTGGGATTACTGTGAACAAGGATTTTATATCCAGTGTAGCAAAAATAAATCCTACATCTTTCCTACATTTATGCCACTCAAACAATTTGGACAAAAAGTCACCTGTGTCTTGTATATAACTTTTAACTTTTGGGAGAAAATTGCCAAGAATAGACTACAAATACAATGATATTGGTTCCATAATCACGCTTAAACTGAGTATGGTAATGTGGCTTTCAGCCACTATGTCCCAGAAGTGTACATTTTCTTATTTATTCTTTTTAACCACCCTCTCATCTTTCAACTGACCCATTAATTCCTCACAGTGCTGGGCATCCTAGAACAAAAAGAGAAAAATGTCATAATTGTGGCACCTTCATATGTGTACTTGTGGAGTACCTAATAACTTCAGACTTCTGCAGTTTTGGGGATAACTTAATTCAACCCTCTTCCATTTGGTTAATGATAATTACAAGGGAGGCAGCTAATGTCTGTGATATACAGTTGTCAGAATCACTCAGTTAACTCCCTTTTGTGCCTGCACTAGTAATAAAGTCAGTGATGGAAAATGCATTGGGCAAAAACTAAGTGAATGTCCTTCACTGCGAGGTTAGGCAGGAGCCAGAGAAGAAACATGTAGGAAGTAGGAGGCAATGCTCCAGATGCGCTCTTTGCCCTCCTGAGCATCTGCCATGTGTTTATGAATTTTCATACGTCCACCAGTGGCGATATTCATTTCTTGTAATGGGATGACAGCCCACCTCTCATCTCATGTTGACTGGATGTATGATTGAAGTAGTGCCCCTCAGCACCCACTCTTGTGAGTGAAACCCACATGGGCAGATTACTTTCCTTTCCATGCTAGAGACTGAGATGTGGTTGTTGTTTCACACCGAGTGAGCCACTGCATCTCCAGTGCATGACTGTCTGGCTGAATTCAAATTCATTGAGCCTGCTGCTAGAGTGTGGCTCCAAGCTGATAGCTTGCTCTGACAGTTGAGAACACTTGCTCACCCTCTTGAGCATCTGCAAAGCCTTTGATTAGGGGTGCAGTGGTACTGGACCTTCAGATTTGCTTTACACCTGTATGGGAGTGTGTTGATTGGGAACTTTATGTAGACAAGGACTGTTGCTGGCAGTGGGCTCAGTGCAAACTTCACAATCACTGGAGCTGCCTGTAACATGTGCTTCACCACATTGGGATCTTCTGACCTTCCTTTCATTGAGCATCTAGTTCCCCACTCTTATGTCCCATGCAAGTGGGCTGCAGTTTTTTCAATTCATTTGCTATTTAAGACAGACTTTATGAGTACCTCAGAAGCTTGAGAGCTCTATGACTCCTTCCTTTGAGGTGGACAGACTGCCAGTATTACCTTCCTCAACTGCTTATCTTCAAAATCACCCCACTTTTGGAATGACCTGATAGATGATGAAGTTTTTCTTGGTATGACCCTGTCCTCCCCTTTTCTGTCTGCCCTAAGGGACTTTTGAGCTTTATTGTGAGCTGGCTACTAAGAGTATTGCCCTAGTGTCTTGGAAGTATCCAGATTCTGGGCTTTCTGTTCTGAGAAGGCAGTCTGCTGATGTTCATCGTGCATACAGCTGCAGTAATCACATATGGGTTCTCTGCCGTCAGGCGGTCCCTCGGTCGGCCGAATTCCAAAGTCTTGGTCCGGCGTCAGTTGTTGTCGCTTTCTTTCCTGACGTCAGTGCGACAGGGGTATATAAGACACAGCCAACGCCATATTCTTCAGTCTTTTTTGCCGCGCGGTGCCCGAAGCAGAAGCAGTTCGCAAGTGCCGGTCGGCCAGCTCCTGAATTTACGAAAAATTGGAAACCGAAGTCTTCTTTAAAGCTAAGTACCCCATTGGGGAAACTTTTCTTGCCTCCTACCGATGTCAGACAAAGTTAACAATTGTATTTCTTGTGGGAAGCAAATACTGCATAAAGATTTCCATTCCCTCTGCATACCTTGTTTAGGCCCAGACCACGACGTCTCGGGCTGTCGCTTTTGTACTTCTTTCAATAAACGCACTATTAAGCGTCGGGCGGAGTTCGCCCAACTTTTTTTTTGGTAAAGCATTTGATTATAAAATGCCATCGGAGACTCCAACTACCGTTTTGTCCAAAAAACGCAAGGACAAGGACCGACATGCGAGGTCTGCAGTCTCCACCGACACCACGCCAAAACCGACTGCACGTGGTCCGGTTCTCAGCGAGACGCCTTTGCAGTCCCTGACTACCGACGACACTTCTTTGGCGGTGTCTTCTGTACCCGAGACCGCAGGTGCCTCGGCCCTTACTCAGACTACAACCACTGAAGCCACTGTGAGTGTTGAGTCTCCTAATGTGGACAGGTCCACTTCCACCCAGGGTGTCTTTAGACCCTCATCTTCCTTTTCCATTAAGGCCTTTACTAAGTCCAAATCAGCCATGCATCCCAAGAGCCCTGTTGCTCAGGGCCCATCCCCAGGCCCCATGCCTAAAAAGCAGATGCTTAAAATGGCTGAGGATTTGATTACCCTTATCAGGGGTTCCCAACCCCCTCCAGACAAGAGACCCAGAGTGGAGGAAGATTCTCCCTCTTCTGAACAGGGCTCCATTATCTCATAACATTCTGATGTAGAGGAGCACTCGTACTCCCCTTATGAAGATTTGGATGCAGAACAGTCCATTCCTTCTCTATCTCCCCCAGAGGATTTCTCTTTTGGGGAAACCTTGCACACCTTGAGGGAGCACTTCCATTGGGAAGGCCAAGACTTTTCTGATTCCAAGAAAAGGCTTAGGGAATTTCTTTTGTTACCTCAACACAGACCGCTGGCTATACCTCCTGTCTTGGACATACTTGATGATGTTTACTCGGAGGCTTGTCTTAGTCGGATTTCCTGCCTCCTGCTCCAGTCAAACCTGATAGGTACTACAGAGTTCCTAACTCTCACCAATTTCTTTTCAAAAGCCATAATGCTGACCCTGAAACCATTTCTCAAGGCCCCAAGGGAATGAAGGCCACTACTGCCAAGAATCCACTACCTTCCGAAAGAGAATCTAGATCCTTAGAAAGGTGGGGGAAAAAGGTATACACCTCGGCCACCCTAGCCATGAGGGCCTTAAATTGTCAGTTCCATATGCTTAAATACCAGCAGTTTCTGTTATCTCAATTAAGAAATAAAATGTCTCAGCCTGAACAACCAGATTTGAAGGAATTGCAGGATATGATGCATAGTGCAGAACAAGTGGGTAAACACACCTTGCAATGTGGCTATGATGCCTTAGAGGCCTCAAGTAGAGCTGCTGTTACAGGATCAGTCATTCGTAGACATGCCTGGCTTAGGGAACAAAGCTTGCCTGATCATGTTATAGCTAAACTACTAGATGTTCCTTTACAAAAGGATGTACTTTTTGGTACTAATGCTGAGGAGATACTACGTAAAATGGAAGAAAAAGCTAAATCTATGCAAACTGTCAAGGCTTTTCTACAGGTACAACCACCTCGTTTTAGCAGAAATTGGCCTTCTAAAAACTGGTCCTTTCCAGCCACGGACAAGCCCCAAAGAGGCAGATACAGGCACACAAAGGGCAGAGGACAATCTCAAGGATCATATAGAGGCAGACAATGGCAAACTCCAGCACCAAGAGGTGGCGAGGACAGTGCACAACAGTGCACAACAATACAGAAAACAAACCCAATGACTTCCTCCTTTTCATGCCAAGCAAGTCTCAGCTGGCAACTCCCTTGGGAGGGAAGCTGGCATTATTTACAAGAAATTGGCATATTATCACAACAGACAAATGGATCCTGGACATTATAAACAGAGGCTACAGATTTCATTTTCACACTCTTCCAAAAATGAGAGGCATGCCAAACCTGCCACACAATCAAAGGGCAGAGGCACAAATACAAATTTCAAAACTCATGAACATGAAAGCTATTCAAGAGGTACCTACTCACGAACAAGGTCAAGGTTTTTATTCCAGACTATTCCTGGTACCAAGGAAAGGAACCGACTGGAGACCCATTTTGGACTTATCCATCCTAAATACATTTCTACTGCACCAAAATTCAAGATGCTCACATTACAGCAGCTTCTTCCCATGCTGGGCAAGGGTTTTGGCTGGTAACATTGGACCTCAAGGAGGCATACCTGCATGTCCCAATCAGACAAAGCTGCAGAAGATACCTCAGATTTCTTGCAGGTTCAATCCACTATCAATTCTCTGCATTGCCCTTTGGCTTATCTACTGCGCCCAGAGTATTCACGAAATGCCTGGCATCAGTAATCGCCTACTGCAGACTTCAAGGGATACAAATTTACCCTTATTTGGATGACCGCCTGATCCAAGCGGACAGCAAGCACAAACTTCTGGAACATCTGGCTTATGCAATACGGTTACTGAATTCTCTGGGGTACACAATCAACAAAGAGAAATCCAGGCTAACACCATCTCAGAAAATAACTTTCCTGGGTGCCAACTTGGACTCAAACACCCAGATGGCCTACCTTATGCCAGGAAAAACAGGGGCAACTAACTCAGTACTTCAAAATACTAGCAAATTGTACCAGGCTTACTGCAAGGAAAATCCTGCAGGCTCTGGGCTTCATGGCATCTTGCATTCTTTTAATCCCATGTGCAAAGTTGCATATGAGAAAACTTCAATGGTACCTAAAAAACCTATGGTCTCAGCACAGCCACAATTTGGAAACAATAATACCAATAATTCCATGTTTGCAAAAGGAATTTCTATGGTGGGCCCAAGCATGTCAAACAAACACAGGTCTCCCATTCTGCAAGCCTCAAGCGAATCAAGTCATCACAACAGATGCCTCAGATTACGCCTGGGGGGCGCACATGACAGACAGGTGCATTCAGGGCAAATGGTCCCAAAAGGAAAAGCACCTGCACATCAACCAAAAAGAAATGCTAGCAGTGATAAATGCAATTACAGCATTCAAGGGCCTCCTGCATCCAGGACAATTATTAATAAGAACAGACAACACCACAGTAATGTGGTACATGAACAAACAAGGAGGAACACATTCATACCCCCTGTGCAGACTAGCCATGACACTTTGGAACTTGGCTCTGGAATGGCAAATGGAACTTCAAGCACAGTACTTGCCAGGTTTGGAAAACACGCTGGCAGACAGTCTAAGCAGAAATATGACAGATCCGCACGAATGGAAGTTGCATCCTCAGGTGTTTACACAGATAATCCAAGTGTGGGGAAGGCCAGACATAGATCTCTTCGCCTCCCACAGGAATCATCAGTTGGAAAAGTTTTGTTCAAGGACCTTCCATCCAAAAGCCTGGAGAGTGGACGCCCTTTCATTCAGTTGGACAGCATGGACAGTGTACGCTTTCCCACCTCTGCCTCTTCTGCCCAAGGTGCTCTTGAAAGCAAGAGCAGACAGACCGAAGATGATACTGATTGCTCCAGACTGGCCAAGACAGCACTGGTACCCACTCCTGAGGAGCCTGACACATACTCCTCCCTGGTCCCTACCTCTAATGCCTCTTCTGCTGACTCAGCACAACTACAAAACTCTTCACATCCAGCTGAAAACACTCAATCTCGCTGCATGGAAAATTCCTTAACACCTCAACAGACCTTACTCTCCAAAGAGGTACAGGATGTCATTTTGGAGGCCAGAAGGCCATCTACTAGAAAGGCTTACTCAGCAAAATGGAAACGGTTTTGCTCTTGGAATGAGAAAAAAGGCCAGGACCCTACAAAACTAAATTTGCCTCAGGTATTACAGTATATAGCTGAGCTGCTGAACAGTGGACTCTCATTTTCCTCCATAAAAATCCATGCCTCAGCCATTTCTGCAGAATTCAACACGGATCCACCCTTATTCTCTCACCCACTCTTAAGACAGTTCCTCAGAGGGGCTAAGAATATAAGACCACCAAGGAAACAACCAGTCCCAGCCTGGGATCTTAATTATATTCTAGAAAAATTAACATTGCCTCCCTTTGAACCAACTGCCTCAACAGATTTGCAATATTTGTCCTGGAAAACAGCCTTCCTTATGGCCATTACCTCAGCTCGTAGGGTTTCGGAACTGCAAGCCCTCATGGCTGTGCAGCCCTTTCTAATTTTCCATCAGGACAGGGTTTCCCTTCGAACCAACCCATCATTTATGCCTAAAGTGGTATCCAGGGTAGCTTTAAATCAAGCCATACACTTGCCTACCTTTTACCCCAATCCTCAAAACAAAGGGGAAAGGCTGCTGCACTCTTTAGACATCCATAGACAGCTACGTTATTACTTGGACAGAACAAAGCCTTTTAGGAAATCACAACAACTTTTTGTGTCCTATGCTGTAGGAGCTCAAGGGAAGCCAGTGACCAAACAGACAATTTCAAAATGGATAGGCCACTGCATACGGTTTTGTTACTCCTATCATGAGAAATCTGTCCCTACAGGCATCAGATCCCACTCCACCAGGGCCACAGCTACCTCTACAGCCTTCCTCAGAGGGGTTCCTACCAAAAATATTTTGGAGGCAGCCACTTGGAGTTCTGTGCATACCTTCACAAAACACTACCACCTACCTTTATATTCCAAAACTAGAGCAGGCTTTGCCACTGCTGTATTGCAGGGCATTCTGGCTCATCCCAGTTCCACCTAGTGCCTACCACCCTGTGCGTAGCTTTGGGATTCTACCCATATGTGATTACTGCAGCTGTATGCACGATGAACATAGTACAGTTTTGTACCTACCATAAATGTAGATGTTCGAGTGCTAATACAGCTGCAGTACAGGTTTCCCTCCCTCCTTCCCCTCTTGGTAAAGGACTAGTGGCTAACACCTCCTCTTACAACCTAATTTGGGTTATCCTCCTATGGTGTATTTGCTTGCAACTACTGTTTTTTGATTACATTGCATTGCTTGAATATATTTTTATATATATATAATTTATGTATTGCCTTCCTTCTGAGGGGCACCTGACATCTGGGGCAAGAAAAGACTGAAGAATATGGCGTCGGCTGTGTCTTATATACCCCTGTCGCACTGACGTCAGGAAAGAAAGCGACAACAACCGACGCCGGACCAAGACTTTGGAATTCGGCCGACCGAGGGACCGCCTGACGGCAGAGAACCCATATGTGATTACTGCAGCTGTATTAGCACTCGAACATCTACATTTGTGGTAGGTACAAAACTGTACTTTATAGCCTCCCCACATGATGAATCTTGCTTACTGATGATTCGTAGTGTTCTGGAATATTTGTTGTTTCCATGGCACAGCATAAGGACATTTGCCCCATGCTGTCAACCATATTTCATTAGAATAGAATTTCTAGGATTAAGGCAGGCTTGGCAGGGGTATCTTCCTCTGACTTGTTGGATCTTGTGTATTTTTTTAGTTCCAGTGTATTTTGATGAAGTCTGACTTTGGGCATGTGATATTACGGGTTGCATAACTGTGTGACCACTAAAGTGGTGATGGGATCTCTTTCTGTAGCTTTGACACCGGGCTTCTCATGACCCAAGCTGCCTGTGAAAGGACACTGTCGGTAAGGTAGAAGTGAAAGCCATTTGCCTTTGCAGTTTGGTTTGACTGCATATTTCCTTTCCTTATGAAGACTGTTTTCCATTTAGATTCCCTTCCTTGGTGAGATTCACTTTGGAGAAGCCTCAACACAGATCTCCAGGCAGGGAGGGTAGTTTCTGCCATGACAAAGGAACCCTCCTTACTATCTGTCTAGCAGCTGCTTCCAGGTCATTGGGTAAGAGATGCCTTACCATTCATGAAGTTGGTTATTTAAGCCTCATGTGGGTCAGTCTGCCCTAGGGTTGCCATTAAAGTTGCATAGTGTGGTGTCTTCCTAAGTTGCCTTTGGCCAGGCTAATCTGCCATCTTGGTTATCATTGTGAAGGGATTCATTGCACCATATGTGCTGTGATGTGGAAGGCTACCTTCCAAGGGAGATAGATGACTGTTGGATGTGGTCTTCAATGGCCTTATCTCGCACTGGAGATCTTTCCTCCACCAGGCTTCCTGTGGTTGATCCTTCACGTATGGGAAGGCTGAATTAATGCCAGCTGTTCAGCATTTCTTCTTAAGTTCTTATCCCTGAATGGTTGGGATGGTGTGGCTTCAACCAGTTAGGAAATTCAGTGACTTCCTGAGTTTTTCTCAGCAGTGTGACATCCTGCTTGAGTTTTCTGAAGAACCAGTTGCCTCTTTGGGCTTATGGTTATTGCATGTTAAGTTGGGACACTGAAGAGTCTTACTGGCATGTGTGTTTCATCTGCAGTTCACTGGATTTGCAGCAGTACAGTTTAGGATGTTTCCCTTTGTTCTGTCCTTGGAACCTAAAGTGTTCACAAAGAAAAGTTGAAGATGACAAAAATACTTGAAAAAAAAGTTGAAGCTGTAATTGTTTTGTTGCAGAGGGGTTTCTTACTCTTTTTGTTGCTGATGATTGGCTGTTGATGGCCCCAGACTCAGTAGTCCTTTTCAGCAGATCTGGCTTGGGTCTTGTCTTGATTTGCATTTTCCTTGGTTAGCTATCATCTGAGAAGAATCCTCCTTCATCCTGATCTGAAACATATTTTCATCAGTCTAAATTTGTTCTGTACTTCATAGAGTGTACTTTTATTCCCGCAGATTATGAAAGATGGTTAGTAATCTTGCCTTTTGGATGGTGATACAGAGGCATGTTGTGGTTCACGTGTTCAACATATTCATTTCTTGATAATTGCTGTGAAGTTCACCGTTCTAATGGCATACTAACATATGATGACACTGCATCAAGATTTTGATGGTCTGTTGCACACAGACGAAAAGCTATATTGTGCATTGCACAAGCTTAAATACATTTGTGATATCTACTTTCACCAGCAGTGCCTATTTCTGGATCTGTCTTGCAACTAGTGTTTTCATTGGTATTTGTCTGTCAATGTTCTACTATTCACTGTCTAGAGATCTCTGCAAAGCATGTTTTGTTGAGGTTAAACAGTCATATTGAAGTGGGTATCTCAATGGGCATTGCAGGCCAGTACTCCCCCATTGAGAGACTCTGTAGATTTAGCAGTGGGTTTCTGATCAGAGTGCTTTACTGGTTTTATTTCCTAAAAAACAAAATTTTTATTTTTATTTTACCACTAAGTGGTTTGGAAATCTAGATCTGTAAAGATGGTTTTGGGGAATAAAGAAAAAGAAAATATATTTCAGTAGCACCTTAATTGATTCGTTTAGCTTCACGCTAACTTGCAGTTGATATTCATCTCCTGCATTTATTTTTCTTCATCTTACTCCCTGATGTTTAATTAATTTTTACAGATGATATGATTTTGGAAACGGTTTTGAAATTGGATGTCAGTAATTTTGCATAGTTTTGTTTTGTGTTTTATATTTATATTCATAATATTAGATTACTGTATAGATGCTAGTTAGTTTGCTTTTCCTTTAAAGCACTCATTGCCAATTAATTTAATTGATATAGCTTAATTGACATGATTTAGATTTCAACTTATGCTATTTAAACAGTGTATGTGGGGTTTTTCTTTGTCTGAGGAAGCGTGGTTGCACCCACGCTTACCGTTACCCACTATTTTATGGATTAAAGGAGCTTTTTACTACAATTTTGCTACGTTGTTTGACTGCTTCATGGACTTTTAATTACAAGTGTGCTATATTCATTTTTGTTAGCTGCCTTTTGGACTTTCAAGAGCATTTAAGTGTGTCTTTACTGCATCGTGGTAGAGATCAGGTTACTGTTTCTACATTTACTCTTTCACGTTGTGTTTCCTGATCTCCTTAAGCCGCAGTTGCCTCTTGTGTTTTTTTGAACTTTTTACATTGTGTGGTGACTGCTCTACACGATGGATACCCAGGTGGTGGAACTTGACTACAGACCGGAGTCGAGGGATAACATACACATACCAGATGGACTGTTGCATCGGGTCTCAAACCCTTTATTGGCTCTAGAGCTTGGTGAGTTCTCTAATGATTTTACAGTACCTATACCTGAAGAGAATGTTGCTGAATTTAATCTAATTGCTAAAGACTTTGAAGACAAGTTATATTTATTGCAAAGATATGCCTGGCAGAGGCAACACCTTGAGGCTTCTTTACATCACCGCATTGTCCCTAGAGGAATGCGCGTCTTTTGCATGCCGTCTTATGGAAGTAACCACCCTATACTTCTTAAAAAATGGCAGGACTTAAACATAGAACAAGGCTTTAGATACATGTCCCTGCTTAATGAATATTTCTTACCACTTGAAACTGAACTGCGTAAAGAAATAGACTGTATGCATAAAAGCCTTTGTGAAAAGTATAAATCTGACTTTGCTAAAAAGAAATTACAAGCTATATTTTCACAAGTCAGCTCCTTCAGTGATAAACTGAAACAGATTAAACTTAAAAAGCTACAAAGAGACTTTAATGACTTTCAAACTGGTCAGATCTTTGTTTGGCCGAGACACAATAATACTCAGACTTTTGAACAGCAACAGGCTTCATCTACAAGTCGAGATATTGAAGCAGCACACACTATTGATCCTGCTTCTTTCACTGAAACCCATGCTTTGCCTTCTTTGTCTACTACAGGGACTAATGCCCCTAACTCCACTGGAACTGAATTACTGAAGCTACAAAGAGACTTTAATGACTTTCAAACTGGTCAGATCTTTGTTTGGCCGAGACACAATAATACTCAGACTTTTGAACAGCAACAGGCTTCATCTACAAGTCGAGATATTGAAGCAGCACACACTATTGATCCTGCTTCTTTCACTGAAACCCATGCTTTGCCTTCTTTGTCTACTACAGGGACTAATGCCCCTAACTCCACTGGAACTGAATTACTTAATTTTACAGCATCCTCTGCTACCCCCCCACCGAATCAGCAAGCTTTTGCTGATACACATCAACCTAATCAACTAGGGGCTAGATCCAAAAACACCCAAGAAGCAGGGCGTTTTTTACCCTATCCGATAAAACAGAAATTTCAAGGGAGAGGACGCTCACAAAGCAGAGGCCCAAGAAAACGGAAAATGTCAGAAGAGAAGTATGGAGTGACCAGGAGACAAAGAATGTGACTGACCTGTTTGTTAATTTATCTGATTATGCTATGGACTCATTTGATGCTAGTCTAATCAATAAGGGTCTTAACTTTATTCCTGCTCAATGCAGTAAATTGACTGATGTATTATGTGATTTACGTGTCTTTTGTAGGTCCGTAGCCTTAAAAATGTTTTTTAAAAGAGACCTAACTGAACAAAGGAGAGATTCTAAATATAATGATCCCATGACTCTGAAGTGTAAAAGCAATTCCCCCCCCCCTTTATGTTCGAATCTTGAATGCTTTTTAAAAGCCTGTGAAAAGGATTTTTATGCATTATTTTCTAGTCACAAAAATAAGATTGCTTATGTAAATTTAACTACTAAGGAAATGGCCTCACTTAAGAAATTTAAACAGGTCTCAGATTTAACCTTTAGACCCGCTGATAAAGGGGGTGGTACTATCATTATGAACAAGGCTGATTATACTTCTTTAATGCTTAGTATGCTATCTGATGGAGACACTTATAGGAATATTTCTCAAAAGGACATAAATTCCATAGTATCAAATGTGCATGCCACCTTACATGACTTGCTTATGTGTAGGCAGATATCCCCAGAACTTTATAGTTATTTATTTATAGAATTTCCAACTGTTCCTATAATAAAAGGTTTACCTAAGACTCATAAACAGGTTAAACCTTTACCCCTTAGGCCCATCGTTTCAGGTGGCAATTGGGTCACTGCAACAATCTCAACCGTCTTAGAAAAATTTCTTAGACCAATAGTGGATGGGGTCTCATCTATTTTAAAAGACACTTATCATTTGTTAGATAACTTGAGTGATTTGACTCTTGACATCATGAATAAGGAATATTTGCTTATAACTCTTGACGTAAAAAACCTCTTTACTTCCATTCCCAATGATTTGGGGCTGGAAGCTATAAGAGAACTGTTAGTCAGAGATACTGATTTCTCTAATGATAGAATAATTTTGATTTGTCAATTACTCGACCTAGTACTTAATAATAATCTTTTCAATTTTGATGGTCAATCATATTTGCAAACATGGGGTGTAGCTATGGGCACCCCATGTGCAAAATCTACCCAAACCTGGTAGTTTTAAACTGGGAAAAGGAATTTCTTTTCAATAGCACTGTATTTAAAAAGATTATATTCTACAGACGGTTTGTGGATGACGTCCTCTTAATCTGGGAAGGTACCCTGGTTGAATTTAAATTATTCTTACAGTTTCTTGAAACCACCACCACATATCTTAGATTTACAATGGAAGCTTCTAAGGAATGTGTAAACTTTTTGGATGTCTCTCTGACTATAAATGAGCATGGTAAAGTAGTTTCTTCCATCTTCAGAAAACCAACCTGGACAAATACACTACTTCAATTCAATAGCATGCACCCAAGGCACACATTTCCTGGCATTGTCAAGAGTCAGTTCATTAGATTGACTAGACTGTGTCATGATAGAATAACACTTGAACAAGAAATTAACAAAATGACACATCTTTTTCTTAATAGAGGCTATGATTCTAAACTAGTTAACTCTATTAAAAATGAAGTTTTGTATCCCTTAGAGCCAGATTTATATCCACCCAAGAAGTCCAACCCTTACAGGGCTGAGAATTCAGGAAAACTATCTAGGATTCCCTACATCACGAAATACACCAGTGATGTAAAGAGCCTTGAAAGAGTCGTTTGTAGAAATTGGAACATCTTAATGACTGATACTTTTATATCCAGCTTAGTAGGTAATCATCCCACTTTTCTTTATAAAAACTGCCCTAACTTGAAGCAATTATTGTGCAAAGATAATAAACCAATATTGAGAGATACCACACTGAGTGTAGGGACAATTCCTTGTGGTAAATGTAATAGGTGCAATAGCATCTGTACTGATATAACATTTACCCATCCTTCCTTGGCTTTTACCTTTTGTTTTAATACACTAGCTACTTGTAACTCAAAAAATCTGGTCTACTTAGCTACTTGTATAAAATGCACTGCTTTCTATGTAGGGCTTACGAAAAGAAGACTAGCTGATCGTATTTATAATCATCTATATGAAATCAAGAAAGCATCAGATACAAATGCTTTAGCACAGCATATAAAAGATCATAGAGACCATACATTTCTGTTTAGAGTACTAGAATTGGTGCCTCCAAATGTTAGAGGGGGAGATGACTCTAATAGTTTAGCCTTAGCAGAACTTAGGTGGATATTGAAGTTCAATGCTCACAATTTTCCTGGCCTTAACACTTTTGTGTCTATTAAGCCCATTTTGAATACTAGGAAACGTTAAATTAACTGTTAATGTAAAATAACTGCAAGTTTATAATAATTTATAATATCTATCATAGACTTCCAAGTTTCATATTTTGCAATAACAAACTTGAATATTATGTATAGCAAATAAATGAACTAATAAACTAATTTGTATATATATATATATATATTTTTGATAAATAATTTATAGTTCTAAATCCTATTACATATATTTTTTGGACAAAATTTTTTATTTTTTTCCCACTCTTTATGCATTTCCCTGTAATTGGAATATTATGGCCATAGTATATAATTCTTTATTTATATATATTTTTTTGATTCTCTAGGTTAAAATGGTATGAATATGTAATAAATTTAAATATTAATTTAAATATAAATTTTATTTGTTATAAGTTACGCTAATGAAAAAAGAAATGGCTTATGGTATTTAGATTTAGATTTTATTATATGTTACCTTATTTACATTATATATATATATATTATATATTTTTTATATATGCATTCATGCACGTTTCCATAATTCATAGCTAATGATATCAAGCACATTTACATATACTATTTTTATATATATTTATTTTTATTTATGCATATTATCCATGAAGTATTTTATCATAGTATACATTTATATGTATCTTTTTTATAATACACCAATGATACTAGACAGATATTCTCAACACTCATATATATATAAAGAGTTTTCTAGGTATAAATTATGTGTTAGGCATTTTTTATGATTCATTCATTATTTAATCGTTGCTTGGTGTCAGTAAGCTGCTCTGAAGAAATATACTTGGTGTTAATTGGCGGCTGCATTGCAAGCATTCGCCTTTAACTGAACGGAAATTATACTTAGTAACGGTATGTTGTAAATACAGTTTTATGTAAACAGTTTTGTTTATAATGCCTCTGTCAGCCAGTACGTTTATATCTTCTGCTAGCATAAGCTTTTATTGCTTTTATTTACAGTCTAGGTTTTAGACCGACAAGGCTGTTTTGTTTGTTGCTTTGTGTCAGTAAGCTGCTCTATAGAGACATGCTCAGTGTTAATTGGAGGTTGCACTGCAAGCATTCGCCTTTAACTGAAAGGAAATCATACTTAGCAGCGGTATGTTATAAACACAGTTTTATATAAACAGTTTTGCTTATAATGCTTCTGTCAGCCAGCACGTTTATATTTTCTGCTAGCACAAGCTTTTATTGCTTATATTTACGGTCTAGTATTTAGACTGATTAGTCTGATTTTAACTTTAGATGCACTTGAGTTGCTTGGCTTCTGGTAACATTTTATTGCTGTCAAACTGCAATTTTTGACTAATTTAAAACTGTATATATTTTTTATTCGTTGCAAAATTAATTACTGCCCACCAAAATCTTATTTTTATTTTTATTTTACCACTAAGTGGTTTGGAAATCTAGATCTGTAAAGATGGTTTTGGGGAATAAAGAAAAAGAAAATATATTTCAGTAGCACCTTAATTGATTCGTTTAGCTTCACGCTAACTTGCAGTTGATATTCATCTCCTGCATTTATTTTTCTTCATCTTACTCCCTGATGTTTAATTAATTTTTACAGATGATATGATTTTGGAAACGGTTTTGAAATTGGATGTCAGTAATTTTGCATAGTTTTGTTTTGTGTTTTATATTTATATTCATAATATTAGATTACTGTATAGATGCTAGTTAGTTTGCTTTTCCTTTAAAGCACTCATTGCCAATTAATTTAATTGATATAGCTTAATTGACATGATTTAGATTTCAACTTATGCTATTTAAACAGTGTATGTGGGGTTTTTCTTTGTCTGAGGAAGCGTGGTTGCACCCACGACCCACTATTTTATGGATTAAAGGAGCTTTTTACTACAATTTTGCTACGTTGTTTGACTGCTTCATGGACTTTTAATTACAAGTGTGCTATATTCATTTTTGTTAGCTGCCTTTTGGACTTTCAAGAGCATTTAAGTGTGTCTTTACTGCATCGTGGTAGAGATCAGGTTACTGTTTCTACATTTACATGGTTTTATTTCCTGTTTTGGGGGATGCGATGAGCTTCTTCAGAGTTACAGCTTCATAGAAAATGTATCTGTATTATCTTTATCTTTATGAGTTAGAACTTTCCAGAAATGGATTTGTACTCCAAGGAGGATGTTGTCCTCTCTAGATTGTGTTAGTTCCAGCAGTGCAGAGAGAATTGGATGAAAGATGTTTCTCAGTGTATTAAAGAAGAAAGTTCTTACATGCTTTTTATCCTTTCTTTTTAATTCCTTTTAACTGCTTAGATAGTCTGACTTTTTTTTCAAGACTGTACTGGTTTTGGTAGAGGACTAAACTTCACAGCCTTACTTCTTAAGTAACTCTTACAGGTTATTTATTCTTTTTTTTTTCTTGGTTGGTTAACAGGATACATGATTTAGTCCATGGACCATTTTCAGCCACATCCAGGGCCATTTGGCATAAACAACTAGAATCCTAAATTTGTATAAAGTGCATCTGCGTTAAGCTATGGACCTGAAACATTACTGGATGACAGTGGTTGAAAAAAGTAAACAAAATATAAGGTATTTAGAAAAGATTCATGTCAAGTCTAGTTCTAAGTCAAACTAAGTTACAAACCTTATTGCAAATAAGATGGTTCATATGCATTGAAGAAGCAGAACTTACGTTCACTTTTAGGTAGGAATGAGATTAATATGCGGAAATGGTGATAGGTATCAGCAGTATATGTTGTGTTTGTTGATCTTATGGCTAATTAACCAGTGTCTTTATGACAGTTGCACTGGTTGCTTGTTTATAAAATCAGTCCAGCTTATTAGCATTTGGATTTTTTTGGGTAGAATATACTAAAATTCTGAGGTTGTTGTATAGAAGGGTTTTCTAAGCTAGCCGTTGTGTATGGGAGTATATGTGAAGAGCAGTGCTCTCATGATTTCTGTGTACATATGTGGTGCTCCTATACAAAGAGAATTTTTTTAGTAGGATCTGTCATTTTCATTTAATAGTTTATGGTTAATGTGTTGATGAGAAAGAGAGCCATTACTTTTTATTTTTCTAAATGATGTTACAATGATGTTCTCCATGGAGTGTCAAGTGAAAGAATTTGCACCTTTGTGTTAGTATTTTATGGTGAATGTAGACTTTTCTACTGGAGAGCATACTCTAACATTGGGAAAAGAATATTTGTGACAATGATTTTACACGCATCTGTTCTCCGTTTAGAAGCATCAGTACCCTAAATGGTTCAAACATGTTTTACAACCTGCACATGAACTACAGGATGGATTATTTTTTCTGTTTATGTACACATACAAATTAATTTTAAATGATCGCTTACTGTTTATAATGTGGCATACTATTTAAATTATTATTTTATCTTTTTAAAGGGTTATCAGAAACCTCATTAGTATGTTTTATAACAGTTATTTATGAGTACCTTTTTTCCTTATGCCTTCAGGCATGTGCGGATGTCAGGGCAAGTACTGTGTTCTGGCAACAGATGGAGCTGATGGAAACTTTGAAAGGCCAGTATAAAATGCCTGAATGGCTTTCATCACATCCCTCTCATGAAAGAAGAGCTGAACATCTGGAAAGATTAATACCCGAGGTAAGCTTGGACATCTAGAAAGGCTTATTAATTGGTGTAATGCATATATGTCATCTTACTGCACAAACAACACTTGGATTTAGTGAACACTGTTTCTATATGAACATTTCATAAGAGAAGACAATGTAAATGTTCTTAGTTTTCATTGGCTCTTCCTATTAGCTGACTTGGCTAAAGGCTTTGAAACATAATCAGATTTTTGAAATTTGGTATTTGACTTGCACTGTTAGTTAGAAATACTTTTAAACTAGTGCTTGTTATGAAATTTGTTTGTGGGTGTGGTAGCTTGGAAAAGGAGGATAATTCTGTATTAGCACAATACAGAGCCAAAAGGAAGAGTTGCTTGCTGGCTGTTCTTATTAATGTAGTATTCATTGACTAGGGTAGTTCCAGAGAGCAAAGTCCTTTTTTAGGGGTGATATTAGGGGTGGGGTTAACTTTCAGAACACATTACACAAATTAAATATTCATTATTTATATAGTAGCTCATAATAAACACAGTCAACAGAGGTAGAATAACAAGCTTATACATTAGGAAAAGAACATTACTTGAATGAAGCTTATATTTGGAAATATTTTATTTGTTTATTTTTACATTTGTTATCTGGGTAAGTACACTGGTCTAAACAGCCTTTTCAGATATGACCAGGGACAAATAGGCGTACAATAATTTCTCTGCTATAAATATAAACCAATAAACATAAAAATTATATAGCAGTCGTCTGTAGATCATGTAGTATCAGTAAATGAAGAAAAGGAAGATGCATACATAGTACAGTGTTACAGTGTTATGAAATGTTTGTACAAATGCAAAAAAAGTCAAATTTCATAAACTGAGAAAAGAGTAAGGTCAGATCAGGGCACGGATAAATTAACTGTTTGAGGAAAATGTTAGTAATTGAGTAAGGATGCTAGTGGTTTCTGGAGTAAGGGGGAAGAGGAAGAGGGTTAGATGAAATACAGGAAATGGTAACAAGATAAAATTGGGCTGGTTGTTAATGTTTCAATGGTGGTGCAAAGAACAGGATCTTAGTAAGTGATGGTATTTACAATATATGCAAAATAATTTTGGAATCCTCTTGGAAGCATTGATAATGTTGCCCTAGTTCTAAGAATAGAGTATGGAATAAGTGAAGTCTTTATTCTTTGTTGTCAAAGCAGTAATATAGATTACTATCCCCAAGTATATTTCTAAGAGTTTTGCAAAATCTTCTGAGGCTGGCAGAGCAGATGTTTGGAGAAATCTTCCATTTAACAGATGCTAATTTCACAAATTAATTTTCACTATTGCAACTGTGTATGTAGGTCATGTCACATCAAGAAATTATCATCAGTGTTTCTGAGGCTATAAGCTCTTCCTAAAGTTAAGGAGTCTTTTTGCAGGTAGGGAGTAATGGTCATTTATTTGTCTGTAAGTCAGTGCATTAAGAAGGAAAGTAGCTCTTCTTTCAACATGGAGATAGTTAAATATATTGACTGTCAAGCAGTGGTGTTCATAATATGGACTTAGATCAACCTAAAAATTCTGTTCTTTATAGATATATATATATATATATATATATATATATATATATATATATATATATATATAAAATGTATACGTGCAGTGGATAAAAAAAAGTGTACACACCCCAGTTAAAAAGCCAGGTTTTTGTGATTTAAAAAAATAAGACCACAATAAAATATTTCCCACCTTTAATGTGACCTATAACTTGTACAATTCAATTGCAAAACAAATCTGTTAGGGGAAAAATAAAAAAAACGTACAATAAGCTGGTTGCATAACTGTGTACACTCTTAAACTAATACTTTGTTGAAGCACCTTTTGATTTAACTACCAGTCATGGTTAAGAAATCATTTAAACTTCTTGGGTAGATCCCTCCCCTTCAGTACCAGTCTCAGGGAGTATTAATATAAATATTAGTAAGGGAGAAGATGGCTGTGATAGTACTTTATGTAGGTCTGAAGCTGTGTTGTTTATCTCAGAGAATATTATATTGTTTGAGAACGTTTAATGTCTGGAAACACTGTACTTCATGCAAGCTTCTGAGGAAAATCAGTTGTCAGAAGTTAGTAAACATATTAATTATGATTTTTGTCTATATCCCAGGCAGCCAGAGAAATATGATAAGCTTTGGTCAGCTTTTTTGTATTTTTGTGACAATACCTCATAACTGAATTTTTTTTTGTACGGGTTACATGGTATGATGTTTCTACTTTTTGCCATTTGTGGTTTTATGTTTATAAGATTGTCTGAGTAGTTGACTATAGTTGCTTAAAAAAATATGATTTAAAAAATACACATTTGCATGCCTCATAAATTTTTGGTTCCTTAGTTCATTTCATAGCTGGGATGCCCTCTGTAAAGAATCTGTGTCATCCTCTTTGTCATTGTGGACTTTTGCTTGGTGCTGTGGTTTCTTCCCATATCTGAGTGACATCCCGTAGCCGAATTGGTAATCCTCCAAACTGTTGGTGTGCATATTCTGAGTGAATGCATTTGTGTGTCTTGTGATTGACTGGCAACTTATCCAGGAATATTTTTCTTATCTTACTCGCTCTGAGTGCTAGTCTAGGTTCCTGCAGCCTTGCGACCCTGAATTGGATTAAACAGATATTTGGCAAATGAATAAAATATTACATTGCCAGACCTCCCAACAGTCCCGAATTACTCGGTTTTTACTGAGTTTTGGGGTCCCAATGAAGGGGTGCCACGATTCCCGAGTGGCACCCCTTCATTTCCGATTTTTTAATCTTTTTTTTTTATTCTGCGCTTTTAGAGCTGATGTCATCACTTGCGCAATGCCATCAGCTCCGTCAGCCTGTCGGAATTAAGCTCAGATGTGCGTGTGCATCATGGAGTTGCCTGTTTGAATACTCGCGGTTAGTTGTCTGTTTGAATACTCGCTCGCGTCTGTCTGTTTCATTTCAGTCCAGGCAGATTTAATGCCATTTTAAGTTCGTGAATACTTGGAGTTATCCATATTTGGGGACTGCTGTGAATACTTGGAGTTATACATATTTGGGGACTGCCGTTTAGCTGCAGATATTTTGCTGAGAGGTACTGCTGCAGGTTCTTTCTCTTCAGAGAGTGTTGTGTGTTTTAATTCCATGAATACTTGAGTTATACATATTTGGGGAGTGGGACTGCCGTTTAGTTGCAGATATTTTGCTGAGAGGTACTGTCGTTTAGCTGCACACATTTTGCTGAGAGGTACTGCTGCAGGTTCCTTCTCTTCAGAGAGCGTTGTGTGTTTTAATTCCATGAATACTTGAGTTATACATATTTAGGGAGTGGGACTGCCATTTAGTTGCAGATATTTTGCTGAGAGTTACTGCCTTTTAGCTGCAGATATTTTGCTTTGTGGTACTGCTGCAGGTTCTTTCTCTTGAGAGTGTTTGTGTGTGTGTGTGTGTGTGTGTGTGTGTGTGTGTGTGTGTGTGTGTGTGTGTGTGTGTGTGTGTGTGTGTGTGTGTAAGTAGACTTTTATTATGGAAATATTCTGAATTAGGCAGTTTTGTCATTATTGGTTCATGCATTTTGTTTCATTGCCTACTGGAAAAATGTTCAAACTATTCATCTAAAATGCGCTATAACTTAAGTCTAAGAACTGTGCTGTATTATACAAGAAATATAATTTAATAAAGTCAGATGCATCAAAGAATGCATCTATGTTTCTTGTTTTGTGTGCAAGGGGCCTATGATTTGAAAATGGCCCAAAAGTAATCATTATCACCACTGGCCAGATGCATTTTCTTTGGATGTGGTATGGGTTTCAATGCTGTTTCAATGAATGTGAGTTTCAAGGGCAGAGAAGTTTTAATGCCAAGTCTATTTTCATTGTGAGACAGTATTGCTTTGTTTAGCAGATGTCTGTTGGTGTTTGTGTATTGTTGTGCTGCAAAATGTAAAAATAAAATCCAAATAATCATTGTAGAAGTAAAGCAGCATGCACACATTAGTGTTTATGGTAAATGGATCGAAATAACCAGGTAATGGGACATTGGAATGACTGCAGGGGGACTCGGGTGCCATATTTTGGTTGTCTGTTCTTCAGTTTGCGTTTGAGTGTTGGTATCCCACAATTCCATTGGAGTGGGTGGGGCTATGTAATTATCTATGCAAATTCGATGTTAATCAGCATGCAGATTTGTACCTATTTTTCATGGGCCTTGTCCAGATATTTGATGAATCTAGGTTGAGAGGTATGTACATTGCTATACCCTAAGATTAGTATTTCCTGGTGTACAATACTAAATGAGTGTTTGTAAAAATATTTATGCTTTGGATAAAAGAAAAAAAAGTCGTGTTATGGTCTGAAGGCATTCTGATATTGCATCATACTGGAACATCATCAACTTTGGTTCAATAGACATGTTTTAAAAATATGCAGCTAAATATTACATTGCAGTACCATTCAGTACTGTTAGGGGCTGAGAACATGGAGATCAGCTGTGAATGTTTCCACTGAAACAGCACATGTAGTCTTAGACCCAACATGGAACTCAGCTACAAAACTGTCATATGGGAATGAAACAAATGACCAACCACTTCTTGTTCCTTACATGATGCAGCAGAAAATGTGTGGGGGTGGGGCAGAGAAGAATTAAGTAAACACCAATAAAATATTTTTTAGGCTGTATTTTACAGCCAAGTGTCAAAATGAATATTTTTTTTTCATTTTTACAGAGCTTGCTCAAACCATTTCCTCTAACAGAATGTGCATGCTGTGTGTATATAATCTACATTTATGTTATACACGCTTATATATGTATGTATATGTGTGTGTGTGTATATGTTTCTGCATTCTTCAAAATAGTTACATCAAGGTAGTTGTCAGTTGTTTCTGAGACAGTATGGGTAAATCTCAAGAATGTAATGGTTGCATTAATGTACACAGTAAATTCATCCAATTTAGTGTAACCATTATCCCACAAAATAAAGATGTCATCCAAAAAGCAGGTGTATAAGGACCAACTGTTCCTAAAAGGACCATTTTTTATTGATTGTAAATATATTCTGCATGATTCTGGGGATTTTTAAAGGCAAATAACCCCAGACTTAAAAGTTGAAGGTACTTTATTAGTTTGTGTAGCTTGTATAGATTTGTCGATTTATTCAGGGGTATCTAGCTATTAATAGGCTTGGAGATGGTTTTTGAAGCCCTGTTATGTTGTTCTCCTGTATCAGCAGATGACTTTTGAATTCTAGTGAATTTAATGGAATTGGTATTTGAGAATTACAAGCAAGTGCAAGGTGTAGCACCTTGCCAACAACAGCTGCCAACTACCTTGATGTAAGTGTTTATAAGGAACACGGGAAATGTAAGCCTAACATATATAGGAAGCCTACATTTTCAAATTCTTACTTACAGTTTTCCAGTTTCCACCCTAGTTTCCAAAATAGGTCCTTAGTAAAAGGACAATGTTTTAGAATCTCCAGAATGATAACAGAAGACTCTGTTTTGTGTGTTGAAAGTAAGCATCTTGTCAATATGTTCATGGAAAGAGGCTACATGTAGTTTTGTAGAAAAAATTACAGATTAAGGATGAAGTTCTGTCACTTAGACCGTTGAGGTTTAGTCCTATTCTTGGACAGGCAGAACCATCAGTTGACTCGCCAAATAGTCCTGACTTCATGAAAAGTCGAATTATTAGGTACCACTTACTGTGTTATAAAGTTAGGAAGATTATTTTGAAATACTGGATGACTCTTAATATTGATAAATATCTAGTCCAGTTATTAGGTGATGGCCCTAAAATTATTTACTGAATAGGTCTAAATTTAAAAAATATGTTTGAGAACCACCATCCTCTTTACAGCTGACCTACTAAAGGAAAGAAGAAATGCGGACACTTTAATCAGTGCCTACATATTTTAGAGGCTACTGAATTACTTGGAGGTCAGTTTAAGCCTATGATTTGACTAGCTGATGGCTGTAGCTGTTTGTCTAAAGGGTAATTTACATTGCGTGCTTTGCAGTGTTGTGCATTTTATGTAGGCAAAACTGAAAGACCATTAAACAAGCACATCTATGAACTTTTCTATGACTTACAGAAGATGAACTTGAATAATGCACTTTACAAGCACACAATACAGTGTGCAGTATTTAAGAAGTTCCGTTTTGCTGTTTTAGAAAAGGCTTTATCCGACCCTGGAGCTGGCCCATGGGAGACCGTCCTGGAATCTAATGAGCTATGATGACAATTGCGCTTAAACTGTCAGGGCTCACCAGGTCTAAATGAAACCATCTCCATAGCTAGTGTTTTAAAACTTAAAGCTTCTGATTTACAAAGTTGACGAAGGTTTTTCATTATTAGATCTGAACACAATATGTATTAAGGTTGACTATTAGATTTTAATGTTTTTATAGTTTTACTTGATTCATTAATGTAATATTTTATTTCTGTTTATGCCTTTAAGACCACTTGTTAACTGTTAATTATCATTGTAATGAATTGATTGGACAATTATAAATATGGGGCAGATTGTTTACTTTGTATAGCTATAAAAATCTGCTTCTGAAGAAGTCCACTGAATACAGTGTGGAAGAAAGCTCTTAACTGTAACTTTATTTTACTGTTTTACAATGTTCTTGTGACTTGTCTATTTTATTTTACATGATGACTACCTATTTATTAAATTAAACTTAACAGCAGCTTTTCAGGAGTCTTTTTGACATCACTTGTGCAGCTTTTGGATTTACTTGGTTGTTTTTTGACACTGCTATGTCTCTTCTTTATTTTTTAATGAAGTGTGTGAAGTTTTATTGCTATTTAAATGTTTATGATTTTGTTGTGTAGCTTACTTTGAATGCAGGAATGCCAATGTACTAGAATGTTAAAGCAGTGCTGTTATTTTCAAAGTTTTTGATACATTGTAGAAAATGTTTTAGAACTGTGTTCTTAGCTGGCTTATTTAGGTTATTGGTGTTAAGTACAATATTGCTTGCTATTATAGATTTATCAATTCCATTTTTAACCACATATGGGTTATGCCGTTGGTGGGTCCAGAAGTAGGTTAGTATTACTGCAGGGGCTTTTGAAATTGAAGCTCTGTTGTTCCACCTAGGCTTGACTTGTGCTATACAGTTTTAGCTATAAAGGCTTTTGTTTCCCTTGCCTGGGTATGATAAGTTTTACCTTCCTGCTGCAACTCAGTTTTGCCAGGTTTTGTTATAATTTTGCATTTCTGGATCACACACAAATTTTCATCTTGGAACCTTAGAGATAGTCAAGTCAGTCATAAAATTAAACTGTTTTTACACTTATTGTATCGTCTAACAGTCATGTTGCTGCTAGCACACTATTTACTGGTGAGACATTACAAGTAAAGAGTAAACTGCATTATTATCTATAGCACTACCTTATTTAGTAAAGTTAAATAAAACAGCTTGGTTGATCAGTCTGCAAGATATTTCCTTGACAAGATTTTATTTCTATATAATAAACGTATTTAAATACATACAGTCAAACAATTCAAGGAACTGCGGTGGTGGTGCTGCGGTAGCTTTGTCGCTTCATAGCAAGACGTTCTCCCGTTCGATTCTCAGCTAGAGCGTCTTCTGTGTAGAGGTATACGTGAATGGGGCATGCCTTTGTTGAAGGTTGTGCATCAGGGCTGGTAACCCGATACATAAAAATCCACTACCAATCATTAGCGGACCGGAGTTCCGCTGTGGCGACCCCTAACCGGGAAAAGCCGAAAGACACAAACAAACAAACAGTCAAACAATTCAAGAAAGAGAAAAAAGTGAAGTTTACATCAAAATGTCATGGATGTGTGTTAAGTTGGACCTGGATTTTTTTGCTATATACAATTACTGTACTTGAGGAACTTGTTTTCTGTTTTTAAGTACTTTGCAAATTGTTTAATTAATTTCTTCCATTCTCAGTTTAATCTAAGATTTCTTTGTATGTTTTAGTACCAAAATTTTTGTTTTAGTTACTCACTAAAAGTTTTACTAAACTTTTTTTGTTAAAATTTCTTTTTAACGTTTATTGCTGAAAAGTATAAAGCCAACCATAGGATACCATCAAGAAGAGTCATTGTGTACTTTAGCTGATATTGCAAGAATGTATCTGGTATTTCCTAATGAGATACAGAGTCTGAAGAGAAGATTAAATGGTAAGTAGGGCACAAGATGAAGTTATGCAAAGGAAGGTACAAGGCTGATTCTTGCAGCATCTTGCTTAGATGGTATATTTTATAATGTATATTGGTCAAAGTAGAAATAACTTAACAAGCATCCTGCTTACCAATGGCAATAGAAAATTGACCAGAATTTTACTTCTTGTTGGTTTTTCAACACCATTGCTGACTTTTGGCTTCCTGCAGCTTCGGCAATGAGAGAGTCCCTATATTGGTGCCTACCTCACCATGTCAGGCTGTAAGAGTTGCACCACCAGGTACTCCAGAGCAGGACAGACCAGATAAGATCCATAACACTGCAACTCCATAGTGGAACTTTCTGTGCCTTCACTCCTTGTAACATATTGATGTCCCTTTGTTAGGCTGGGCAAGTAAAGCGAAGTGGCCAGTGGAAGTACTCATCCTATGCAGTTCATGCAGTGTGCCTACCCAACTCTCTCATGCATCCCTGATTGGTGGTCTTGATTGTTAGAAATCCATCTTCCTCCAAGTCTCAGTGAGTTCCACCCAGAATACCACCCCCACCCTCTCACTAGAGTGGCAGGCCCATCATTCCCATCTGCACCATTAAGTACCTGAGCTGCTTATCAAACTCAGGTCACCTGGGCTATAGTCAGGGCTTTATCCCTCGATACACTGCAGTTGCAGGTTAGGAAATTGGGTAGAATTGCAAGGTTTTATGTTACTGCTGTCTGCAGCTTAAGTTTGTAGAGTTTGACAAGGATTACAACTAAGGAGACCATTGAGAAGCTCTGCTACCACACTCAGTACTGGTGGCAGACTTACAGTGTCCAGCATTAAATAGATTGCCCACACACTTTCCACTTGAACAATTTCTAGTCATCCTTTCATTCATCCAGATTGGTTTTAAAGGTTGCCAAGGAAGTATTGTGCTTGATATGTAATAGCAGCCCTTTTCCAGAAATGAAAGCTAATATGGGTGTAAGGTACCAGTCATGCCTTCTGGTGGCATTGATGTGGCAGTAGTCCTGTTTAGGTGCAGAAGTTCAAAGAGTTGGATCATTCATAGCATGGATCACCCCTATGGAGACTGACTGTCTAACACTGAGTCAAGGGAAAAACATTCAGTATATCAGAGTAGCTAAAAATGCTGAGATTTTTTTTTTTTGTGTGTTGTGAAAAAAAAAAATGTGTGATGTCCTTAGGTGCATAGGTGCAAGGGCATTCAGTGATGGGTCTAAACAGGGAGAAATAAAGTGGGACTATAACTTCTTTGGACTTTAAGGTGATACCATAAACATGAAGTTGCGCAAGGTAGAAGGATTTTCAAACTGTAACAGAAACTTGGTGATGACTGATTCGAATATAAGTGAAATGTTATGCATGTGGTTCCAATAATGCTAGATTTATCAAAGGAAACTATGTTGCATTTTTGGCATTTAGGGTAAGTCTGTGATGAAGACATCAAGTATTCATTTGGTCCAGCCTTTGCTGGAAAATCTGAATGCCAGAATGGCATTTGGTAACTGTCTCCAATTTGTAGTCATCAGCAAACTGGGTTAGCCATGGTGCCTTGATATCAGCTATCATGTCAAGTACATGTACACCAAAGGGGAGGGGAGTCAACGAAACAGCCCTTTGGGAGAAGTGCTAGTAACATGTTTCTTTTTATGGCAACATACGTTAAACATACAAGAATGTGGCTGGAATAAATGTAACAGGGAAATGTATCTGTGTTTTTGGGTATGACTCATTATGTTGCGACAAGCAATGAGGAAACAGAAATTCAAATTTAGTGAAGCAGTAAATATTAATAAATAAAGGAAACTCCCCTGGTCTGCTAAATTCTCAAATTACCAGGAATATATTTGGGAGGGCTAAGTAGGTTCATAGGTTGGTACTGGGCTATCTGCCCGAAGGCATATATTAGCCCAGCCACATTGTGCGGTATTCACTGCCCCTTTAGTAGTTCCCTAGACCCTTGTACTTGCAGCTAGCACCCTTGGCCCCTATCTAGTAGTGCTGTTGGTGTGATCCCCGTTGTGAACTTTCTGTTACCCATCCACTCATCAAGGTTCCTCTTGAAGAGTGATAGTGAGGGGCTCTGTCTTATGTAGGTCGGGACCCTGTTCCATAGTAAGGGAAGTCTCTGCGAAGGGACTCTATCCCTCCAGCATGTTCTCTTCATTGTTGTGTTGAGGTTTATATCCCTAGAGCTTGTAGCTCGAGTAGGTTTGGTTTTGCTAAGATGGAGCATGTTCAATAATTCTGGGTTGGACATACCTCTGTACGTTAGACAGAGATCGCCTCTGAGAAAGCGGTATGCAACAGAGAACAGTCTTAGCTTTTTCAGTCGTGCTGCATAGGGCAACTGTTTGAGGCCAGTAATCCTCTTGGTTAGGTACTTTGTGGTCTCTCCAGCTGCTGGAGATGTCTAGCCAGGTACATTCCAGTTGGTGCATTGTAGTCAATAATGGGTCTGATGAGGGAAGAGTAGAGGGGCACTGTTACATCCTTAGATCTTGATGCGAACCCTTTCGTGATCAGATGGGTCACATAGAAGGATTTTCTAACCACTTTGGCAACATGGTTATCAAAGGAAAGCTGACTATCTACTTGGGTCCCTAGATCCCTTATTTCTTCTTCAGATTTCAGGGGATTACCTCCTATGTTGTAGTTTGTGGGTACTCTGTTTTTTCCAAAGGGGATTACTACGCATTTTTTTGCATTTAGCTTGAGACCATGGCTTTGACACCATGCATCAGTCTCATTTAGGCCTTTCTGGAGGATCTCCATGTCGGCCAGAGACTCTATTATAGCACCCAGTTTGCAGTCATCCGCAAACTTAGTCAGCCACAGCCCTTCCGTGCTTGCCTGTACTTCTGAGAAGTATATGCCAAACAGGAGGGGCCCCAGGACAGAGCCCTGAGGCACACCACTCGTTACTGGTCTGGATTCGGACATAGATCCCACTACTCTTACTTTATGGGATCTGTCTGAGAGCCAGTTTGCGATCCATCTTCTGATGTAAGGATTTATGCCCAGGCTGGTGAGCTTATCAATAATACCTGAATGGGTAATGGTATCAAACGCTTTAGCAAGGTCAAGGTAAGCCATGTGTACCTCCTTTCCCTTATCTATAGCCTGAGTAACTGTCTCAAAGAAATCCACCAGGTTCAGGAGGCATGATCTGCCCTCAACGAAGCCGAACTGTATGTGGTCCAGCGACTGGAGGTTCCCAACCTCTCCATTTATGAGTTCCATAATGATTCGCTCCATAGCCTTACAGATCAGACTGGTCAGGCTTATTGGTCGGTAGTTCCCAGGGTCAGTTGTGGCCCCACCCTTGTGTAGCAGGACCACCACTGCTGTGCACCATTCTATGGGCACATATCCTGTGGAGAAGCTGAGACTGAACAGGGTATTAAGATGCGGGGTTAATTCCTTTTGGAGCTCGTGTTTGACACAGCCTGGGACACCATCTGGTCCCATGGAGGCTGTGTTTTTAGCTTTAGATAGAGCCTTGTTAACCAACATATCAGTAATAATTGGACTTGCACAATCCCCTAGAATGGTAATAGGCCCTGTAGGTGATGAGGGGGGGGGGGGGAGAAATTTGCACTGAACCTGTCAGCCAAGATGCTGGTAATGTCAGAAGGGTTAGTGTATTTTGTTCCATTTTGTACTAGCTCAGAACAGACCTGAGCATTGCCATTTAGGTTTTTGACGTAGCCATAGAAGGCCTTATGGTTATCCTTGGCATCCTTGGCAACTTTCTTTTCAAAATTAGCTTTAGTTGACTTGATGAAGGCCCTCAATTTCTTACTAATGCTGATCAGGGATGATTTTTCTACTTGAGATTTGGCCTTTTTTTGTATAAGTCTCCTCCTTTTATTGTAAAGTTTGCTTATGGCCGGGGTCCACCAGACTGGTTTCTTCTTGCTTGAGGAAGGAGTCTTGGTTTTATTTGGGATAGCACGGTCCATGCAATCCTGAAGATGCATATAGAATGCCTTGGTGTAGGATTCCGCATCCTGGTAATAGTGAAACAATGCTCCTGTTTCTTTTTTTTTTTTTTTAAGCATTTCCCATTCTTGGTCCAGTCACATTCATCCATCCATGCATTGTTCATTTCCCACTTTTCCTGCCCTGGGATGTTTATAAGAACTGTTATCAGATAGTAAAGCATCTGTACTAGATGACAGAGTAGAGGTGCTGTTGGCAAATGATTGCAATTTTATGTGCAAGCATAAAACTGCCAAATAATATGGTTTAACATGGTTTCCATTATTATTTTTAAAGAAATTATGTTTTGACTGATGAAAAAAATTCCTTAGTTAAAAAAATAATTGGAAGTATGGTTTCCATCGATAACTGCTGAAGATTTTCACCTGTAAATGCAGTGGATTTCATTAACTGCTAGTATGTGTGTGCTTACACTCTTCTTGATAAGCAGATTTGTAGCTTATTTGCAAACAAGACAACAGCTGATCATTAACAAAATTAGTGGAAAATCAAAGACACAGAAATTCAATCTTGTAGAACTCCAGAGTTTCAGAAATTCAATACAGGAGGTCAATGTATTTAGTGGAGTAGCAAGAGTTCTATTACTTACTTAATTTCTGATCTGTTCAATGCATCTAAATGCCATTGCAAGTCCGGTAATTTAGTACGCAAGGGATCATGATTAACAAACTCAGAGGTCTGTGTTGTATGTGAGTTGAACACCTGATAGGTGACATTTATTTAAGGAGTATTCTCATTCATTTGCTTCTTTGTAGAACACAATCAATTTCTAACATATGCTTACTTCGTATAAAATTTCATAGACTTTGTAGCATGCAAGTAGTACATCTGTTTCCAAAAATTGTAGGTCAATATAGCCAGTATTGAAATAATTGTGTTTATCAGGTTCTGGCAGATCAGCTGATGTGAACAGTAGGTTACAGTTATTGAAGTCAGTAATTCCTAAGGTTTGCTGTTTTTATCAGCCTTCAGATCTACCATGATTGTTGGATTAATTTGCAAGACCAGAAGTGTGTTATGATTTTGGTTGCAGTTTATTTCTTGATTTTGAACATTAAAAAATTCAAAATTCTGTGTGAGGAATTGAAATACTGGATTGGTAATTCACAGTTTGCATAAACTGCAGCATAGAGAAAACTAAAGCAGGTAATATGATTTCAAAATCTGAGACGCAAATGAGATCTTTGTCATATTGTGTCCAACTTGATGTTCAGTCAGTAGTCAAAACATATTGGTTTTAAACCCCTTTCATATATGTAAGTGAAGTATAACTCTGCTTGCAGAGGCCCCCCATCTAACTTGGCAGTATTGTACACAGTTAAGTCTTTACTGTGGATAGCTACCATTTCCTATCAGCTTGCAGCTGCCCTCATTGTATCCTAACACAAAATATAGTGTTCAGATATTAGTCTGAGTAATAGAATAACATTAATGTTAATACAGTGGGCACCAATTAAATACTTGTATATTCTGACAGTCTTAAGCAGGAGTCTTTACTACCATTTTTACCTAACATATCTACTCCTTTCCTAGGCCCCCTAACCCAACAGTATCACACTTCCATGCTTTGTTTTACTGATGTAAAAATGTGAAATACTTCATGACCTTTTGCAAGCATAATTCAGTTATTTAAGCCCGGTACATCCAACAGTTGTAAACATAGATATTGCAGCAACAGTATCGTAGTTGTATGTAATGATGATATGAAAAGTGCTTAGCTAGTAATTAGCTCATGCAAATAGCCACAAGCAACTTTGGACTGGAAGATAGAATTTTAATTTGTAGTAGTAACTTCTTTTCAGTTAAAGAAATTTTAAGTCTTAAAGCAAGGAAATGTTACATGAAAAAGTGAAGTTGTTTCTTGTAATTATGCGTTAATCTTTGCACTGTTTCATACCAAGAGTACTAGAGGGTCTGTATTAGAACACCGAACATTTAAAATGTCGAGTATTCTAATATCGACCAGTTTTCAGCGAACACTGAAAATATCAAAGAAACAGAAAACCAAATTTTTTCCTAGGGGAAGAATTTGGTTGTCCGTTTCTGTTGCTTCGGTATTTTCAGCGCTCTGGTGGAAAGTTACGGGTCGGGTTCAGGTAAGTGTGTGATTGTGTGGACGTGAGGGTTAGGGTGGGTTAGATGAGTTAGGGTTAGGGCACGGGTCAAGTAAGTGTGCGATTGTGTGGACGTGTGGGTTAGGGCAGGGTAGGTGAGTTAGGGTTAGGGCGCAGGTCAGGTGACTGTGCGATAGTGACGGACCTTAGGGTTAGGGTTTGGGTTAAGGTAAGTGGATAGTTAGTGGTGAATGTATAGTTTAGTGTAGGGTTAGGTGTAAGACTTTAGGTGTATTTGTGTGGATTGCTGTTTGTTTGGTGTGCTTGTGTTGTGTGTGTGTTTTGGAACAGCAAATTTTTTCCTTAGGAAAAAATTTGCTGTTCTGAATGTTCGATGTTTAATATTTTCGATCGGTAGGGTTCGATATTAGAACATTCAACGTTTTGAATGTTCGGTGTTCTAATATAGACCCGTACTAGAGGGCTTGTTTGATTGCTTGATTGTAAATTTGCTTATATATCAAGCACAGTTTGTTTCAGTTGTCTCTTTTTGTATCCTAATAGTTACACAGCCAGCAAGAATACATCCTTAAATACCTTCTTTAAAAACAGTTTTTCACTTGAGATAACTAAGAAAACATATTTCTACACCTGAAATTTTGAACTTTGTGTTACTGATACCTCTTTTTGAACATGCTAATATGTTGGTATTAAAATATCTCTTGTGAAAAGTACATATTCTATTTTTTTTCTTACTTCTTTTATAAGAATTTCAGAGCTGCAGGCTGTATTATGTAAACCACCTTACTGGATACTCCATTGTGAAGTAGTGTATTTGAAGACATGTATGTCTTTCCGCCAAAAGTTGCCTCTGCAGTGGTTCTCACTCAATCCATTTAGTTACCAGTTTTTCATCCCTGCTAACAGAATGGTGGAGAACATTTGTTTGCGTTTGTTGATTTATACGGCTAACTGAAATGGTGCACAAAAAAGGTAAAGAACTCAGTATGCCTCATAAGCCTTTGTGTCATTCATGTAAGGAATAGAAGGCCTTCCAGTCAGTAAGCAGACTCTGTTTAAGGGACTGGCCCACTATATTACCTTTTGCTAAAACAAGTATAATAAATATCTGTAGGGCACAATAAAAGATACTCAACTAGGGCAGCAGAAGCTGCATTTACAGCATGTTTCAAAAGTGTTTCATCACAAGGTTTTTTTGAAGTTGCTGAATGTACTGCTGTAGGTACTTTCACAAAACACTCTAGGTTACATACATACATACATACATACATACATACATACATACTGCAGCAGTAGAATGGATATTTGGCTTGGCTGTGCTTCAAGGGATCCTGTAGTTGTCTACTTCCCATGGGTATAACAACAGTGCTGTGAAATACCCCCATATTTCAGGATTTACTGTTACAGTGACCCTTCCTGAAGATGCTAGCACAGCTGTGTAAAGATATGTATAATTTTTGATCAAGGCAGGGGCACTGTAACAGTAAATATACCATAATTCGACCCCCCTAATAAAAGTGCATAGAATTTATTTTAATCTTGTGGTACACTTTTGCATGGATATTTTGTTCTGATTTTATAATATTAATTTGTTTAAATGACATAAGTATGTTACAATTATAAGTCCCTGTGAGAACTAAAAGGTCTTCAAGAACTGTGGAAAGTTACTAGCAGTGCTGGTTTTGCAAGAGTGCCTTCCATATCAAAGTTTAGCAGGAAACTGGCACACAAACAACTGACTGGTGTTTGTAGGCAATTGGGCAATGCTCACCTAAATATCTGGCAGAAAATAACAATATGATTTGCTGTTACAGTGACTTCTTGAATATTTACTGAATGGTAAATATCCTTATATACCAATGTATTGATTGTTATAATGTTGTCATACTGTTGTTATATGAAGTATTTTATTTTCCTTTTTTTCTGGAGTTTTACTTCCAAGGCCTGTACTGGGTAAATCAGTTCTAGCCAACAAAAGTGAATATGTTTTCCACCATTACTTCTGTCATTTAGATCTCCTAGAGTTAATGTTTTTATTTTCTTTATAAATTCCATTTTTCTCAGATCAAGCCCCGTTCCCCCTGTGCCAGTTTCTTTGTTTCTCTTCATTTCTGCTGTTACTGGATAAAGAAAACACTTCTCACTTAATAAAAGTTATTCATTTAATGCCAGCACTAAGAAAATATTGCTGTTTTATAGGATTTCCCCTTTCATTTCTAGTTAAACTTTCTCTGCCTTTATTTTGAATCTGTTGTATAGAATGAAATATAGAATGAAATAAAATATGTTATACAGAGCTTATATACAGTAGCAGTTAAAGCAACCAGAAGTATTTAATAAGTTCAGTCTCAGTTGTGTAAAGACATCTGTATAACATTCCTATGGATGTGGTGATGTTCAGTGCTCACGTCTTCCTTGCAGAAGTATCACCTGACTTCTTTTTGATCCCATACCTTAAGCTGTTATTTACTTCATAGGTAGGTACTAGGCTAGCTGCCCTTGTGAGCCAATTTAAGCCTATCCATTTTCCCTTTTTGTTCTTGAAATAACCTATCCCATTTGGTTATAGTGGTCAATAATTATATATTACCCCTAATGAGAATAACTGGGTCATACCATCGATAATTTGAAGGGACCTGTGCATGGGATAAAGCATTTAGGAGCTGCCTCTGTCCATTAGTAGCACAGGGGATAGTCATCCTGGCATAAACTTTCTGTTCCCCATCCCCATAGATCTGAGTTTGCTTGAATATGGGACAGGAATGGAGTTTGTTTTATTTGGATAGGGAGACTGCTCTACAGTAGTGGTATCCTCTGTGAAATATACCTGTCCCTTCAAGCCATTCTGTTGATGTTGCAGAAGAGGTTTAGATTCCTAGACAAAGTATTTTGGATGCCATTAGACTTACTGATATGCAGTAAATCCATCAGTAATGGGTCAGACAATGGCTTGTATGCCAGACACAGGTCATCTGTTAGCAGTCTGTGGGATACGGAGACAGGGCATTGAGTCAGTCCATGTAGGACATGTTGTTTAGGCCTTGTAACCTTTTTTGTAAGGTAACTCTGTGGATATTCCAGTTCCTGCATGTGTCTAGACAAATGCATGCCAAAGTGGGCATTATATGCAATGATTGGCCTAATGAGGGCTTAAAGAAGGACAATAACATCCCTAAATCTAAGTACAATCCTTTTGTTTATAAGCTGTACAGTATAGAAGTACTTTCTTAGAACAATAAACACATATTGGTCAAAAGGTAGGTCACTGTCCACATACGTTCCCAAATCCTGAACAACTGGGTCATCTGTTAGGGGTGTATTGTCAATATGGTAGTTCCCTGGGGTAGATGAATTCCTAAGGATACAGTAATGCATTTATTGGCATTTAGTTTCAGTTCATGATTTTGGCACTAGTTATTTATTTGAGACAAACCTTCTTGCACAATGGCTAAGACATTTGGGGATTCAATGACTGCTCCTAGCTTGCAGACATCTGCAAAAGTAGTTAACCAGAGCCCTTTGGGTTTGACTTTTACATTAGAAAAATAGCTGCAAACAGGAGATGTTCCAGCACAGAGCCCTGGAGGACTCAACTGGTTATTGGTTTCTTTGTGGAGGTAACTTCCCCTATTTTGATTATCTACATTCTGTCTTTGAGCCAATTGGCAATCCAGAGGGTGACTTAAACATTTGTTCCTAGTTTATTTAGCTTTTCTACTATATCTGAGTAGGGAACTGTGTCAAATGCTTTGCCAGGTTGAGGTAATGTAATGGGTACCATTTTGCCTTCATCCATTACTTTGGTGACCTTTTCAAAAATATCCACCAGGTTGAGTAAGCATGACCTGCCCTTGACTAATTCAGACTGAGATGAGTCCAGTATTTGGAGGTTCCCTATGTACTGATTGATTAATTGCGTGGTAAGTCTTCCCATGGCTTTGCATATGAGGCTGGTTAGACTTATGGGTCTGTATTGCTTAGGTCTTTGAAAGGTCCTGCCTTATACAGGGGAATAACTGTAGCTGTTCAGCATTTGCTTAGTACAAAGCCTGTATGGAGGATTAGATTGAGCGGTGTTGTTAGGGGTGTGGCTAAGTCATGCTTCATGCTATTTAAGATGCATCCAGGGATATTGTAAGGCCCCATCAATGCTGTATTTTTTAGCTTTTGATAGCACATTTAGGACTTGGTCATGTGTGATAGCTGAAGGCAAGCCAGCTTCAGGAATATTTTGAGGGCCAGATGGAGGAGAGAGAGGGGTAAAGTTAGAATTAAATTTATCAGCCAATAGGTTTTTTCAGCCTCACTGTTGGTAACACTGAGATGAAATAACAAAGAAAAGTGTTTCTTTTATATGGTAGATATACAAGAAATGTTACAGTGCTGTTTACTGCATATGAAGATTTATAAAATTGAAGATACTTTGCTTCCTTTGCATTGAGAACACTTAAACATCAAAGGAAGACTATCTTGAAGAGGGTAGAATGAACTTTACTGCCACAAGTAAGTATTTGCATCTGTCTTTCTCTCTCTGTCTCTCTGTAATGCCTTCTAAAAATTGAATGGTCAAATGAAATATCATATAACAGTAATCCAACTAATACACACTTGAATGCAACTCACAGTTGCTGGTTTAAAAGCTGAAATTTAAGATTATTTGCAAGTTTATTGAAATGATTTATGCCTGGAGAATGACAACCATTTGAAAGCATCTGCTATATTGATATTCACTGAAGTTAAGAGCATTCTCAAAGTTGCATTCCCTAACATCTTTAGATGTTCATCATTTTTTTTTGTTAAACACCTTTATTGAATTATCATTTGTGACATATGTAGGCAAACTTACATTTATATAAAAGTACATCATATTGATCACTGCTGCAGTACCCTTAACTATATGGGCTATATCCTGCCAAGGTTATAAGAGCCAGCCATTTTCCAAAGTTTCAGGGCACCTACCACTCATCCGAACTGTAAGGCAGCTCGAGCTGAGATGACTAAAAGTGCCAAACCCTTCAAAGCTTTACTGCTGTCAAAGAGTATGCTCCTCTGAGGCTTTCAAGGATCAACAGTCAGATTGTGCTTTCCTTTGCTTAGCAGATAAGTTCCCCTTGGGGAAAAAACTTTAGTTTTCTTAATTTTGTTGATGCTTTATTGCTTTCCTCTTCAGGAAAGTTCTTTCAAAGCTAGAAGTGTTGTGTTTTAATGGACTGTCTTGAGACTGTGATGAACTTTTAAATGGAACACTCATTTTATTCCTTCAGTTTAAGTGTAATGTAACTGAAAACATTTCTTCTGTGGATAATTTGTGTTTAGTTTACTTCTGTGGGGCTGGCATAGTGTTTTAAAGTGCTTTTAACTATGGTTTTTTTTCTGAAAAAAGTAACTTTTGTGCACTGGTAGTGTTTACTGACAATTGTTGCTCATCTTCCATGGAAAGTCACTAATTTCAGCTTGACCATGCAACAGACTACCAGTCCCACATTCAGCCCTTCTTCTAGCCACAAGATGAAAATAATAAGCAAACAGCCTTTGGCACCACAGCAGGCTAGTGATTTGCCTCAGCTGCTGGAGGGTGACTCTGCTGTGGCCATTTCTTGCTCCTCAGACTACTCATCTTTTACCCCGGATCCCTCTGGTGTAGCACCTACAGCCACTATGGACTGTGAGTTTGCCACATCCTCTGTGGCTTTTGGGGGTCCCCTCAGTGGGCAAGGGAGAGCCTCTCTTGTTGGTCCTGGGAGAGGGAATAGGGAAGGTTTCCCTGTTGTGTCAGAATTCTGTGCCCATCCCTGGGGAAGTCTCTGCCATTAACACTGCTGGCCCCATTGTTCCTGTCAAAACAAACAGAAAACCAAGTATGTATCTACTCATCCTCAGTTCTCCTTGGATAGTTTACTGGGTCTGGCTCAGGGTTTAATTCAGGCTGTTGATTATTCTTGTGAAGTAGTTTCTGATAAAAGAACGAGGCATTTCTCTTGTCCTGGAGAGATTTAGTATTCTGACTCTGAATAGGAAGATGCAGTGACAGATGCAGTTTTTTTCCCCAGCTTTCTGATTCAGACTCAGGAGAGCTCAGTTTCTGATTCTGTCTATGGAGGTTTCTCTTTCTCTGAGACTATTGCTAGAATATGTCAGTGTTTTCAGTGGAAGAACACTGGGATTTCTCAGTCCCTCCGAAAATGCTGAGTTGTTACAGAAGGATTTTCCAAAACCTATACCCATTCCTGTTGTTTTGTCTGCTTTAGGGGATGTATGTGTTACTGCCTCCAGTTTTCCTGATAGTCAGCCATCTGCCCCTAAAAAGGCAGATAGGATGTATGAGGTTCCTCAGGCTTTTAAATGTTTATACACTCTTCCCAAACCTGAGCCAGCAGCAATAGTCTTTGGTAATTCCACTGCTTCTAAGCACTTAATTCTTATCCTACTCTTGCTAATAAGAATGGGAAAGTTATTGGTAGGCATGGGAAAAAGTGTATACTTCTGCAACTTTAATTTTCAGAATTTTGAACTGTCAGGCTCATGTGTTAACATTTGTTATGATAAATTATGAAAGTATGAGGAATGTTTTATGTGCAATTTCTTCTTGTGAGGAAAAATGTGCTTTATATAACTTAGTTTATTCTATTGGACAGTAGTTGATCATAGTTTACAGTATGTGTGTGACTCTCTTGATACTTCATACAGGGTTATAGCCACTTGTACAGTTTCTAGGAGGTTTGAATGGCTGCATTCTCAGAACTTTCCAGATTATGATAAAAATGAGATTTTAAATTCCCCCCGTATAGAGATTTAGTGTTTGGCTTCTCTGTAGCAGAGGTGATCAGAAAGTGTGATGAAAGAGACAAGTTGATCCAGGGAATCTCTTAAGATTTTTTCAGCTCTACTTTTCTAAATTCTACAAGTAATTTTTTATCTCCTCATCCAGTTTTGGCAAGCAGCAGAATAAACCGCCACAAAAAATACAGGTAAACTGACATTTAAGAAGAAATGACAAGGGGGTTCCAAAAAAGAAGTTTCAACTCTCCCAAAATCAAGGACAGTCCAACAGGTCTGAATGACTACTCAAGAGACCTTGTGATCCCCTCCCGCCCTGGCCCTTTTTTTTTTTCTTCTAAAAAGTCTGAATCACCATTTTTCGTTTTGGCAACAGATTGTTTCACACAAATGGGTTCTGAAAATCATTCATGAAGACTGCAGATGGTAATCAGAGGAAATTCCTCATTTCTAGGTGGTCATACATAATCCTCTAGATCAGACTCTGTTTCCACTGGTTCTTCATCACATTATGTTCCAAGGAGTGATAGAACCAGTTCCTCCTTCCCAGGTGGGGAAGGAGGTTTATTCCAGTATGTTCCTAGTGCCAAAGAAAGAAAATGCTTGGAGATGAGTTCTGGATATTTTTTTTCCTAACCTTTTTTGTGACAGTGCCCAAATTCAGAATGATTTCTCTTCACACCATGTTACCTCTTCTTCCCTTTCAAGTTTCCCGGCAACACTATGGTTAGAATATGCTTATCCATCACATTCATATTCATCCGGACTTCAGAGATTTCTTAAGGTTTTGTGTGTCTGGATCACATTTACTAGTTCTCTGCCTTACCGTTTGGACTATCCACTGGACCAAGAGTGTTCACAAAGTGTCTAACTCCAGTTATAGCTCTTTGCAGGCTACAGAGTATCCACATTTTTCCATATTTAGATGAGTTGCTTATCTTTGCAGAGTATTTTTTTTCAAAGTGTTAGGAATCTCTGTCATGTGTGAGATATGTCATACGCAAGCTGGGATTCCAAGAGAACATTGAAAAAAGTCTTTCTTGACTCTATCACACAAGATTGTGTTACAAGGATTTCAGCTAGACACCTCAATTCAAAGAGCTTTTATTTCACATGAAAAAACAGCTCTTTATCCAGATCTGTTTCTAAGGCTTTTCACTCAGATTTTAGTCACTGCGAGGGGATAACTCAGGATTTTGGGTCTCATGGCGTCTATGATTCTTATGATACCCCTGACAAGACTCCACATGAGAAAGATACAGTGGTATCTGAAATCTTTTTGGTCTCAGCATCAGCACCCTTTATATTTTTAAATACCAGTGCTAGGTTTTGTCAGAAGAGAAATCCTTTGGTGGAGACAACAAATATCCTTAAATCCAGGTTTCCTCTTCTCCCTCCCTGCTCCAAAGCAGTGAGTCACCACAGGTGCTTTGGACTTTGCATGAGGAGTAGTTTCAGGAGGGATAAATGTGTAGGGGGGTTGGGACATTAAGGACAGATGCAAACACATAAATATCAAGGAGATGCTTGCCCTGATCAGTGCACTCAACCATCTTTGGTTCCTGGGACCTGTCCAGGTGGTTACAGACAATATCACAGTCATGTGATATATCAACAAACAAAGAGGAACCAGGTCATACCCCCTTTGCAGAGTAGCCATGTTAGCTTGGGATATAGCTTCGCTGCACAATCTGACTCTACAGGCATCCTACATTCAATCAGACCAAAACTGTGTGGCAGACAGGCTGAACAGGACCTCACGAATGGAAACTAGATCAGGGGGTCTTCCAAGATTTGATCCATCTGTTGGTAGTTCCTCAGGCAGACCTCTTTTCCTCCTCTCTGAACAATCAACTGGAAAGATTGTGTTCCAGGACTCCATGCAAGAAGACTTGGAAGTCAAATGTTTTTTTCTTTTCTTTTCCTTGGACAGAAATGTTCCTGTATGCTTTCCACCCTTCCTACTAATATCCAGGGTGATTCTGAAGATTCAGAAGGAATCCCCCAAATCATTTTGGTGACTCCCTTCTGACCCAGGCAAAGGTGATTCTCTATTCTTTTGGAAATGGCCAGGGGCAATTACCACAAGCTTCTTCACAGAATGGATCTACTCACATAAGAACAGGGGTGTTTGATAAACCCTGACATCAGTCAACTTCAGTTAACTGCCTGGATGATAGGGTCTTAATTCTTTTTAGGCACCTCTTTAATGAAGAAACACAACAGATAGTAATGGAGAAAAGAAAGCCTGCTACTAGAAGTGGTACTAATCTAACCAAGTGAAGTGAGGACTTAGAAGTTGGATAAGGGGTTAGGGTAGTTACAGAATATATAGATGGCAGGGGAGGATAATGTTTTTGAGGAGACAAAAAAACAAAAGAAGAAAGTTTGCTAGAGAGGGGGAGGAAGAGATAGTAAATTAATGTTTTTATGACAATCATTAGAAAGTTAATTTTTGTATAATTTGCCAGATTACAAGAAAACAGAAATAGATTAAGGCAGCGTGTAGCACAGTACATGATAACAGCTTTTAGAAAGGAGGGTAGTGTCAGCAGCTAATCGAAATGAAGGTAGTGATAAAGAGATAACTTGGAGCCCCAGTGTTCATGGTAGAGAGTTTCAGGTAGTATTATGTGATGTATCTAGCTGAAACAAAATGGAGGGAGGTGGATGCAATTCACTCTGTTTGCCTAAAATTGGTAAACTTTGAGATAGTTTTTAATGGTACTACTTATGATCGGGGAAATGTTTTGGGTACTTAATGAGAGGGATCAGGAAAACCATCTGTTGGTAATGTTTGCCAGCTGAAGTCTGAGGGTTAAGAAAGAAGTTATGATTAATTATTCAAATTATTTAATAAGGTTATGTGGGGAAACTGTATAACTGGATCATTGAAGAATGGTGTAATACTGGATTTGATGACATATTAAATAATGCCTTATTAATTAATAAGATAAGTGCAGCAGGAAGGCAAATCTATATTAGTTGTATATCTGAATGCAGAGAAGGTGTTTGATAGAGTGCAATCGTTTTATAGGATGAAAGTATTTAAGTATTTTCAATTCACATGCAGATTTATTGAATTGATGGGAGCAGTATACAACAAGGTCAAAGGGCAAGTTAAAACATATGTAAGTATGCTGATGCCTGTTAATCTTGGTAGAGAAACTATTTAGGAATATTTGCTGTTGCCACTGTTGTTTGCTTTACACTTAGAGCCCTTAGCAGTTGTTGTGTCCTTCGGCTTTTCCCGGTTAGGGGTCGCCACAGTGGAACTCCGGTCCGCTAATGATTGGTAGTTGATTTTTACATGCCGAGTTACCAGCCCTGACGCACGACCTTCAATGAAGGTACGCCCATTCACGCATGTCCCCACGCAGAAGGCGCTCTAGCTGAGAATCGAACTGAACAACGTCTTACTGTGAGGCGACAACGCTACCGCAGCAACACCACCGCGGGACAATTAGAGCCCTTAGCAGTGTTTAAGTAGAATATCTGATCTAAAGGGGCATTGAATAGTGAGAGAAGAATTTAATATATCTTTATTTACCAAATCTGAAAAAAATATTGATACTGGGTAGCAGGTATAGCATGTTAAACATTTTAATAAAATAAAAACTAAGGCTGTGACAAGTCAGTTACAGTGGATATAAAAAGTGTTTTTCAATTGAATTGTACAGGTTATAGGTCACATTAACGGTGGGAAAAGTTTTGAAATGACTTATTGTGGTCTCATTTTTTTATATCACAAAAACCTGGCATTTTAACAGGGGCATGTACACTTTTTATATCCACTGTATATGCATTCTCAAGAAGCAGGAAGGAAATGAGAATGTTTTTGGAAAGATCCGTCTGTAAAATATGTAGAGATTTGTTTGGAGGAATCTTTTGAACGGTTAATCACTGGAACTCATGGTAAGCTTAAAAGTAGAGTAAAGGATTATATTAGTAGTTGGAAAATGGTTTGGGTGAAATTGGAGCAGAGGGTATGAACACTGCATTTATTATTATATGCATTTCAGACTGTTCCAGCTAAGCCTCCATTCATTTTTTTAAATAAATAAAGAATGTAAGAAATGGCTTCACGCAAAGCTATCACGAGATGTTCTGTACCAAAATTAGATTGATTATATACCGTGCAATATATGCCTTGCAATCAGGGATAGAAGAGTTTAGTACAACAAAACAAGATCTGGAGCTGAGTATACTTTGGACCATCAGCTTCTTACTGAAAAGTTTAAAATTAAATTTAACAAAAACAAGAAAGGCACCTAGGCCAGTGAGATATTCCAAGTGAATATTTAGTGGAGTTGCAGACTAAATTTAAGGGATCAGACCTGTTGGATAGAGCAACTGAAACGTGGGTAGAAGTTTGTGATATTATTTAGGAGGTGGCATTAAAAATATTCCCAGTAAAAGGAGCTTAAGAAGATACAATGGCTGACTGTGTGGGCTTTAGAAGTGATCAAAGGAAAAAAAAAGAAAAAAAAAAGCGATGGAGATAGGAAAATATGTAAAAATAAATTGAGAGTTTCAGAGAATAGGAAGGAGAGATAATGAGACTTATTTAAATAATCAGTGCAAATAATTGTAGACAGTAGAATGGGAAAGACAGGAGTGGGGTCAAGAAAATTTGTGATGTTAAAAGAAACTTCCAGGAAAAATGGACACGAGAAAAGGCAAAGATGGGAGAGAGATCTAACAGAAGCAGAAAATATTAAGAAGAGTTAGTAGGCATATACTGCATAATGAAGGCTCTAACATCACTGATACATATGATAGTATATTCTGTGATCTAGAGACAGCCATCCTGGAAAGTGATGCTAATAGCAAGGTCATAGGAAGCAATGGAATTATATCTGAATTGCTTAAAATCCTATAAAATAATGCACTTACTATGTTGCTTGGAATATCTAGCAAATTTAGAAAACTTGACAGTGGTCATTAATGTTAGATCTGAAGTTGTCTTCATTTGCTCTTCATCCTGTGGGACACAGATCTGACACAAATCTGACTCAGACGCATTTCTCCAGCACCAGATCCGAGCTCCAAGCTCCTCCCTGATCCATAATGTCCCCTGTCTCCTTCCTCCATTCAGATCTCATTTGCCACGCTCATTGCAAGCATCTTGGTCATAGGGTGGCCACGGTGGTGCAGCGGTTAGCATTGCCACCTCACAGCAAGAGGTTCTCCGGTTCGATCTCTGGGGTGCCTTCTGTGCGGAGTCTGCATGTCCTCCCTGTGGTCACGTGGGTTTCCTCTGGGTGCTCCGGTTTCCTTCCACATCCCAAAGACATGCTGTAGGTGGATTGGACACTCTAAATTGGCCCTAGGTGTGAGTGTGTGCATGTGTGTGTGCCTTCTGTGGAAGGTTGGGCCACTCGACACCGTAAAAAACTCCTCTGCCAATCTTGAGCAGACAGGTGATCCGCTGTGGCGACCCCTAACCGGGAAAAGCTGAAAGAAGAAGAAGAAAAAAAAGATTGCAAGCATCATGGTCTGCTGCTCCAGGCTTTTTTGGGTAACTGTGTTTCATTTAGTGACTTAGATTCTCTTTCTATCTAACAATCTCTCTTTCTATCTTTTTCCTATACCCCCCCCTTTGTGTTGTTGTGCCAGTTAAAAAAAAAAATCTTTCCTTGCTCTTGCTATCCTGTCACCAAGAGTGTGTGTGTGTGCTTGTGTGTATTTTTCTGTTTGGGCTTCTCTTTTAGTAAGATGTCAGAGACACCCAAACCAGACGTCTGCAAGTGCACAGAGTGTAGCTATAAGCTTTCCCCAACTGATAGCCTCACTCTGTGTGTTGTTTGCCCATCTTCACTATTCCTGCTCGATCTGCGTGGGTTTCAGTTCCCGCGCATTGATCGTCAGGAGAAATAATCTTATACTCAATGCCCTTCTCCCTCTACCTACTACGGGGGCCCAGGCTATCCCTTCTAGTTTTACTCCTGCTGCTATTTCTGTCTCTGCTCCAGCCTCTGGGACTCGACCTCCTGCTTAGAGGACCGGGGACAGAGATAAGCACAAGTACAGAGAAAGGCCAAGGAAGCAGTCCCCCGACCGCTCTTCCTCAGCTAAACCAACAGCCAAGCTCTGTTCAGCTCCTAGCATTGGTTCTCCCCGACTCCATTCTCACTGTTTCTCCCCAGAGCCAGAAGTGCCTCAGAGCCATTCCCCAACATTGGCATCATGTCATTGCCTCTCTAGGCTGGTGTTGGTGGCTCTTCCTCCACATACACCCACAGCCTTTCTGAAGCCGAGGTGGACAGGATGATGCTGAGATTCATCTGCACTCAGATACAGATGGGAGTCTTGCCTGCCCCCTCTCCCTCCAGAGTGGGGGGCATGAAGTCTGCCCTCATCCTGATTACTCCTTCTCTGATCCGACCCCTGGTTATGGAGTCCTTGGGCCCGAGGACCCTCAGTGTCGAGGGGTCGGCATCGACTGCACCTGGCACCTCTACACTGGCCGTTACCTTGAGCAGGTCGGCTCTGACAAGCTTGGAGCTCTCCGGCTCCCAGAGCCGTAGCCTCAGTGCCAGATCAAAGTGGATGGTTTCAGCTTCAGGTGTTTCTGAGCAGAGTCTTCCAATTAGAGTCTTGGTGCTTGGAGGTTTGGCTCCATCTCCTCCATTGATCCAGAGGATTATGGAACTGATCGTAGCCCCAACTCAGGGGGTTCGTTCTCCTTCTGCCTTTTACGTGGTGGAGAGGGTTCTCCCGATCCTATGGAGTCCCTTGACGATCTTGTCCTTGGAATCTGTCCTGGCTTCCTCTCTTCCTGCTCGATCTGCTTGGGTTTCAATTCCCGCGCATTGATCGCCAGGAGGAATAATCTTATACTCAACGCCCTTCTCCCTCTACCTAGTACAGGAGCCCAGGCTATCTCTTCTAGTTCTACTCCTGCTGCTATTTCTGTCTCTGCTCCAGCCTCTGGGACTCAACCTCCTGCTTAGAGGACCGGGGGCAGAGATAAGCACAAGTACAGAGAAAGGCCAAGGAAGCAGTCCCCTGACCGCTCACAGCTAAACCACCAGCCAAGCTCTGTTCATCTCCTAGCATTGGTTCTCCCTGACTCCATTCTCCCTGTTTCTCCCCAGAGCCGGAAGTGCCTCAGAGCCATTCCCCAGCATCGGCATCATGTCATTGCCTCTCTATGCTGGTGTTGGTGGCTCTTCCTCCACATACACCCACAGCCTTTCTGAAGCCGAGGTGGACAGGATGATGCTGAGATTCAACCGCACTCAGATACAGATGGGAGTCTTGCCTGCCCCCTCTCCCTCCAGAGCGGGGGGCATGCAGTCTGCCCTCATCCTGATTAGTCCTTCTCCGATCCGACCCCTGGTTATGGAGTCCTTGGGCCCGAGGACCCTCAGTGTCGAGAGGTCGGCATCGACTGCACCTGGCACCTCTACACTGGCCGTTACCTTGAGCGGGTCGGCTCTGACAAGCTTGGAGCTCTCCGGCTCCCAGAGCCGTAGCCTCAGTGCCAGATCCAAGTGGATGGTTTCAGCTTCGGGTTTTTCTGAGCAGAGTCTTCCAATCAGAGTCTTGGTGCTTGGAGGTTTGGCTCCATGTCCTCCATTGATCCAGAGGATTATGGACCTGATTGTAGCCCCAACTCAGGGGGGTTCATTCTCCTTCTGCCTTTTACATGGTGGAGAGGGTTCTCCCGATCCCATGGAGACCCTTAACGATCTTGTCCTCGGAATCTGTCCAAGCTTCCTCTTTTTCTGGTCCAGATTACACCATCCTGCCACCTCAGGGACAGCCTGCTGCCTCTCTCCCCAGGGAGCTCCCACATGGGAACAGCTAGATGTTTTCAAGTCCTACCCAGAGTCCCCCCCCCCCGAGGAGGTTCCTTAAAAATGCATGTGTAAAAGGAGGCACTTAGACTCCCCGCCAGAGTCTCTCATGGAGAACACAGACTTGGAGGAAGGGGAGGGTTCCACCCGATCACCCCCAGAGGATGTCTCATTTGGAGACATCATGGAGATCCTGCAGCAACACGGAGGGGTGGTCTGTCGAAAAACACAACCCTGACGAGTCGGTGTTCCTGGAAGTGTTTGGCACAGGACCCTTTACTTCCTGGGTGTCCCTTCCCACAGATCCTCTGGTGGATCTTGTTACATCTTGGGCATGGGAGGAGCCCGATACAGTGGAGCCTATACCCAAATGCCCTGATAAGGTCCTCAGCACCCCTACCAAAAAACCACAGTAGTCAAAGGGACCCCCTGTCGATGCCATGGTGGTGGCAGTGGCCACCAGGAAGTCACTAGCACAGGAAAACTCCATGGTCCATTTGCTGGACTAAGAGTCTAGATCCTTGGACTATTTTGGGAAGTGGCCCTACACTTCAGCAACATTCTCTATACATGTGCTGAACTACATAGCACATGTTATTAGTCTTTAGCGAGACTTAGTGAAGGAGGCCGCTGAGTCTACCCCAGGGTCCATGTCGGTGAAGGATAGGAAAGTTTTCTCGTCTCAATTGGCCACCCTCACCTCCATTGCCAATACCTCTATGCAGCTTCTCTCTCCATCAGGTGTCACGCCTGGCTCCGACTTTGTACCTTCTCCTAGCCCTTCAAGGCTTCATTTACAAATGCCCCATATGCGATACAGTGGTCCAGCACGAGAAGTACAGGAAGACACACTTTGCCATCGGAATCTGTTTCTCAACCCCTCAATTATCCTTCTCCAGGAATCAGCGGGGGGTGAACAAGATGTGGTTCTGGAAGTCTCAGGGTTATTTCAGGACGCTCGGGACTCGCCTTCCCCCAAAAGTAGAGGGGGATTTGACAGATGCCACCCTCATGGCAGAGGGGGCCTGTGGAACCAAGGGTGTCGGGACTCATTCTCGGACAGGCCTGTGCAGCAGCCCTGAAGGGTTGCCCGGCTGCTCATCTCTGGAGGCATTCGGGGGTTGATTATCACTACACCAACAGCCTGGGAGTCTATCACAAATGGTCAGTGGGTGTTGTGAATCATATCCAGAGGATATTCAATTCCTTTCCTTCGAAAGCCAGTTCCAGTCAAATGCCTCCCAAACATTCCACCCACGCAAAGGGAGACATTAGCACAGGAGATTTCCATGCTGCTAGAAAAATGAGCCATCCATCCTGTCCCCCTAGACCATTCCAGTTTAGGCATTCATTCCAGGTTCTTTTTAGTGCCAAAGAAAACTGGGGACTTGATGCCAATTCTGGATCTCTCTACCCTCAAACTGTCAGTTGCCATTACAAAATTCCAGATGGTCACACTCCAGTCCATCCTGCGTTTCCTGCAGGAGAATGACTGGATGTGCTCAGTAGACCTTCAAGATGTGTACTATCACATCAAAATGGACAGACGTTCTCGTATGTTTCTCTGCTTCTGGCTGGGGGCCAATCATTACCAATTTAGAGTGCTACACTTTGGTCTCTCCACAGTCCCCAGGGTGTTCACCAAAGTGATGGCCATGATAGCAGCTCACTTGTGGCTGCAGGGCTTCCAGGTCTTCCCCTACTTGGAAGATTGGCTCCTTTCTGCCCCTTTCAGGCATCGACTCTGCCAAGCCAGGGATTTCCTTATCCAAACTGCCCACCAGTTGGGCATCATCATGAATCTCAACAAATCCCTGTTAAAACCGGTTCAAGTTCTGGAGTTCATTGGAGTCCAGGTGGACGCCATTCAGACCAAGGTTTTTCTGACACCCAACAGACTTCAGTCCCTCAAACTTCATGTCTTGCACATTCTTCAAGTTCCATCTCCTCCAGCAGAGTTTGTTTTAATGTCATTGGCGTCCACGGCAGCCATGATCTCCCTCGTTCCCACAGCTCGGTTGCACATGAAGGTGCTCCAGTGGACTCTGATGGTCCAGTGGTCATTTCTAGATCTACCACTGTCACATCCTGTTCATCTATCATGAGCATGCACAGATTCTCTTTGCTGATTAATTCAGTTCCTGGATCTTCTTCGCAGTCACCCATTAGTTCTTCCCACCCTTCTGACCACTGTGACCATGGACGCCTCCCTGCTCGGGTGGGGGGGCATTGCTTGGGAAGGACAGTTCAAGGTATGTGGTCTTCCCTGAAGACCCAGTTGTATATTAACATCCTGGAGATGAAGGTGGTGCTGTTGGCATTGCAAGTTCTTCATGCCCGTCTTTCCCTAGGGACAGTTGCATCCAGACAGACATGTTGGTAGTCTGGTACATCAACAAACAGGGGGAACCAGGTCTTACCCCCTTTGTTGCGAGGCCATGAGATTGTGGGAGTGGGTGAGCTCCACAGGCTGTTTTCTGGTGGCAATGCACATTCTGGGGAGATTCAACATTCTAGGGGACAGGCTCAGCAGGTCTATCCTGATGCCTTATGAGTGGTCTCTGAATCCTTCAGTAGCGAAACAGATCTTTCTAAAGTGGGGTCAGCCTTGCTGCAATCTCTTTGCCTCTCCTTCCAACGTGAAATGCAGCGAGTTTTTCACTCTGATACCCCCTCCAGGGGAGTCCCCCAGAGATGCTGTGGTTCATGCTTGGCCCTCCGGTCTTCTCTGTGCTTATCCTCCACTTCCCCTGATTCCAAAGTTCTTTCAGAAAGCGCAATGAATGGAGAGCTCAGTCATTCTTATTGCCCCATTCTGGCCTCACCAAGTATGGTTCCCTTCTCTGTGGTCTCACATAGTGTGTCCTCCCTGGACATTGGATCTGGTTTTGGATCTGCTTTCACATCCTTCAGGATTCCACAGCCATATCTGGCCAGTCTGAATCTCACCGCTTGGCTGCGGCACTTCCCATGATAGTTAGGACTCCCAGGCTGTCTTCTCCAGTTAAGAAGATTTTGGTAGCAGCTCATAGATCTTCCACAAGGAAGGTTTATTCAAGTAAGTGGAAGCGTTTCTCAATTTGGGCATCTCAGTGGGATTTGATCTCTTCACTGCTCCGATTCCTGATATCTTGGAGTTTCTGCCAGGCATTTTTCAACAGGGTGACAGTTTCTCTACAGTTAAAGTTCAGCTGGCGGCTATTTTTAATTTCCACATAGGGGATAATTCAGCTTCTCTAGCCTCTTCTAAGCTCTGCAAAGCTTTTCTCAAGGGTACTTTTCTTCTTAGGCCACTGATCTGGGACCCTACGCCCTCTTGGGACCTTACTTTGGTCCTTCAGTCCTTGGTTTCTTCCCCCTTTCAACCTGCTGCTTCAGTGGATCTACAGTTCCTGTCTTGGAAGACAGCATTCCTGATTGCTATTATTTCAACTAAAAGAGTGTTGAAGCTTTAGGCCTTATCAATTAAGGCTCCTTATATGATCTTCCATAAAGACATGGTATCTTTGCACACTAATCCTTCCTTTCTGCCAAAAGTGGCCTAAGAATCAAACATCAATCAGGTTATCAACCTCCATGTCTTCTTTCTAAACTTTCAGAATAAGAGAGAGTATAAATTGCACCTGCTGGATGCTCATAGACAGTTACGTTTTTACTTACACAGGACAAAGGCCCTTTGCAAGTCTGATCAACTTTTTGTTTCCTACTCTAAGCCCTTTTAGGGAAACCTTTTCCAAAGGTCACCATTGCTCGCTGGATTTCTCAGTGTATACATTTGGTGTATTCAACTAAAGGATTGTCTCCACCAGGTCAAGTTAAAGTGCATTCTGCTAGGTCTATGGCTACGTCAGCTGCGTTTTGGCCCAGAGTTTTCTTGGATGACATTTGCTGTGCAGCTACCTAGGCATCTTCACATACTTTCATGCCCATTACAAGTTGGATCTTCTTTCCAGAAGTAGGGCATCTTTTCGCTCCGCTGTGTTAAGGAATATCCTTCCATGAGGGCCTCCCAGGTGTTTGGTAGCTGGGGACTCTGTCCCACAGGTTGAAGAGAAATGAAGATAACAAATTCAGATAAAGAAGTTATGTACTTACCATAACGTTCCATCTGAGTTCATAGGTTCATAGGTTCATAGATTAGTACTAAGCTAACTGCCTTTGCGAGCCATTTTAAGCCTAGCCAATTATCTCTTGTGAGACTCAAACCCTGCACCTTGTGCTTGTAAGGCAAACACCTTAACCATTAGGCCACCCTCCCTCTTCATTTGTCTTCAACCATCCCTCCCTCCTTCCCCCTGCCTTATATGGGCTGTGTGGTGGTCTGGCTGGAAAAGACATGGCCCTTTCTTTGGCATAAATGGTCATTCCTTATAGTACTGTCTGGGATATTGTACCAAGAAATAAGACACTGTGTCAGGTTGGGTTGCTAAGGTGAGCAGCAAACTCGATCTGGAGGGAGGAGATGGGGGCATTATGTGTAGGGGAGGAGTTTGGAGCTCGGATCCGATGCTGGAAAAATGTGGCTGAGTCGGATCCTTCCGGATCCATGTCCCACAGGTTGAAGACAAATGAAGAACAACAACTCAGATGGAATGTTATGGTGAGTACATAACTTTTTTTTAATGTTACGTTAGGTTAGGAAAAGGTTACTTTATATTCTAATCCCAAAAAAGGCAGTGCTAAAGGGTATTCATAATATGGAACAGTTGCACTTGTTTCACACTGTAGCAAGGTAATGCTCAACATTCTTCAAGACTGACTACAGCAATATATGGACTGAGAACTGCCAAATGTGCAAGCTGGCTTTAAAAGAAGCAGAGGCACCAGAGATCAAATTGTCAACATCTGTTGAATAATGGAGAGGAAGTCCCATAAAAAATGTTTACATCTGCTTTACTGACTACTCTGAAGACTTTGACTGTATGGTCCATAACAGACCGTAGCAAGTTCTGAGAAATAAGGATACCAGGTCACCTTATTATCCTCCTGAAGAATCTGTATTCAGAACAAGAAGCAACATTTAGAACCAAATATGGAATAACTGACTGGTTCCATAATTGGAAACAAGTATGTCAAGGCAGTATATTGTCAGGGTCTAAATCATGTTGTCAAACTCTTGAAAGTTCGAATGTCATATGGTCGACACTATGTGATCAGCCTTTTAAAAGTTTGAATGTTTCAGCGGAGATCTCAGTACAGTGCGGAATGGGAAGATTTCCCTTTTCCGCACTGTCGTGCGATCTCGGAGTTGGTATATTTAAAGAGCGGTGTGGGGGTGCAGGGGGGGTTTGTCCCCCCTGCTTAAACCATTCAGGAAGGTTTTTTCTTTGGTTTATTTTTTTATTACATTTTTGAACTTTTAAAAGTTCGATCATGACGTTCGAACTTTTAAAAGTTTGATTATGTAATATAGACACTATTGTCATCCTACTTATTCAGTTGTTGTGATTTGTTTACTGTATTTTATTTTTCCTTTGTTGGTCGGGTTAGTTCCACTAGTCTAGTGGCCTCTTTTCAGTGGAGACCAGAGGTAGGATTTGTACTACTAGGGGAAATTTGGTCAGGGCATCAGGGAACTGCCCTTAGTTTTTTCCAGTAGATGCCATGGAATCTTGTACAGCCACCTCAGCTACAATGACTGCAGCAGAAGAGACCTCAGTAACTTCTCATTCAAAAGACAACACAATCAATAGTACAGTACCCCCCCCCCCCCATTGCTGTACTGCAGAGTCAGCAATCCAGTTACCTGGAGTGGGAAAAGAACCCACAGCCGACTGATCTTCCAGCACCAAAGTTGTGTGTGTGCGCGACCTGTTGTGCCACTGACAATGTGTATAGGTTCATAGGTATGTACTAGGCTAATGGCCCTGGTGTCTTTACAAGCCTAGCCCATAGACATGCCCTGGCATTGTGCTGCCCGTCGTTAATTCCCAGTGCCTGTATCAAGTAGAGCTACTAGAGTGATCCCTGGGGTGAACTTTCTATTTCCCATCCACTCATCAAGATTTCTCTTGAAGAGGGCTAGTGAGGTGCTCTGCTTGACATGTATGGGAAGTCTATTCCAGAGCATGGGCAGACTCTGGGTTATGGACATGTCCTTCAGCATGTTCTGTTGATTGTGGTAATGAGGTTGAGGTCTTTGGAACGTGTGGTGCAGAGGGATTGGGATTTCTTTAGATGTAGTGTTTCTAACAGTGCTGGGTCAGACATGACTTTGTAAGTCAAGCAGAGATTGCCTCTTAGTAGACGATATATGAGACAGAGAATAGCTGGAGTTTATTTGAGTCTGTCCATATAGGACATGTGTTTAAGGCCTAGGATCCTCTTCGTGCGGTACTTTTGTGGCCTGTCCAGCTGTTGCAGGTGTCTAGTGAGGTACATGCCAAATGGCGCATTATACTTTATGATTGGTCTAATGAGGGAAGAGTAGAGAGAAATGATGACCTCTTTCTTCCTGGATGCAAACCCCTTGGTAATGAGATGTGCCACATAGAAGGACTTTTCCGACCCCAGTGGCTATGTGGTGGTTGAAGGAGAGGTTGCTATCAACCTGTGTCTCCAGATCTCTTATAACGCTTTCAATGTTCATTGGGCTCCTATCAATGTGGTAATTAGTGGGAACTGAGTTTTTCCCAAAAGGGATGACAATGCATTTTTTGGCGTTAAGCTTAAGGCCATGGTTTCTACACCAGTCATTGGTCTCAGTGAGGCTTTTCTGTAGGATGTCTGCATCACTTGGGGAGTTAATAATGGCTCCCAGCTTGCAGTCGTCTGCGAATTTGGTCAGCAAAAGTCCCTCTGTGATGGCCTGGACTTCTGAGAAGTAGATGCCAAACAGGAGAGGACCCAGGACCAATCTCTGTGGGACTCCATTCGTGACTGGTTGGCAGTCTGACTTGGAGTCTGCTACTTTCACACTGTGCCTGTGAGCCAGTTTACAACCCACCTAAAGTTATAGGGGTTGATGCCTAGTTTGGTCAGTTTATCAATAATTCCTGAGTGAGGAATGGTATCCAAGGCCTTGGCCAGATCGAGGTAGGTTGTATGAACTGCATTACCTTCATCCACCGCTCTGGTGACTGACTCAAAGAAGTCAACCAGGTTGAGCAGGCGTGATCTACCTTTCACAAAACCAAATTGAGTGGGACCTAGAGTTTGGAGATTCCCTATATCCTTGTTAATTAGGTCCATGATGATGTGCTCGATAGGCTTACATCGTGCAGAATGCTGGGTTGGATGAATCAGATGCTGGAATCAAAAGTTTTGGGAGAAATATTAACAAACTCAGATATGCAGAAGGTACCACTCATATGGCAGAAAATTGTAAAGATTTGAAGAGCTTGATGATGAAGGTGAGAGTGGAAAATGTAAAATCTGTAAAAATCTCTCTTGTTGCTCAACATTATAAAAACTAAAATTGTGCAATCTAGCCCCATCATTTTTTTGCAGATAGGTGGGGAAGAAATGGAGGCAGTGATCGATTTTATTTTCCTAGGTTCGAAGATATCTGTAGATGGGGATTACAAGCATGAAATTAAAAGATGCTTTCTTTTTGGAAGGAAAGGCATGGCAAGTAATATTATTTTAAAGAGCAAAGGCATCATATTCTCAACAAAGCTATGGTTTTCACAGTAGTAATATATGGCTGTGAGAGCTATACTGTGATTAAGGCAGAAAACTGATGTTTTTTAACTGTGATTTTGTTGAAAACGTTTGAGAGTTCCGTGGACTGCAAGAACACTACATGAAATAAATCCAGACTGTTCAGTGCAAGACCTGATAGTAAACCAAAATCTGAAATGTTTGGCCATATAATACAAAGATACAATTGACCAGAGAAGACAATGATGCTGAGAAAGAGCAAAGGTAGGAGGAGGAGGAGGCAGCAGAAGCTAACGCAGATGGACTGCATTTCTGAAATAATGGATATGAATTGGCAAGCACCTAAACATATCTTGACAGACAGGTCAAGCATGCTGAAAACCTTGAAGTAAGAAAAAGATTAAACTAAATAGAGAAGCAACAAAAATTATGAATATTGTGTCTCTGAATCACATTTCCTGCAGTCATAGAAACTACTAATTTTGGCCTCAGCAGTTTTTGAGTCGTTTTCCTAACTCCTGATTTGTAACTCCATATCATATCCTGAGCTTTATTATGAAACAATGAAGATTAAGATCTTTTAGCCTTTGTTTGCCCAAACGTGATAGAAAATTAAAACTTGTATCACATTTTTTTGTTGAGAGAAAGTGAAAGATGCTAGGTAAGTATATAAGGGACATTGGTGTAAGAAGGACAATTTGCCTTTCACAAAAAAATTACTGAGGTATGTGAAATTTTTTAAACAGAAGGGTAATGGATTATTGGCTTATGTTGAATGTAAAACTGGTATACGTAAGGGATGAAATCACAGGAAAGAAAGGGAACACTAAGTAATATATTGGGGACAGATAATGCAAGAAGGTAATTGTATTTCTGGGGTGCAAACAGTTTGGAAATTTGGATTCCTGAGATATTTTAGGATTATTGAATACAGCAAAAAAGCTGAGTTTAATGGAGCTCATATAGAAGAGACCTACTAAGGTCATCCAGAGTTTATTGGAAGAGAAAGAGAGAGAGAGCGAGAGGGAGGGAAAGATGCAGTTATTGAAATAGGTGATAAGGAGCACATATGACATTTAAGACAATGAATGAATTAGAAAATACGGTAGGTAAGTTAAGGCAAGAGTAGGAGGATAGTGTTTAGTGCTGATAGTAAGTGCAGAATAATGGGAAGTTATATATTGGATACCATTATTTGTTACTATGTTATGCCATTTTGGGATTTTTTTGCTTAGAAATGATTTCACAAGTACTGTTATACACCACGACATTTGTAAAATATGTTGTGAAAATGTGGTTGTGGCATGCTGGTGATGTGAAGAGGAGGTTGTGGATATTTGTCAGCATGTATTATGGTGTTGTTCTAGACTGGATGATTGTATGTAGAGTCGCAGTTATTAATAGAATTTAAAAAACATGGATTACAGATTACAAA
>NC_056744.1:688783468-688963468 GCF_019279795.1 Protopterus annectens | reverse complement strand
CTTAAACTGACACAGATCTGCTGCATCAAGTAACGATTTGTTTAGGCTGGCAAGTAGAACCCATGTTTATTGTACCCAACACGTCTTTACTGTAGCTGCTAAGGATGTACCTTTCAAAATTACCTGCAAGGCGTTTATTTGAAGGACCGCTTCACTTTCATAAACCATACCTCTCAAATGTCTAGATTTTTTGCCTCATGTTTTTAGTCTGTTTCTCATAATTTTTTAGATTTTCTGGCAAGTCATTGAAGAATAAAATGACTAAATAACAGACATTTGAGTTTCAGACTTTGTCCTTCAGAAAATGTATGCTAATGTTAACCCTGTAATTCTAGTAACTTTCCTGGTTTATAAGAGTAATTAAAATTGGTCCCCGAATGTTTGGCTTTGTAGATTTCTTGTGCTTAGAGAGTGAGTGGTATGTGAGGCAGTACTGTTTAGATCAGAAGGACACTTGCGTTGGCGATGCTGTTTGACAGTGCTTGTTCTTTGTATCATTCATTTTTTCCTTTTTCTTTTGTACAGGCACTACCCTGCCTGCTGTAGAAGAAGTAGTGGTATACCGCAGCATTGTAAATATTCATTTTAAAAGAACATCATGAGCACATTATTCTTTTCTTTTTTTTAAATTCTCTTTTATTCTCCGTTTGTCCTCTGCTGCCTGCCAACCATCACCCCCCCGCCCTGCCTATCAGACCCATCTATTTGCCCTTCACTAGGGTCAAGAGCTACCCAAGAAGAAATGTTGTTTAGGCAGACATAAGGGGTTTTATAATGAGCCCTAACATCTCACACTTTGGCAATTGGCATGCATCCTTGCTATATGTGGACTTTGTAGTCCACTCCTTCTAGCAGTTGGATATGCATGCTTCCATACCATACCTCTTAGAGCAAGAAATCTGGACAAAGCCATAAATAATGGGGGGCAAAGGCCAAAAAATAGGGATATTGTTTAATGTTGCTATTACAAACTTAGAAAATTTATAGAATAACAGGTTTTACATTAATATGGATTTTCTGAAGGGTGTGAAGTTTGAAACTCAAATGTCTAGCATTGTTTTCTGAATTCAATCCTCAATGACTTGTCAGAAAACCAAAATTGTATGAGGAACAGATCAAAAATATGAGGCAAAAATCTGGACATTCGCAGAAAATCTGGACATTTGAGAGGTATGTTTCATATGTCCTCATGAAGCTATGTTTTTTCAAAGGATTAGTGTCAAAGCAACTTAGCTGCAGCTAAGTGAATGGCTCCGGTAACTGCACATTGTTTTTCCATCCCCCAGCAGGAAATATTGCAAAAATGACCACCACTATCCCTTTGGGATGGGGGAACTGTGGGCCACTGAATCCTATCTCTCATACCCTCTGTCCCATTTCTTCCAGCCTCTAAGCCACAAACTTAGGTCATCTGGGAGTTGCCATAGCTGCACCCCTGTATGCCATGGAGCTGGGCCGCCATTTTCTTTCTTTCTTTTTTTTGAATACATTGTAATTCTTAAACATTGACTTATGTCTATCATTCTTTGAACAGAAAGAGTTTTCATATGTAATACTGTACACAAAACCTTTGGAAACTACAGCAATCTGAACTGTATTCTTGCATCAGTACAAATCTTATGATAGTTTCAGAATTAAAAATAGTCTAGCATCATTGTTCACATGAGAGCTAAAGGAGAAAATATATTGTCCTGTCCTCCATAAACAAGAAAAGAAACCTACAGTTTTTAAGAAGGGTGCCTAAGACAGCTGAGCTTGCACATGCAAGCAGTAATTTTAGTTTTTAGCTAAAGGTTGCGTTCCGGAACTTTGTGTCATTCCATCATCTATTTCTGTATTGTTGTGACTGCTTCAGTTGTCTAAGTCACTGCTGAAGCAGTCATGTAGAAAAATCTTCACCGAAGAAGAGAAAAATGATTACTCTTTTTAAGTAATTCTTCTTTCATACCTGTTTGAGTAGAAATAATATACTGGAATGTACTTAATGAGCCGAAAGAATCCTGATCATAAGCTTCCGCAGTTGCTTGATTCAAGCAGGAGATATCATAGTTAACATGTTTGATACAGGAGAAAGCAGTGAAGCAGACGCTAAGCAGAACAGCCTGCAAATTCAGGTCAGCTTTCTGGATTGTTTAACATTGTTTTGTAGTGTGACTGAATATTTTTGATAAGCCAAACATCAGTTGCTGTAATAAGTGATTGTTTCTGCAATGCATCAAGTTTATAAGCTCTATTCAAAGTATTTTGTGTACTCTAGAAAATGTTGTTCTGCTGTTGAATGCCTGGTCACAGACATTTAAAGATAAATTAATTTGTACTGAAGCTTCCAAATAAATTATCACTATTTGCATTTTAAATACATTATGTTTATTGTCAGTCTTTGGAAATGCTTTTATTCTAGTTTCAGTGTAGCATTCCATAGTGTAAGTACCAGAAATTGTTCCAGAATGTGACTTGAGTATTTTAATTTAGTAGATAGGCTTTGTTGTATTGAGAAATTTTGCAAATACAAGGGAAACTAAGTTAACACATTGCAGTCCCTGCAGAATAAAGTTATGGAATGTATATTTGTTATGCTACCCATTAATGCATACAGACAAATGAAATCTGTATTGTTTTTCTCTGCCTTTTCCTATATTCTGTTTCTGAAGTAGAAGTTCTGTTTTAGAAGAATTATGACCACTTGCACAGAAACTGAATGTTGTGTGAAAGAAAAGTGGGACAAAGCATAACGCGATGTTAGCCAACAGGATTGTAATGCACAGTCTGCATTATGGCATTTCTTCTTGAACTGTGAGCCTAAACACCCAGCTGGCTTTTCAGTCTCCTGTGACCATATCTGATAAAGTTTAGACCCAGCATTAGGGGTCCCCCTTGTGAAGTTTATGACTGGTTTCATCCTTTCTACTAGCTGCAATTCATCATTTTTCTTGGGAGATCCTATGCTCATTGCTGATGCATACCTTGATATGTGCACATTGCATAATTGTCCCTGGTCCCTGAACTCACCATTTCCTTTTTGCTAGACAAATAGTTTGTGTATAATCACTCCAACATTTGATGCCCAGATATGAAGCCACTGATTCCACATATGACCATCAAATTACTAATCAAAGTCCAAACTGGCATTGTATTCACAATGCAAAGCAGTGCTTAAGTGATATGATTCACCCCTGCCATGTGCAAATGCCTTAGAGAGAAGCTTCTGGCCTGCTGTGATACTAGGAGGATGGCAATGCTTGAAAGCTTCTCTTGCAGGAATTGATGGAAATGTTCACTTCCGAGCCCTCAGCTGGAGCAATATCACAAGGGCTGAAGCTTGGGGGGGGGGGGGAGGTTAGCCCTCATCCAAGCTGCCCTGGAAGTGTTTGTTTCCAGAATATCCTTTCAGACCCAAAGATATTGCGGTCATGCTCTGAGAGAGGGCATTCAAGCCAAGCCAGAGTCAGCTGCCCTCTTCAGATGTCAAAGAGGGAGCTGCCAGAGATGCAGTCCTCCAACCCACTCCCACGTGGAGGACGGGAAGGCAACATTCAAAAATGTGCTGTAATTAGCCCTGTTTGTTCAGGTGTAGCCTATGGCTGACCAGTCTTATCCTGAAAAATAGCCTTTGGACTCACTACCCTTAGCTTATGGTACATGGGACCAATGTCTTCCTTTCTAGAGCCCTCCAGTCCAGAAGGGTCTGTCAGCTCAGCTTAAGATGAATCACTAGGTTATCCATTGCCAGGACTTATGTGTCAGACCTGAGTATCAGTCTTGTTTTGGTTGTTAGGAGCTTAAGTAACATTTGTAAGATGACATCCATAGTGTATATAGATTGATGCCTGTGCTGGGCCCAGTGCAGGCCTCTTTCATTGCATATTGCCTTTGCCAGTTTGAAACCCAGTGCACAGTAGTCCCACACTCACCTTTCTTCAGGAATATGGAAGAGTTCTTTCATGGAGATAATGAGGAACAAAGGACTTCGTCCCTCTCAGGCATTTATGAGTGGCCTGAAGATCTAGAAGACATTATCTTTCTGTGATGGAGAAGGACAATGAGTCAGTCCTTCACTCATTCAGCTCCCCCATAGCTGTTCATTTGGACAAACCCCTGAGAGTTATGGGTTCTAATATTATCTCAGCCTCAAATGTCTTCATTCTGTGTAATGTCTGAATGATTGTTTGGGAGAAGAAGGCGGGGGAGCCGTCAGCCATTCCACCAAATGTGCTGGCTTCAGTGATACTTTTTTGACAAACTGGAAAGATCCTGAGTCACCCTTGTGGCCCCAAAGAAAGAAAAGAAAGGAAAACAGAAAATAGCCCTGTGAAAGCCCTTAGCTAAAGGTAGTAAATTTATTGCTGGGCATACTAAAGCTGGCTCCTGTTTGATCTCTTCAGTCCTGTGCAGTTTGCAGAGGCCACAGCATTTTGCTACTCTTGTCACTAGACGAAGAGTGTAATTCCCTGGATAGTAGTGGAAGTTTCAGCTTATGAGATTCCTCAACTGTTTATCTCACCTGCCCAGATTCTAGTCAGCTCTAGATTATCAGGCATTTAAAAGGCTTGCAGACCACCATGAATCTGGCCTGTAAGAGGACTTCAGACAGACTTCATCTTTTACTTATAAGGGGCTCCCTGTTTAAAATGTTAGTACTTGTAACAGAGTACCAGCATGCAGGAAAATAAAGGCTGAAAATGCAGGAAAGAAGTGAATATCGAATATTGCTCTTCTCCTTAAAACTTCTTTTTTGCAGGGGACAAGCTCCCATGCTACCAATGTAGGGGACAAGTCCCCTCCCCCCGAACTTATATAATATAGTAACTCAGTGTTTGTCATACCTCAGAGAAAAGGGAAAATTCCAAGAAATGGCCATCTGTGTATGTGGGTCTGTTTTTAGGCCATTCAGCCTCAAAATTATAGGGTTCACTAAAGCAGGTCCCGGTGTTTCAAATGGTTACCTCTAAGGATTGCTTTCATGCAGCCTGCCTCAATTTTTTATTAGGGGTGATGGTGTGGTGAGGGCTGTAGGTTTAAGTATGAGCATCACTAGCTTCCTCTTTTCCACACCAGGAGCCCTTCTCCACTAGCCTGGAAGACAGAGTGCTTCTCCTTCCACTGAACAGAGAAGTTCCTCTATGCATATTCTCCTTTACCTCTGCTTCTAAGACTTCTGCTCTAGGTCCAGGAGGAGTCTCCAAAACTTCTGCTTCTGGCCACCTTCTGGCCAAGACATCATTGGTTCCCTTTCCTGTTTCACCAGTCAAAGAGAAATTTCTGGAGAATCCCTCTACAACCAGATCTCATCAGTAAATAGAGAGTGCAGCTCTTTCATCCCAATCTGACCTCTCTCAGTCTCCATCTCTGGATGATATGATTTTAATTCCTAAAAGACATGTTTTCTCGGAAGAGGTGGTTTGGGTTCTACAATAAGCCAGGACACCCAATACCAGTACATGGCCAAGTGGAAAAGATTCTTCACTTGGTGCCTTAAACACAGACTGCAACTCTTTCTGTCAGATATTCCTATTGTATTGTAATACCTCTGTGAGCTGCTACATTCTAGTTTGGCCTGTTCATTCGCTAAAGCCCACTTATTTGCTACCAATGCATGCCTAGCTTTAGAGTCCCCTCCCATGTTCAGAAGAGAGGTCAGAATTTTCCTGAGAGGGGGTTTGCTCCTTAAACCTCAAAGGAAGCTTATCACTCCACCATGGGGCTTTAAGTTTGTGTTGGAAAAACTTACTTTGCTCCCTTTGCCATCCTAAAATTCTGCACATGGAAAACTATGCTTCTACTGGTCTTCACCTCAGCTCGCAGAGTTTCTTAACTTCATGCTCTCATGGCCATTCCCTTATCTTCTGTAAATATAGGTTAAGCATTAGGCCAGCCTTTCTTTCATACCTAAAGTAATTACTGAACTGACCCTCAACCAGGCCATCCCACCTGCCTGCTTTCTTTCCCACTTCCCATAATGGGAGGAATTAATCTTACACTTTTTAGACATTCAAATGCAATTGAGGTTTTACTTGGATAAAACTAATGATATTTGTAGACAGATCAGCTGTTTGTTTCCTTCATGGACTCCAAGTTGGGACAACCAGTTTCTAAACAAACCATTGCATCCTGGATTTCAAAGACTATCTCTTGCTATTCACACCATGGAGGGCATAGTCTTTCCATGGTGTGACTATCTCTTGCTATTCACACCATGGAAAGACTATGTCCTCCTGCCTGAAAGCACATTCCACTTGAGCAATGGCTTTATCTGGTGCTTTCTACAAGAGTGTGGATACCAGATCCATTTTAGAAGCTGCAACCTGGTCCTCTGTCCACACCTTCTCTAAACACTATAAGTCTGACACATTCTCTAGATCCAGGGCAGCTTTTCCCACAACAATTCTGTCTGGCTTCCTGGATTCTACTGCCTCACTTTAGCCTTCCATCCTTCTTCTTTCTGCAGCTCTGAAAAATCACCCGTCTGTTATGAATACTGCAACAGCGATTTCAGTCAGGATATAGTACAGTGGTGTAAAACTTGCCATAACCGTAAATGTCCTACTGATCACTGTTGCAGTATTCCTTCCCTCCCTCCTTATCATCCTATTTTACTCATCTCTTCTTACACACACACACACACACACACACACACACACACACACACACACACGCACGCACGCACACACACACACACACACACACACACACACACACACACACACACTCCCAATTTAATAAATTACCTCTGGATGAGTTTACTTACCTGTTCAAATTACTCCCTATCTCAGTCATCTTCAAGACCCTGGCTTGGAGATAGTCTGAGGATCTCGCACATACATTTGTTTGCATACCCCTGTGCTAACAAACTGAGGTCATCATCCAGACACATGCCTTCAGGAAAGTAAAGCTTTGGTACCTCAGCCTGGCGTCAGTGGATGACAAGCCATCTGTTATGAATATTGCAACAGTGATCAGTAGGACATCTACTGTTATGGTAAGTTCTTACACAACTGTACTTTGTGTTCATTGCTGATTGTTGAGACATTACCAAGGATCAGAAGGTTCTGGATATGGTGTTGCTTGACCATTTCGTGGAGATCATAGGTCCTTCCCCATGGCAGGCCACATTGAGATACAATGTCATCTCAGTGGAGCTGTAAGAACAGGCCTGGACTGTATGTTGAAAGGTGCAATAGAGGGTGTTCATATTCCGAACAGGATCATTGGTTCTGTTCCTGAATGTGATGTATAGATTCCATCTCATTCTAATCCTCAAGAGATTTCAGACAGGTAGTAATGACTCATTTGCCAGGAGGCCAGCTGGATGGTTTAGGAAGACAAGCTGGATGTCTTTTTACACATTAGCTTTTGAGTACCACAGTTCATTTATTCTTGGTGTGTATCAGCTCAAATATAAAATGTTGCCATCTGGCAGTCTGGCAGTGTCAAAACTGTTCAGTAGTATGTTTCTTGTGGTGACCAAAGCTTTATGAGAGAAGGACTGTATGTGCTTCCATGCCTGGATGATTGGATTTTGATAACTCAGTCTAGCTACTGCCTAAAAATATCTCTGTAGTGGATATTTTCCTGGTTGTAGTCCCTAGAGATGATCATAAATTGGGAGAAATTATCTCTTACCTGCAAACAGAACATAGTCTTCACAGGCACAGAGCTGGATATGTTTCATTACTGACAATTTCTTTCTTGGGAGAGTACTCAGGAAGTTATAAGCTCATGGTACTGGCAGCCTGAATGTGGACACAGTGCATGGTCTAGGTCCAGACACTATGGTATTTTCATACCTTATGACAGCTGTGCTTTTCTTAGTACTGTTTGCATGCTTGTGTGTGTGGGCATTGCACTTGTTGCCATGAGTGTAAAATGGGCATGATTTCACATACCTTCTTCTGGTAGCAGACCATATCACCAGGCCCCTGAGTGGTGGGCAGTCCACATCAACATTTAGAGGGCTTTACTTTCTTGCAAGTTAATCTGTTACAGGCCCTTATAATGGATGCCTTTTATATGGTTCAATGGTTATGGATCCCAGTAGAGGGGGGGGGGCTGCACATTGACAATCTGCAGCTACAGACAGTCTTCTTGTCCCTGATTTCTTTGGAATAAAAGCTTCTTCTAGGGTCATTCCTCATTGCTTCAGACCAGCAGTCTGCTGTATGATATCTAATCAGGTAGTGAAACATTCATTAATACCCCCCCATATGTAAGTAAGTGATATAAATCTCAAGTAGACTATAGCTAGCCATCATGCTGTCAACAGTTCACATCCCAGGGGAAAAAAGGAAGGAAGCTATTGGCTTCACTGAGTTGTTCTTCAAGACCACTTTAGTTGAGCTGGTGATTTGGAAGCCATTGTTTGGTCTGGGTCTTCCTAAAGTGGACCACTCTAAATAGCAACCTGTTTGTCACTTATTAGACTCAGTTCTTTCCTTTTTCTTCTTTGTGCAATAGGATAAAGAGGAGATTGAATTGAATGTATACCCATCTCATGGCATGGGAAGTTGCATAGGTTCATAGGTTCATAGTAGGTTACTATGCTAATAGCACTAGAGCCCTTACAAGCCTAGCCATACTTATCCCAAGTTGTCCTAATTGTCAGTGGTTAGGTGAGTGGAGTTCACAGAGGTAAGGGTCTATAGTAGTTAATAATGACTTCCTCTGCCCCACAGGAACATGGGGCCACCCCAGGAGTAAATTTGCAGTCACTCATCCATTGATCTAGGTTGCATTTGAAGTGGGTCAAGGAAGTTCTCTGTTTCATGTGAATTGGAAGTTGTTTCACAGAAGTGGCACTCTCTGGGAGACCAGGTTAAGATCCCTGGAGTGAGTGACCCTTGTGCAGTTTGATTTACAAATGTATGAAGACAAAACAGCCAGCACCAGGAAAAATGAAGCAAAAGGTGTTTATTATAACCAGACCGGTTTCAGCATATAGCTTTCCTCAGTGGATGTTCTTCATCTCACATTGCTGCAGTCCTTACACTTGGGTAGTCCGCTGTCCTCGGTCGGCCCGAATATCAAAGCATTAGGCTGACGTCGGTCAAGGCGCTTAAGACTGACATCAGGACGTCAGGGTACAAATGCGCATGACCGACGTCATATCCTCAGTCTTTTTTGCCGCATGGTCCGATGCAGAAGCAGCGTTGCAAGTGCCGTTCGGCGTTCTGAAATTTTTCGAATTCGGAGTTTCAGACCGAGTCAAAGTTGGCTAAGTACCCGTTGGGAATATTTTAGTTTTTCTTGCCTCAGTGGTTTACCGGATGTCAGAAAAAGTGAATAACTGTATTTCTTGTGGGAAGCAGATACCGCATAGAGATTATCATACTTTGTGTATTCCTTGTTTGGGGCCTGAGCACGACGTTGTTGGGTGTCGCTTTTGTGCTAGGTTTAATAAGCGCACTATTAAGCGGAGGTTAGATTGCGCCAGGTTGGTCTTCGGGAAGCAGTGCAATTACAATATGCCGTCGGATGCTCCGACGCCCGCTTCTTCGAAGAAGCGCAAAGACAAAGCAGCTAAACCCAGGCAAGAAGAGTCGTCCGTGCGGACGCCGGTTCTTTGGAGGCGTCGGTGGAACCGGTGGTTCCACCGGAGGCTTCTCTGGAGTCCCAGGGGGAGACTTTGATATTGCAAGATGTGGCCTCTCAGGAGGCAGGTCAGGCTGAAGGGGCTTCTCAGGTTACTGTACTCCCCTCCCTTCCTAGGGTGGTTAGGCCCTCTCCTTCTGTTTCCAAGGCTTCTCCCAGAGGCAGGCCAGGTTTAGCTTCTGTTGGTGTCACTCCTAGTTCTTCAGGATCTGTGCCCAAGAAGCACATGCTCAAAATGGCAGAAGATTTAATTACTTTGATTAGAGGCTCTTTGCCCCCTCCTGATAAGAGATCTAGGGTGGAACCAGAGTTGGGGAGTTTTGAGCAGGTTTCGGATGTTTCAGAGTCTTCGGCTGAAGACTTGCAGGAGTATTCTCCTTATTCTGATTCTGATGTGGATGATTCTACTCCTTCTGCTTCTCCTCCAGAGGATTTTTCTTTTTCAGAGACTCTTCATTCTATGAGGGAACATTTTAAGTGGGAAGGTCAGGACTTCTCTGATTCCAGGAAAAGGCTTAGGGAATTTTTGCTTTTACCCCAGCATAGGCCTTTGGCTATTCCTCCTGTTCTGGATGTTGTGGAAGATGTGTTTGCGGAGGCTTCACTTAATCCTGATTCTTTGCCTCCTGCTCCTGTTAAGCCGGACAGGTATTACAGGGTGCCTGAAGCTCATAAATATCTGTATAAGAGTCCTAGGGCAGACCCAGAAACAGTTAGTCAGGGACCTAAGGGTGTCAAGGCCTCTGTGGTAAAAAATCCGGTTCCTCCAGATAAAGAGGCCAGAGCTTTGGATAGATGGGGAGAGAAAGTCTATACTTCTTCCACCTTAGCTATGAGGGCTTTGAATTGTCAGTTTCACATGTTGAAATATCAAAACTATCTTCTTTCTCAATTGAAGTCTAAGGTAGATGCTCTGGCGGAAGGCATTGAGTGTAAAGAATTGCAAGATTTGGTACATGTTTCTGAACAGGTGGGTAAGCATTCTTTGCAATGTGGATTTGATGCTGTACAGGCCTCGTCTAGGGTGGCTGCCACTGGGTCAGTTCTTCGCAGGCACGCCTGGCTGAGGGATCAGAATTTATCTGACCATGTTAAAACAAGGATTTTAGATGCTCCTTTACAGTCTGATGTATTGTTTGGTTCACCTGTGGAGGCAGTTTTAAAGAAAATGGAAGACAAGGCTAAGTCTATGCAGACTGTTAAAGATTTTTTGCAAGTTCAGCCTCCGAAGGAATTGGCCTGCTAAGGGGTGGACGTACCCTTCTTATGATTCACAGTCTAGGGGAAGATCTAGACGTGGTAGGGGTAGAGCTCAGGGCTCTTTCAGACCTAGAACAGGGAGTTCACCTGCACAGTCTTCGGGTGAGGGCAGGGGCCAGTCCTTTCGTAAACAGGCCCAATGACCTACCTTTTCAGCTGCCAGAGCCTTCTTGTCTGGCAGCACCTTTGGGAGGAAGTTTGGCACTCTTCAAAGAAAATTGGAATTTGATTACCCAGGACAAATGGGTATTGGATATTATACACCAAGGTTACAGGTTTTATTTCCATACATTGCCTCCTTTCAAGGGCATGCCAGACGTTCCTCCTCAGCAAAGAATAGAGGCTCAAAAACAAATTTCTCTGCTGCTGCAAATAGGGACATACAGCCGGTCCCTCTGCCAGAAGTAGGCCTGGGATTTTATTCACGCCTGTTCCTAGTACCAAAGAAGGGGAACACGTGGAGACCAATTTTGGATTTGTCTATCCTCAACACTTATCTGGACATTCCCAAGTTCAAAATGTTGACGTTACAACAGCTTTTACCTCTGCTGGGCAAAGATCACTGGATGGTGACTCTGGATCTCAAGGAAGCTTACCTTCATGTTCCTATCAGGCTAAGTTGCAGGAAGTATCTGCGTTTGAGCTGGGACTTCTCATTATCAGTTCTCTGCATTGCCCTTTGGCTTATCTACTGCCCAGAGTGTTCACAAAGGTTCTGGCTCCAGTGATAGCTTTCTTCAGGCTAAAAGGAATACAGATTTATCCTTATTTGGACGATTGCCTGATTCTGGCCAAAGGAAGGGACGAGCTTCTTCATCATTTACAATATGTGATAGCAGTGCTAAGATGCCTGGGGTATTCTGTGAACGAAATAAAGTCCAGTCTAGTACCCTCTCAGGACATGTGCTTTCTGGGTGTGAGACTGAATACAGCATCCCAGATGGCCTTTTTGACCCCGGACAAACAAAAGAATCTTTCACTTTACTTCCATCAATTGTCTCATCTGTCCAGGCTGACTGCAAGGACAGTCCTTCAAGCCTTGGGGTTCATGGCATCTTGTATTCTGGTGCTTCCCAATGCCAAACTACATATGAGGAAGCTACAATGGTATCTCAAAAATGTATGGACTCAGCACTGCCAAGATATGGACACTGTCATTCGGATAATACCTTGCATTCAAAAGGAATTTTTGTGGTGGGCTCAGGAATGTCACCTAAACAAGGGACTCTCTGTGACCCGGCCAGAGGCGAGTCAGATTCTAACGACAGATGCCTCAGACAAAGCTTGGGGAGCTCATCTAAATGGAAAGTGGATACAAGACACGTGGCCTGCCAGACTACAACATCTACATATCAACTTGAAGGAGATGTTAGCAGTCCAATTTGCATTAATAGCTTTCAAGGATTTACTTCTTCCAGGGCAGGTGTTGGTTCTAACAGACAACACAACTGTCATGTGGTACATCAACAAGCAAGGGGGAACACATTCCTATCCTCTATGCAGGCAAGCAATGATTTTGTGGGAGACTGCTCTCAGTTTACAACTCAATCTTCAGGCAAGGTTTCTGCCGAGCACAGAACTCCTTAGCAGGCGTGTTGAGCAGACAAATTATGGATCCCCACGAGTGGAAATTGGATCCTCATGTATTTCAGAAATTGACAGTGTCATGGGGAACTCCAGACATAGATCTGTTCGCTTCTCCACTAAACCACCAGCTGCCAAAGTTTTGCACAAAAGGTTTCATCCCACAGCTTGGAAAGTGGATGCTCTTTCTTTCAATTGGAGCAATCTTCATGTGTATGCCTTTCCACCTCTGCCTCTCCTCCCAAAGGTACTCCTAAAGGTCAGACAGGACAAGCCAAAGATGATTCTAATAGCTCCAGATTGGCCTCGACAGCACTGGTACCCATTACTGAGAAGTCTGGTTCGGGAGCCTCCATGGCCTTTGCCTTCGATTCCACACCTACTGTCTCAAGAGAACAGTCATTTACTCAATGTCAAACTTCACTCTCTTCACCTAACAGCCTGGCATATTCTGTTTTAAACCCTGGAGGGTCTCAGCTTCCGCAGCAAGTTTTGAATGTTATTTTGGAGGCCAGAAGGCCTAGTACAAGGAAAGTATACGCAGATAAATGGAAGAGATTTTTATTTTGGAGTGCAGCAAAGGAATTTGATGTTGCTAAGCCTAATTTAAGTGTGGCTCTTCAATATCTTGCTGAGTTACTGGACAAAGGGTTGTCCTTCTCTTCTATTAAGATTCATGCTGCAGCAATTTCTGCTCACTATGACTGTGATCCACCTTTGTTTTCTCATCCTTTGTTTAAGCAATTCCTTAGAGGGGCAAAGAATATAAGACCCCCACGTAGAGCTCCTACTCCTGCTTGGGATCTCAATTTTGTGTTGGAGAAACTCACTCTACAACCTTTTGAGCCTGCAGCTACTGCTGAGTTGAAATATTTATCATGGAAGACTGCTTTTTTGTTGGCCATTACCTCTGCGAGAAGGGTTTCTGAATTACAGGCCCTTATGGCAATTGAGCCTTTCTTAATTTTCCATAAGGATAGGGTATCTTTACGTACTAATCCTTCCTTTATGCCTAAGGTGGTTTCTAGTGTGGCTTTAAACCAAACTATTCATTTGCCTACTTTTTATGCAAACCCCCAAAATAAAGGGGAAAAGATTTTGCACACCTTGGATATACACAGGCAGTTGCGATATTATTTGAGCAGAACTAAAGGGTTCAGGCAGTCTCAGCAGTTGTTTGTTTCTTTTGCTTTGGGTTCTCAGGGCAAGCCTGTGTCAAAACAAACTATTTCTAAGTGGATTGGGTTTTGTATTGATTTCTGTTATTCCCATCATGGTAAGGAAGTTCCAGCTGGGATTAGGCCTCATTCCACTACAGCTACTGCCACATCTACAGCTTTTTTAAGGGGGGTAGCAACTAAAGATATTTTGGAGGCAGCTACTTGGAGTTCAGTGCATACTTTCTCTAAGCATTACCACCTTCCACTTTACTCTAAATCTAGGGCTGGGTTTGCCACTGCTATTTTACAGGGCATTTTGGCAGCTCCTACTACTTTATCGTTTTGCCATCCTCCCTTACCTCTGCTTTGGGATTTTACCCAAGTGTAAGGACTGCAGCAATGTGAGATGAAGAACATAGTACAGTTTTGTACCTACCATAAATGTAGATGTTCGAAGATCCACATTGCTGCAGTCCAATTACCCTTCCCTCCTTCCCCTCTGTTGTTAGAGGCGGTTGTGTGGTTTGGGTTGTAAATATTGTACATATTGTATATATATTGTTCATATGATTAGTGCAAGGGTGGTTGGTTGTTTTTTGCTGTCTTTTGGTTTTGACCTTTCTGTTTAGGGTCTTCTGACATCTGGGGCAAGAAAAGACTGAGGATATGACGTCGGTCATGCGCATTTGTACCCTGACGTCCTGATGTCAGTCTTAAGCGCCTTGACCGACGTCAGCCTAATGCTTTGATATTCGGGCCGACCGAGGACAGCGGACTACCCAAGTGTAAGGACTGCAGCAATGTGGATCTTCGAACATCTACATTTATGGTAGGTACAAAACTGTACTTTAACATAGTTGGCAGCACAAAAAACTGCATTTATATGTAGTCCAGTAAAGCAATAATGACATAATTTCCTGTCAAGAAAACATGATTAGGGAATGGTGCAAAACCATTATATACAATAATAATGTGAAAAATAAAAGAATGTGCATAAAAAGCAAACAAAATGTAATGAAAATATATTGCAATATTCCACTCAAAAAGTCTCAAGCAAAAACCTACTATAGACAAATAAAAATATTATAATTTGTCATTTAAACCTGGTGGAAAAAGACCACCCAGTTTGACAATCCATTTCTTTTCCTTAATATTTAGTAGGTTATGCCACCCTGTTTTAAAGGATTTGTTTCCCAATATTCTATCTATGATAGTAAAAGAAAATTTGGCTGTATTATGAATCAAGCTATGTTTGTATAAGGCATTGGTCATTCTGGCATTCCTGATGTCCCCTAAATGTTCCGACATCCAGAATCTAAACTGTCTGGATGTTTGTCCAATGTAAAATGCTTGACAGGTACATGTGGCTAAATAAATGACCCAATCCGTTCCACAATTGGCAAAGCAATAGATATCAAATAGTTCACCTGTGTTCTTACTAGTGAAGTTCTTGGTCTTAAAGACATATTTGCAATTTATACAATAAGTTTTTTTGGTTATCCAGTTTTATTTAATATTACCACTCTTCATTACTGGGTATAAGTATTGCATCAACACAGGCTTTGAACCAGATATCAGGGTCTTTTTGCATTAGTCAGTATTTGTCTACTATCTATAATTGAGGCCATATGCCTATTGATTAGGTTCCCCCTCACACATATTTTTTGTGAAAAATATTTTTGTGATTGGCCTTTTTGTAAATTTTGTGTTCAGGTCAGGTGCCATATTAATATCACTCAGTTCCGGAATTCTGTTCCCCTTATCAAAGTGTGGTTCAAATATTCACATTCATTTGAATTTTGGACTCTGACTTTCATGATATTATCTTTCACACTATATATTTGGGGACATCTGGACCCTCTAGTGGAATCTGGGTGCTTTTCTGTGATTCATATTTGATACTATTATTTCATTTACTTTCCAATGGGAACTGTGGCCATCCACCCTCTGGATTAGTTGCACTTTCAGTGTTTCATACAGTATGATTTCTCATATTTGGGAAGATTTACATCACATTTGACATTAGCCTTTTAGACAACCTATTGCCATGGATCTCAACAAATTACTTCAGGGGCTATGTGCGGACAAGGACGACATCCATGTCTTTGGAATAGAATTGAACAATGGCTCCAAGCAAAATAATATAACTGATCCAGTTGGCGGTTGTAGTCTGTTATTTACCCAACTAGGGAAGCAAGTTAAACCCTTACGTACCAATATTTGGCATTCCAGGCTTTTTAAAGCCTATCAAAATCGTAATATCATCCTCAGAGGTCTTAGAATAAAACAACAACCCCTGCTTAGTAAACCAGATGAAACACTATTAAAGGAATGGACTTTGGCACAACAGAATGCCTCCATGTCCTTTGTGAACATATTAGCTTCCTATTATGGTAGGACTATACAGGTCGATATTTGTGATGTACAAAAAATTTGTGAAGAATTGAAAGAATATGAACATTTACCCAATTTTAAAGAAAATTTGAGTAAACTATCCAGGGAGTTGATCGCCCTTGAGAATGGTTTAAAGGAGAAGAAATTGCACACATTTTACAGGGATGTGGAAGATTATGAGAGAGGGAAACCTTTTGAATCACAGAAAAGTGTCAGGTTTACTGAGGGTACTAGGAATCCCAGGTATTCCAATTTTACACGCAAAAAGAGGCCTCGGTCTATTTTGAAAAAAAGGCACTTCACAGGGCACAACTTCGGGGGAGGAATCCTCCACTACCGACACAGAAACCACCCACAATAATGATTCTCCTGTTTCAAAAAGAGGTCATAGTTCGGAATTCCCTTTAGGGGCAGGAGACATAGGGGGGGACGTAAACACAGGGGTACAAACCTTAGAGGACCTTTTTCAGTCCTTTGTAAAATTAATCTTGTTTGTTCTAATGTGTACAACATATCCAGTTTTGTATTAACACCTACTCAAGTATCATTGTTAAATAAAGGTCTTGGTTTTATTCCTGGCTTTTCTGTGGATGAGAGTACATTTGTTTCTAACATTTTGGCATTTTGTAAAAAAATTAACCTTAAATTATTTTTTGATCAACAGGATCACTCTCAAAGATCCGCTGAATTCCATTTTTTACCATCTAATTTCAATCCACCAATGGATAAACATGTTGCCATTTTCCAGCAAGCTGTCATTAAGGATTTACATCATCATTTGGGCTCTGGGAACATTCTGCGACGGAATTTGAATAGAGAGGAACAACAGGCTTTAGAGGACCTTAAATGTAACACTGATAACATTATTCTTCCTGCGGATAAGGGTGGGACAGTTGTGGTCATGGACTCCAGTTATTACTGGGCAGAGGGAATTAGACAGTTGTCTAACACTCGGCATTATTTGAACATGCCCTTGGACCCCACTCCTAATTTTAAGAAGGACATAGATGATTTTTTACAATCTGCAGTTGAGGAAGGGATCATTACTGCCAAAACTAAAATTCATTTGACTGTAAAGGACCCAGGTAAACAATATTTATATCTATTGCCCAAAATTCATAAATCTTTCAAAACACCTCCTGGTAGACCGATTGTTTCTGGAATTGTCTCACTTACAGAACCCCTGTCTGTTTTTTTGACTATTTAAAACCTTTATTGCCACACATTAGGGCCAGATTAAAAGACACGACCGAATTTTTGCAAATAGTCTCTGATTCTCAATTGGAACCTGATTGGTTAATGTGTACATTGGATGTTAAATCACTCTACACCTGCATTCCCCATTGGGCTGGGTTGATGGCATTGGAGTTTTGGCTCAACAAAATCAACATCTAGAGCCCAGGTTTTAACATTCTTCTAATTTGCATGGCTGAACATGTACTCACTAAAAATGTGTTTTATTTCCAAGACCAATGTTATTGGCAGATTCAGGGCACAGCCATGGGTGCATCTTTTGCTCCCATCTATGCTGATTTATACATGGGGTATGTAGAGGAACATATCATCTATAATGATTTACACAATTTGTACCTACCTGAGATTGACATTTGGCGACGCTACTTGGACGATTGTTGGCTTGTATGGAGAGGGGGCATTGAATATCTTGTGGAATTTGTTGATTACCTAAATTGTAACAAATGGGGGGGGGGGGCAGAATTCACCATAAACTACAATGCTAAAGAAATCAATTTTCTTGATGTACACTTAGAGCGTAAACCAGATCACGCCTTAAGAACTACGGTTTATAGGAAGTATCCCCAATATAATTGTTTGTTACATGCCTCAAGTCTCCACCCTAAGCATATTATTAACAATATTCCCAAATCTCAGTTTCTCAGAATTAAGAGAATTTGTTCCTCACAGCAGGACCTTACTCATTGCCATCAGGATCTAACAAACAGGTTTTTGAATAGGGGGTACAGCCAACACAATGTAAAATCAGCATTATTGTGGGCTCATAACCAACCAAGGGACAGCCTCCTGACATATAAAGATAAATATACCAGGAGTAACCAGGATATTCTCAGGTTGGTTACCACCTTTGGCAGGAACACTGGGCATCTTATTGGGATTATTGACAAACATTGGAACATACTTAAAACCAACACACGATTGCATGATTGGTTGGGTGATAGATGTCAGTTTTCATACCAAAAGGGGAAAACACTAGGCTCCCATTTCTCACACTATAAAAAGATTATGGGTCAGGAGGTCATCTATCACCAAACAACTTTGTCAGGGGAGAAACTAGTTGGGTGTTACCCCTGTGGACACTGTTCCTTTTGCAAATATGTCTTTAAGACCAAGAACTTCACTAGTAAGAACACAGGTAAACTATTTGGCATCTATTGCTTTGCCAATTGTGGAACGGATTGGGTCATTTATTTAGCCACATGTACCTGTCAGGCATTTTACATTGGACAAACATCCAGACAGTTTAGATTCCGGATGTCGGAACATTTAGGGGACATCAGGAATGCCAGAATGACCAATGCCTTATACAAACATAGCTTGATTCATAATACAGCCAAATTTTCTTTTACTATCATAGATAGAATATTGGGAAACAAATCCTTTAAAACAGGGTGGCATAACCTACTAAATATTAAGGAAAAGAAATGGATTGTCAAATTGGGTGGTCTTTTTCCACCAGGTTTAAATGACAAATTATAATATTTTTATTTGTCTATAGTAGGTTTTTGCTTGAGACTTTTTGAGTGGAATATTGCAATATATTTTCATTACATTTTGTTTGCTTTTTATGCAAATTCTTTTATTTTTCACATTATTATTGTATATAATGGTTTTGCACCATTCCTTAATCATGTTTTCTTGACAGGAAATGATGTCATTATTGCTTTACTGGACTACGTATAAATGCAGTTTTTGTGCTGCCAACCATGTTAAACCACTGAGGAAAGCTATATGCTGAAACCGGTCTGGTTATAATAAACACCTTCTGCTTCATTTTTCCTGGTGCTGGCTGTTTTGTCTTCATGCAAGTTTCTCTGGCCTGTGCATCTACCGTACTTGCTAGCTCTTCGCCTGCCTGATTTACAAATGTGTAGCATTTACATCAAGGCTAGCTCAGAGACTGCCCTCTCAGCCAAGCACAGGTCACCCCTTAGCAACGTGTAGGAGACAGAATACAGTGATGCGTAAGACTTGTTTTGTGTAACCTGTAATTTCTTGGTGAGAAACCACGTTGGTGTCTCCGGTTGTTGCAGGTGTCTGATGAGGTACATGCAAAAGAGAGCATTGTCCTCAATTATTAATCTGATGTGGGCAGAGTATAATGGAATTATAGCATCCTTAGATCTAGATGGAATACCTTTCCTTATAAGATGTGCCATATAGAAGGATTTCCTTACTACTGTGGATATGTGGTCGTCAAAGTTCAGGTTGCTGTCAACCTGAGTGCCCAGCTTATGTACTACTTGGTCTACACTTAGGGGGGTGCTATCTATAATGTAATTAGCAGGGATGTCAGCTTTCCCAAAGGGAGTAATAATGCATTTTTTTTTTGCATTTAGCTTCTTTGGCAGCAATCATTTGTCTGCGTTAATCCTATCTGCAATATATTGACATGGTTGGGGGACTCAGTGATTGCTCCCAATTTGCAATCATCAGCAAATTTGGTCAACCACAGGCCGTCTGAGTTTGTCTGGACTTCTGAGAAATAAATTCTGAACAGTAAGGGGCCTGGTACAGAACCATGTGTTATGCCACTATTGACTGGCCTTTTGCTAGACGTGATGTCACCCACTTTTACAGTATGCGTCTTCTCAGTGAGCCAGTTGGCTACTCATCTGGTACTGTAGGGGTTAATTCCCAATTGGGAAAGTTTCTCTATAATACCTGAGTGGGGGATTGTGTCAGATGCCTTGGTTAGGTCAAGGTAGGTGGTATGCACTGTTTTTGCCTTGTCCAGGGCCTTGGTGACTTTCTTGAAGAAGTCAGCCATGTTTAACAGGCATGATCTGCCTTTAACTAATCTGAATTGGGTTGGGTCCAGAGTTTGGAGATTACCTATGTCCTTGTTAATAAGGTCTATAATGATTCTTTCCATGGTCTTGCAGATGAGGCTAGTCAAGCTTATGGGCTTATAATTCCCAGTGTTGTTTGATGGTCCCCCTTGTGCAGAGAGATTACTGTTGCTGTCTTCCATTCTGCTGGAACATAGCCAGTTTGCAGGTTAAATAAGGATCCAAGTGGGTCTGCTAGATCATGTTTTAAGTTGTTTAAAAGGCAACCTGGGATGTTGTCTTGTCCCATTGTTGCCATGTTTTTGGCCTTGGAGAGTGCTGAGTTGACCTGCATCTTGAGATAATAGGCTGAGGAATGGTGGCAGGTATACTTTGGGGGATGTCTGGAGGGGACAGGGGAGTGAAATTTACTCCAAATCTGTCTGCAGGTTGGCTATTACCTCCGGTTGAGTATGGCTGATGACATCCACAACCAGTTCAGCGCAAAGCTGGGTATTCTGTTTTCGATTTCAGGTGTAGTTGAAGAATGCCTTGTGATTATCCTTAGCTAGGAAGGCTATTTTTGCATTGTAATTAGCTTTGGAGGACTTTACACAATCTCTGATTTGTTTGTTTAAGCTAGAGAGGGATTTCTCCTTCTGCTGCGCCAGTTCCCTCTTGTACTTGGACATTAGTTTCTTTCTGTTGTTGTATAGCCTGTTTATACTAGGAGTCCACCCCGGTGGCTTGTTTTTTCGACAAGACCTGGATTTAATTCGGTCAGGTACAGCCGATTCTATACAACTGCTTGAATAGTTATACAGAGCATTGGTGTACACATCTGCATAGGAGTCCATGTTGTCTGCATTCAAGGGGGCTTTGAAACTTCTTATACCTTCACTTAGTCGGAGGTAATTTGTCTTTGATAAATTCTTAAGCTCTTTGGAGCTTGATGGTGTATCTGGTCTTATAATTAAATCGAATGAAACTGATATATGGTCCAATCTTAGTAGGGAGGAGATCACACAGTGGGGGTGCAATGCTGTCCCATGTTAGTGAGTACTATGTCCAAGACATCTGATCCTCTTGTGGGTGTGCTGACTAGCTGTTCCAGAGCATTTGCATTGACAGTGTCCAAAAACCTCTGAGCCAGCATGTTTGTGGTCATGTATGTTTCCCAGTCAATGGCAGGATGATTAAAATCACCCATGAGTAGAGTGTTTGGCTGTATGGCAAGTGACCAGTAAGTCCAGGTATGTGGCATGCTTTTTTGTTTCATGGTGGGGGACCTATAGCTAGATATGATATAGTATTGGGCTTTTCCTATAGTTAATTGGACATGGAGTAGCTTAAGAGAGTCATACTGTTTGACCAGTCTTGAGGTGTACTTATCCGTATTGAAGATGTATGCACTTCCTGTTTTGGTTCTCTCACACTCAGTTTATGGCCTTAATGTATCCATGACATTGTATCCCTGCATGACTTGAGTTGCTTTCTGTGCTTTTAAACCATGTTTCAGTGACTGCACAGAGATCAGCATCTTCCAAAGTGAGGAGTGCTTCCAGGGAGTACAGTTTCTTGTTTAGACTCCTAGCATTAAGCAGCAGTACCTTCAGTTTATCTAGAGAAGATTTTGTTATGTTGGGAGGTTGGTTATTTTGACACTGCTTAAAACTCATTACAGCCAAGTGCACCTCCAGGCATTTCTGCAGTTACCTCCTACTGCACCTCTAGGCATCAAATATTGCTTGTTCATATTTGCTTTAATAATTCCAAAATCACACTACATACAAGGTATCAGAATATTTTATTTTGAAGCATACATTTTGGCAAACACAATTATATTGATATCTGACCTCTGTCAATGCATATTTGTTAGAATTGTATGTTGATAACTTCATTTTTCAAAGGCTCAAGCCACACTCACTGGTAGTTAACAATGCACACTCAAAAGAACCTTACTGGATGGAATGAGTTAAAAAGTCACAGTAGGGGTGGCTAAAGCCTGTGCCACTATCCAAAAGCCTATAGGAGACAGGTGCAGACCATCTGTGGCATAGCAGCGTGTGTTCTAAAATTGTATAATTTTGGGATAATATGCTTGTAAAAGTGACTTTGCATTATTATATATATTTTATATAATTTTATATATATTTTATATAATTTTAGGCCATTTTTTTATAAATGTTTATTCAAGTTTTAATGCTTGCCATATTTGTCTATACCTGGCTCTGAGGAAGTTTTTTTGTTTAATTATGGTGAATGTTTTTTTTAAAAAAAATCTTCATAGCAAATAATGTCATTAGAAGGGTAGCAATTGGTGTTAATTGTTTAATTCATATGTGTATTTGAATACTGGGTGGGTGAATTTAATTTTTTCTGAAGAAGTCCCGAAGAAGGAATGAAGGCACTCCGTTGTGGTAAATCACTGAAGTACTGTATTCAAGTTCTAATAAATTAGCATTTGTGAGTGAACTTGGCTGTTTGTCCTCTCTTCTGGTTACTTGGTTTGTGAAAGTCATCACAAGTTTATGTCGTGGAGAGAGGATCAGGCAGTGTGTTCACATAGAGAACGCAAACTCTAACAATGACATTATGGAGTTGTTGAATCAAATCAACAAGCAACTTACTCAGCATTCTACCCAAATCAATAGCGTGTTGGATAGACAGAATGGTAGCAGCCATTCTGGTAGTAGTTTGGGTTTACCGCTTACCCAGCCCACCCAATTATCGAGACCTGTTAGCGGTGAAGAACGTGGAGATGGTGGGTCAAATAATTCCTTCCACACATGGAGAAATAACAATTTTAACTTTAATGCAACAAATGTTGAGTTAGTGGGGGAGGTGCAGTTGCTCTCATTAACGGCAAGACTAAATGTCTTTGAAAAAAACTATGCTGCAATATAACAAACTGAAACTAGAAACTGGGTACTTGCAGAGGAATTTGGATTTAGAGCAAGTCCCACATGGTTTGCGGCTGTGGCGATACCCGAATGGAGTAGAGGGGAATCCTGACTTCATTAAAGATTTACACAAAGTCTTTGACAGTGCAGGTTTGGAGATTTTAAAGTTGATGATAAAATACAATAATGGAAAACTAGAGACTATGGCTACTGAATTGGACTTAATGCAGTTTTTCAATCTGATCTTTTTGAGCAGTATAGAACTAATTATGAGAATTTGTTTACTCATATAGACAGTGTTTGCAATAACATATTTATTCGTAAACTGAATAAAATTAAAAGGGATAGAAATGAATATGCGAGGGGCAAGGCATATCCAGTGTCAGCAGCTTGCCATAGCAATGCTGAGGGATCATCCAATTAACATGAGAATAGGGACAATGAGATGAGGTCTATACCAACGTCGTCTAATAATCAAAGAGAGAACGCCCCTTTAGATCAAGGGATGATGCGGTCAGAGAAACTGAAAAACAGAGGGCCGCATTTCAACAGTTATGCGTCCAACAATGTCGACAACAACAAAAGCAAGGATTATTCAGCACAGGGAGCGAGACTAAAGAATTTTTATGTTGTTCCTTAGCAGAAGAAATGATGGACGCTGCTATTAATGTTTTAAATGAAGTAAGTGTAAATGATGGTTTGGTTTCATGTGACTTTGTTATGAAATGTCCGCCTTTACATGGACTGTATATCTCCAGTAATAGTTTAAGGGCAGACAATCTGGAGGTTGTACGAATTAATGATTATGTTGTTACTAATGTTAATTCTTTTGATATGTGTGAACAAAATCACAACTTTGATTATTTTGTTGAGTATGCTAATGTAATGGACAACAACCCTAGTGGTTACTATTTTGTTGGGAGCGAATGTGATGGACTGGGGGGCTCAGTGAATATGCCATTGAATGATGAAGTGGATATCTTACCGAATGTTATATTAAATACTGCAGATTTCAAAATTTATAATTGCTCTAACACGCATATACATATAGCACATGCAAATTTATTAGCAAAATATTTCACTTATGTCCCAAGTAGAAGGGGCAAGATTGCTGATACTTTGATTGATTTAAAGCTCTTCACAAGGAAATTAAATTTGCGTGTGTGGTTTGGTGACAGTAATTCTAACAACAATGAAAGTACTAAAAAATTGTGTAAACCAAGCGCTTTTAACCCCCCCCCCCCTTTATGCAATTTAGTTGGGATTTTTGAAAAAGTATGTGAACTGGACATAAGGGAGGTATATAAATGTGCCTGTGATATCCCATGTGACAATTTAACTGCAGAAGAAAGTGCATTATTGTCAGAGATTTCTAAAGATAAAAAAATACGCATCATGAAGTCGGATGAAGGCAATGGAGTAATAATTATGGATAAGAGTGATTATTTGAATAGTATATCAGCCCTTTTAATGGATGATACCTATTGAGGAATTTCATTAAATGAGATTAATATATTATATAGAAGGTTGGATTTGGCACTGGAGGATATGTTATTACAAGAACAAATTGATGTTGATGCATATAATTATATGAAAAGTTAATATCCAGTAGTGGCAATTTTTTTTTGGTTGCCTAAAATCTACAAAGGGTTAAATAATCCTAAGTTTAGGGTTATTGTTGATTCAAAGAGAAGTAAAACATGCTTTATAGGGAAATATTTAGACTTCCAACTGAAAGGAGGTTTGTAGTATTTTAAATATGTTTGTAAGGACTCTTGGCAATTTTTGTCCAATTTAAATAATTTTCAGTTTATTGATAATATGTATTTGTTAACAGTTGATGTATGCAGTTTGTTTTCTGTTATACCGCAGGAAGAAGGTCTTTTATGGTTTGAAACCCAGTTATTAGCTACAGGTTTATATGACCAAGATAACATAAATGTTTGTGACTTTGATGGAGATGGTTCTGAAACATAATTTTATTTAGTTTGAAGGCCATATTTTAGTCAGAGCACTGGTGTGGCAATGGGGGTGGCCTGCGCCCCCATTTTTGCTAATTATGTCATGTCATATTGGGAAGACCAATACATGTTTAAATCTGAGTAAGTGAAATATATTAAGAACTGTACCAGATTTTTGGACAACGTGTTTTTGATTTGGATTGGACCGGGTGACATTTTAGTGCAGTTTTTAGAATATATTAATCATACTCTTGAATGCTTCAAGTTTACTTATGAATGCAGTCAGGTAAAAATAACTTATTTGGATTTTGAATTAAGAATAGACAAAAAATATCTAAAATATACAGGAGGCCTACTTTTTCAAATTTGTATTTAGAGTATATTAGTTGGCATGCAGAATTTCAAAAGAAGTCCATTGCCAAAGGGCAATTGGTCCGGGCTGCCAAAATGATTACTTTGGATAACGAATTTTTGGATGAAGCAAAGTTTATATTAGACATGTTTGAAAAAAGAGGTTATCCTACAGATTTGTTAATCAACATCAAGGAAGAAGTGTTAAATAAGCATAAAAGGGGCTTTTATTCGCCTATTTTAGGATCCCCAACCAAATAGTTACAGTAGGTGGTAATGATTTTGGGGTTGATAACATATATGCGAATTTAAGTTTTATTACTACTTTTAATAAGGATGCTTATAGGGTGTGTCAACTTATAGAAAAGAATTGGGAATTATTAACACTTGACAATAATATGTTTAAGAATTTCAGTAGGAAACCCAAGTTTGTATTTAGAAGAGAGAGATGTTTCAAGGAAATTTTGGAACGGGGGGGGGGGGTAGGTCACGGTTTCCTGCTATCACCCAAAAGGTTAGCAATTTTAAGTGTGGGATATGTTCCCACATTCATGTCACTGGAGATAGTTTTAATTTAAATGGAAGGCATATTCCCATAAAGAGTTATTACAATTGCCAGAGCAAGTATGTTATTTATTTAGCAAAATGTTCTTTATGTCCTGTATTCTACGTAGGGAAAACTTGTAGACGTTTTAGGAACAGGATTTATGAACATTTATTGGATATAAAACATTCAAAGAATGCAAATGCATTAAGTAGGCATCTATTAGAATATGAAGATAATTCATTTAGGTTTTTAATAATACAGCAAATAAGAGCTGATCAATAAGGGAAGGTTTTGAGTGAATTTTTGGATGTGTGTGAGTTGAAGTGGTAACTCTCCCTGGATGCCACTAGATATCCAGGTATTAATGAAATGGTGAATGTAAATTGTGTTCTAAAACTGAATCATGTTTTGGGATAATATGCTTGTAAAAGTGACTTTGCATTATTATATATATTTTTATATAACTTTAGGCCATTTTTATAAATGTTTATTCAAGTTTTAGTGCTTGCCATATTTGTCTATATTTGTGAGGCAGTTTTTTTGTTTAATTATGGTTAATGTTTTTTTTTTTTTTTTAATCTTCATAGCAAATAATGTTATTAGAAGGGTAGCAATTAGTGTTAATTATTTAATTGCTATGTATATTTGAATTTTGGGTGGGTGAATTTACTTTGTTCTGAAGAAGTCCCTAAGAAGGGATGAAAGCACTCAGTTGTGGTTATGGTTGAGTGGCTTGAGTGGTGTTCCTTCTAATTTCACATGACACCATAACTTCTTCTAATTTTACATTCCATTATAACTTATTCATAAAGTTCAGGGAATAAAGATCAGATTTAATTGATATCATCGTTTGGTGGCTGACGGTGGTGTGATTTCAGTTAGTCAGGTCCTTGACTCTAGAGTAAACTCTTCTGGTCTTAGCTATGGGTTTCCTCCATGGTTGGAGCAACAACTGAGTCCAGCTTAGGACTAACATACCTCTGAAAATCCTTTAATCTTGAATCTCTAGGCTAGGGTCTCAGAAGTAATTGCATCTGCTATGAAGCTGTCCACTCAGCAGGCCTTTGCCTCCAAGAGGAAACAATTTCCCATTTGGGAAAACTGATACACTCTGTACCATTTCATTTAATAAGCTTGCAGAAGCCTGACCAACTTGGGGCATCTGTGGGTCTTGCTTACTTCTTAGTCATGGTTTGTGCATCAGCTGTCTCTGCTTCTCAAGATCTTGCAGAGAACAGGATTATGACCAAGCATGGGCTTGTGACGCAGTATTTTAAGAGTGCTATATTTCTGTCCTCTTCTGAAGAATCCTCATCTTCTTTGTGATCTGAGTTTTATAACAGAAAGACTTACCTGCTTGCTATTTGAGCCTACTGAATCAGAATCATTGAATTAGTGTAATAATTTTTTTTTTTCTGGTGGCTACCCAACTTGGTTCAGGATCTTGGAGCCGTAGGCCTCCATATATAAGGGGAAATGTAGCTGGTATTTCACAGGAAGTGGATGTCTCTTAGGTTAACCTACATTTCCAACCTAAAGTGGAGTAACAGCCAAATTCAGTTTAAGGTGTATTTTCCATGCTGCTCTTTTTAAACCAGTACCAATTTACTACGGTCACTTATAAGACTTGACGACTGAACTTGAGAACTTATTTTACAAGGACTTAAAAGGACTTAGCTATATGCATTATATCCTGCTAAAGATATAAAAGCCGGCCAGCTTTAGGGCACCTTCTATGTGCCCAAGCTGTCAAGCCCTTCAGAACTTTCCTGCCGCCAAAGTGTATGCTCTTCTGAAACTTTCGAGGATTGACGGCCGGCTTGTACTTTCCTTTGCTGGATAGATAAATTCCCTTTGGGGGAAATAAATTTCCATTTTTTTATATTTCTGATGTTTTATTACTTTCCTCTTCAGGAAAGTTATTTTAAAGCTAGGACTGTTGTGTTTTAATGGACTTTCTGGAGACTGTGACATACTTTTAAACAAAGTGCTCATTTTTTTCTATCAGTTTTAAAGTAGTGTAAACTAACTTATAACTTATTTTGTATGGATAAATTGTGTATAATTTTCAATTGTGGGGCTGACATAGTGTTTGAAAGTGTTTTTTACTGTGTTTTTTTTTTTTTTCTGTCAAGAAAGTAATTTCTTTGGACTGATAGTTTTACCTGCATTTGCTGCTTCTCTTCCCTGGCAAAGAGGCACCATTTTCATCATGACCATGGAACAGATTGTCAGTCAGTCCTTCTTCCAACCACAAAAAGACAAAAGTAAAGAAAGAGCCTTTACCATAACAGCAGGCTACCAGTTTGTCTCAGCCACAGGTGGTTGACTGTGCTGTGAACATTTATTGTACCTCAGACCACTCTTCTTTTACCACAGATCCTGCAGAAGTAGCTTGTGTAGCCACTGTGGACTGGGGGTTAGCCATGTTCTCGGCTGTTGGAGTCCCCTCAATGGGTGAGGGAGAGCTACTCTTCTCAGTCTTGGTAGAGGGAACAGGGAAGGTTTCCTTGTTAGGTCAGAATGCTGTGCCCATCCCAGAGGAAGCAGCATCTGCCATTAGGAACATGGTTGGCCCCATTTTTCCTGTAAAAAAGAAACAGAAAAACAAATGTGTATCTCTTCCTCCTCAAATTTCTTTAGATAGGGGTAGTTTACTGGGACTGACTCGGGGTTTAATTCAGGCTGTTGATCCTTTCTGTAGAGTAGTTTCTGGTAAAAGAAACACGGATGCCTCTTCCTGAAGAGATTCAAGATTTTGAAGCTGAACAGGAAGATGCAGGGATGGATTCAAGATTGATTTTCTCTTTCTCATAGACTGTTGTTAGAATGTCCCAATGTTTTCCATGGAAGAACACCAAGGTTTCTCTGTCCCTCGGAAAACACTATGAATTGTTACAAAAGGACTTTCCAAAACCTACACCTATTCCTCAAGTCCTGTCTGCTTTAGAGGATGTGTATCTTACTGCCTGCAGTTTTCCAGATAGTTAGCCAACTGTCCCTAAAAAGGCAGATAGGATGTATACAGTTCTTCATTCTTTTAAATGTTTATACATTATTCCCAAACTTGAATCAAAGCCTTAGTTGACTTCACTGCTACTAAGCACCTAGGTAATTCCGGTCCTACTCTTTCTAATAAGGATTGGAAAAGTGTTGATAGGTATGAGAAAAAATGTATGCTTCTGTAACTTTGATTTTCAGAATTTTAAATTGTCAGTCTCATATGCTAAAGTTTGTTCCGAACATATTGTGAGAGTATGATGAATGTTTTATCTACAGTTTCTTCTTGAGAAGAAAAAACTGCTTTAAATAAGAGATCACCACTCATTGTTTCCAGTGTGTGTATGGTTATCTTGATACTTCTTTCACGACTATGGTCAATGGTACTTTTAAGGAGGTTCGTTTGCCTGCATTCTCTAAACTTCCCAGATGCTTCAAAATGAGATTTTAAATACTCCCTTGGATAGATATTTAGTGTTTGGCCCCTCTGTTGCAGAAGTGATCAAAAAGTGTGATGAAATGGGTAAGCTGACCCAAGGAACCTCTAACATTTTATTGTCCAAGGGATTTTCTTTCTCCTCATCCAGTTTTGCAAAAAAAAAAAAAAAAAAAAAAAAACACAGAATAAACAGTCTCAAAAGAATTCAGGTAAACAGAGATTTAAGAATTGGCAAGGGGGTTCCAAAAAGAAGTCTCAGACCTGCAATAACCAACAGTCCAAGAAGTCTGAATGACTTCTCAAGAGACATTATGACCCGTTCCTACCCTGGCCCTTCTTCTCTTCCAGAAAGTCTGAGTCTCCATTTTTTTCTATTTGGCAACACATTGTTTCAGACAACTGGGTTATACAAATCATTTAACAGGGTTACAAATGGCAGTAGGAGGAAGTTCCTCCTTTCAATGGAGTCATTCCTCATCCTGCAGATCAGACTGTTTTTGTTTCCACCTGTTGCTCATCACATGCAGTCCCAAGGAGTGATAGAACCAGTTCCTCCTTCCCAGGTGGGGAAGGAGTTTTATTCAAGGATGCTCCAATTGCTAAGGATAGAAAATGCTTGGAGACAATTTCTGGATCTTTCTTTCCTAAACCTGTTTGTGATAGTCCCCACATTCAAAATGATGTCACTTAACAACCTGTTACTGCGTCTTCCTCTTTCAAGTTTCCTGGTAGCACTGGACTTGAAATAGGCTTAACATCACATTCATGTTCATCCTTACTTCAGGCATTTCTTAAGGTTTTGTGTGTCTGGATCACATTATAATTTCTCTGCCTTACCCTTAGGGATATCTGCTGCACCAAGTGTGTTCACAAAGTGGCTTGGACCAGTTAAAGCTCATTGCAGGCTACAAGATATCCGCATTTTCTATTTTTAGATGACTTGCTTATCTTTGCAGACTCTTTTTCAAAATGTCAGAAGTCTCTTTCTTGGGTGAGAGATCTCTTGCACAAGTTGGGATTCCAAGAGAACATTCAAAGTGTTTTTTGACTCCCTTACTAAGGATTGTCCACAGACAACTTGGGTACTATCCTGACAACTATATCTTTCACATCTTTGGGATCAGTTGCTTATTTCTTGTGAAGGTAAGAAGAAGGGACAAACTGTGTCAAAACAGGCTATTTCCAAATGGCTGTCTAGGGCGAATTACCTTTTGTTACACTCACCATGAATAATCTATTCGAGCCGGGGTCAAGTCCCACTTGACCAGGGCCCTTGCTTCATGTATGGGTTTTTAAAAAGGACTAGATTCTAGAAGTATTCTAGATGATGCTAGTTGGTCCTCTGTGCATACTTGTACAAAGCACTGTAGGCTTGGTTCCTTTTCTTAGTCTAGCTCAAGTTTTGCTAGGACCATTCTCCATGGATTCCTGGACCCTTCTCCTTCCTCGTCCAAATATAGTTAGCTGTGGTTATCTACCCATCTAGCTAAGGCTATTGCAGCAGTGATCAATATGAAGAACATACTATAGTTGTGTTAAGTTCAATTTACCATAACAGTAGATGTTCAAATGATCACTGCTGCAGTAGCTGCCCCGTCCGTCCATCCCCCTTATTTTTTTTGGTGTGTTTTTTATGCTAGGATGTAGACGTTTATTTATTTATTTATTTTTTTTTATTACTAACCTTGCCCTTTCAAGGCACAGCCTCCCACTATCTGCTAGCTGGAAAACTCTGGAGGGCTTTGTCCCTGAACTTGTCATTTAGTCAGCTCATCTCAGACTGATTGACAGTTTGGCTGAATGGAAGGTGCCCTGAAGTTTTGGAAGCTGGCTGGCTGTTATATCCTTGGCAGGGTATAACCCATATAGCTAAGGCTACTGCAGCAGCAATCATTTGAGCATCTCTTGTTATGGTAAGTTCAACTTACACAACTGTACTTTATTTCTGAATCCTTCCTTTCATCTCTGTTTTCTTTGTCAAGGAAAAAGCAAGGAAAATTAGGCATTTACATTCCTAGGTATATATCCGGTTTTAGCTGAAGAAGTGAATTAGTGTAGGAGGTCCAAGCATCTGTTTGTCTCCTTTGCTTCCAGAAGGAAAAGGTTTGCATTGTTTTGTCTTTGGATAGTAAGCTACCCAGCGCTGGTGTCAGAGACCACTCTAGAGGTGTGGCTGATTTTGTGCTTGCTTCAGGAAAGGCTGCACTTCATCAGGCATTACTGTCTTGATCCTGACTTCAGGACCTGGGTTTCCTTTTTAGAACTCAGCCTTCTGCACATAATGTCACAGTATGTGTCAGCACAGAGGGCAGATACCCTGAAGGCAGGACATTCTGACAAAAATTCTAAATTGTGATTGATTGGGGTGGATGAACAAAATCAAAGAGCCCATTAAGGAATCCACTTCATATACCAGCTGATACTGTTAAGAACGTATCTGTCATTTCCACTGTGAGCAGTTCTATAATTTCATACAGCAGAAATCTTGCCAGTCTAACATGATTCATATCTATGACCGGGTCTCTTGTGATCGAAAAAATGCTTCTTAAACTTGGTTTATATGGACTTCAGTGAGGATTTTGACACATGCTTCCCAGAATAGCTGTGTTTAATTAATAGTTAAGGGATGGTGCCTCTAAATAAAAGAGGTATGGAAAACCATTTGACCTTAATCATGGTGAATAAAATTGAAGCTTTGTCACTGTTTTACACAACTGCTGCACAAAAAGTCTGGCCTGCAAGTGCACAGACTGGACAGTTTGTGTACAGTGCAATTTTACACACATGGCTATAGTATTTCTTTTAAGCACATCAGGCTTTTACCTCAGGTTTATTTAGTACATCCCCTCCTCTTTCATCTGTCTATAATTGCTTGTATTTGTCTTAGATCGTACTCCTCCCCTTTCTTTATAGTAACATTTTCCCTTCACTGTTATTGTACTTTTAGTTTCAGGGCATCCTTTATTTTTTCCTCTGACCATTCAAGTCTTCACCTGTCCTCAATCTTAGGCCACTCATTCTCTCAACAGTGAGAGTCCTGTGGTCCATGGACAACTGCTATTGGTATGTCTCCCACTTCTGCACGAGTAAATCCACAGTCAGCCCTGCTTCCTTGAAAGGCAGACATTTACAAGATCTCTATTCTCCACATGTGATTCTTCCCAGAGTATGTGCTCCAGATATGCAGTGCTTGACCAAGGAGAGCAGGCTACTCCTCGACATTCTTCTTTTTCTACAGGCAGCTTCTTCAGCTTCTGAGCCATTAATCAGACTTGAGTCATCTGGGTCATAGTCAGGGCTTTATCCCTTTCCACCTGGAGCTGGCCTAAAACAAACTTTATTGAAAAACACAGTAAAGGGAAGGAAGAAAGGAAGGAGTAACTTGGAACGGGGTGGAAAAGACAAGGAAGCTTGAAGCAGTGGAGGGAAAGTAGTCATATGTATTTGTGTGTATGTGTGTATATATATATATATATATATATATATATATATATATATATATATATATATATATATATATATATTTGTCTGTATGTATATACACACACACACACACACACACACACACACACACACATGCGAGTGCGCACACACACACACACACACACACACACACACACACACACACACACACACACACACACACACACAATGTAGGCAACTCTGTCATAACTGTTGTTCATCATCTAACTTCTTCATAATCATGTCATTATAAAGGGAAATGTTGGGACAGATTGCCATTCACGAGAATGAGAGATGCTTTCAAGAACATAATCTTTACTCAGACTCAAAATTGGCTCTAACCTTCACTCATGGCACCCATGCTCTTTAACTGGTTCATAGCATTTATAGTAACTAGATTTCCATACTGAAATATCTAGACAGTTTTAGCTGCAGAGAAGTAGCTGGTTTGGTCACCATCCATTCCAAATAAAGGTATGACTTATGTACCATAACAAAATAATAGTTTTTTTGGTGTATTGTCTAAGTTAAGATTATTTGTTAGAAATTTAAATTTGAAACTGACTTTTCCAACTTCTGACAATGCCAACTGCATTCATACCAACTAGCTATCTCATATAGCATCAGCATTTTGTGCAATTTGCAAAAAACTGATTTATGAACCTTTTCTTAGCTGAACTGCAGCACCATTTTATACCTTAACAGTTAATGAGGGGAAAGCTTTAAAGGAATTAAAATATAATCCAGATGTCATAAAAACAGCTGATAAGGGGGGGGGGTGCTTTGTTTTTCTTAACTGATCTGAACATATGGTGCTTATTATACAGTTATTAGATTTGGACACATTTAACCCCATTACTTGAGTAAATGTTGAGAAGTTTATTTAATATGCAAAATATATCGAATGTGATCTACCTATGGCTAATGACCTTACATTGCAAGTTACTGAATTTAATGTTCCATCCATGAAAATTCCATTTATTTATGGCCTTCAAAAAATAAGTCTCCAGTGATGCCCATAGTGTCTGCCTATCATACTTATTTGGAACATTTATTGAAGCCATTTCTGGGACATGTAAACAGTTACATCAGGGGCGGTAAAGACTTTTTACATCAGTTATATAAATTGTACAGCAGACATAAAGGAGAAAATATGTTGATGTTAACTCTGTGTTGAATCTATTTCACTGAACCCATAAGACAGTATTTGTGTGTATATAGGTGATTTTCCAACAACAAAAAATGAAACAGTTTGAACTTTATTTCACATAGTTGTATTTTTGTTTAATGATATTATTTATCGTCAACTTGCAGGAACAATTAAAGGTATTCTTGTGGCTAATGAACAGACACCACTACACTCTGTATTGCTGGATATATACCTATTTAGTGAACAGAATCCATAATGTAATAATATTTTGTTTTGTAAATGGTTTGTTGATGTAATTTTTTCTTTTGCTATGGAATAATAATCTAGAGAATTTTTAATCTTTTTTCACCTTTATTTGTAGAAGTTCCAATTATTTAAGATTTAAAATGAACCATTCTGATGTATTTAATTTTCTGTTTGTGACTATAGAGTTTGTGAATGTTAAGTAAATCAACTTTCTTTTATAAGAATGTACACATGAATAATGTCCTATACAGGTGTAGTATGCACCCTGGCTGTATATGTTATAGTATAGTATATGGACAGATGTTTAGTTTAAGCATACTAACACATTTATATTCAACTGTAGTAAAAGAACTGGATGTCACAATGAATGACCTCCAGCAACAAGGTTATTTATTGGAAGTACTTGAAGACATTAAATGTGATGTATTAGTTAACATAGCTCTTACATGGAGACTATATGTATCTGAGAGAGCTTCACAACTAACTATTGCTAGATATAGTAATAATAAAAATAGTATATTTCATTTTATTACAATTTATAAGAGGCGATTGCAACTAGCAATGCATTTTGTAAAGAGAAATTGGCCTCTTTTAACAGGTAACAATGAAATTAGTAAGCTCATATCCTAGAACCTGAAATTTGCATTTGAAAAATTAAACAATTTAAAAATATAGCTTTGCTAAAAAGGACAAACCTAAAACATATAATTGGCAAATGTCAGGTAAAATTGGCACATGTTTTTGTTATCATTGCTCTCTATGTCTGTACAATACTAATGATACCAAATGTAAGCATTCTGTAGCAGGTAAAACACACTGTTTTAATAAATCTACTAATTAGATAACTTAAGCTTTTTTTATTTACCTACACACACATTTTTGCATTGCATATTTTGTTGTCAAATCTGTTAGATGTCTTAAAGACAAATTAGTTGAACATTGCTCACACATCAGAGCTGTGGTGCTCAAAAATGCTTTGATTTGCATTCATTGCATTAACATGATTTGACATTCTTTTTATGTAGGGTGCTAGAGAAATACAAGAAGTGGTAACATGGACTTATATTTAGAGATGAGGGACTACTGTTTGATAATGTTATTTTGGGCTGATAAGCATTCTAGTCTCAACACTGCTGCTTCTTTAAATCTAATGTTAAAGTTGTGAGTCTTCTGTTAAGAAATAATTGAATGTAGTGTTCTTTATGATTATCCTCAGCTATATTTTTAATATCCCATATTGTGTTATTGCTTTTTACAAATATTTCAGTTTGAATGAATGTTAACGAATAGTTTTTGAGGGATAGGGACTTCTTTAAATGAAGCTAGATTGAAGTGAATTTTGATCGGTTGAGTCATATCCGTGTGAATGAATGACTCATGAATGAGTTTGATTGTTTTTTTGTTTTTTTTTAACATGTGGTCACTCTTTAAACTCTGGCGTTTTATGAATGAGTTTTTAAGTAATTTAAGAAGCAACCTCTTGATATGAAAGGTATTGCATTTAAATGCATATTTAAAGCATTTTATTTTGAATAAAGTCATTTTTACTCCATGGTTCCTGTACCTGGATATTTATCCTTGTGTCAAAGTGTGGCCCCAAAATGTCTTACAAAGCCCCTTTACTTTTCCCCTCTGAATCTAACATGAAGCTTTATGCAAAAATATGATTCTAAGTTAAGTATAGAATATAGAAACGGAGCAACTCTGACAATTATTCAGAGAAGTAGGATATATTTTAGATGCTTTGGGGTAAAAGAATGCAGACTTAGCAATACAAATCTTCACAGATATGCACAGTAAGTAGATTGTGTTGGATCCACTAGAGATCTGTCAATCATTTGTTAAAAGATCCCCTGTAGTCTTGCCCACTTGCTTCAAAAATGTATCAGGAAAAGATGTTCTGGTGTTCCTTGATAGAGTTTACATCTCTGAAACAAAGTCTGTCTTAATTATACCTTCTTGCATCAGTTTTTCCTAAGTATCTGTAGAAGAGGGAAGCATCAGCTTGTTTAGATTAGTGTATGACCTTTTCAAATTATGAAGTTTGTTAGGATGAACTATTTCTTCATGTAGGTTAGCCGGTATGTTTGATTCTAATTAATCTTACCCTTCATTACTTAGAATGGGGCCTGCCCTTACTAGTCCAACATATGAGCATGGTTTCACAACCTACCTTCCAGCATTTCTTAATAAGGCCTACTAAACTCTATACTGTTAGCAAAGATACCAAAAACTTGGATCCAGGGTTTGCAGGTACCTATTTCTGTTGAGTCCACCCCAGTCTAAGACAATATTCCTTACCATGGAATCTTTTAACAGCTGTTCTTTTCTCTTGGTGATAGAAATAGCCACTGCACTGTTCTGCTAACTGAGGATCTTTTCAGGCTTAACCTGGCTTCTAGGCAGAGTGAAAAAATACTGAAATGCACATCCAGTAATTATAATGTTTGATCTAGTATTTAGATGCTTCTTGCTGTTTGATATTAAGAACCTACTTTAGGATGCAGAGATGTTTAAAGTACTAATCTGGCTATCAGGTCTTTCTTTTAATGACCCTAGAGATGGGAGTCTTGGATGTGTCAGTGAATCCATAAGATGATATGGAATTTTGGGAAGTAGGCAGGTTTTGATAAACCAAAAATTTGGTCAGGGGTATAGAGCAATTTGCCAGTTATATGGCATGTTGATTAATAGCTGCATCCTTAAACTGCTCTGTTCTAATGCAGTAACATCAAAGGAAATCCATATACCAATTTATTTCATGGAGTGGTTACAACAAAGAAATGGCATTTGTCAGTGATGGGAAATAGAGTTGTGTAAATAAATTTGCCAAAACAGTAGATGCCCAAATGATCACTGCTGCAGTATCCTTAGTTTTATGAGTTATATCCTACATAGGATATAATAGCTGTCCAACCTCTAAAGCTTCAGGGCACCTTCCACATGCTCAAACAGTCAGTAAGCTTGAGCTAAGCTGAATAAAAAGATAGGTTTGGGTGCAAGCCATTCAGAGCATTCATGCCAACAGAGAGAGGGAGGCTAAGGATTCCCTGTGGAATGCACTATCAGAGATGCTCGGTGGGCAGATTGGTGTGATGAGGGAGATGATTTTTCAGAGCTATGATACAGAATTTAATTGCCTAGACACTGTAAGGTCTTTCAGAGTCTAAGTATGGTTGCTGGCAAAAAAGCAATTACTAGAAAATGGAAATCAAAATCTATGCCAACTATACTAGAAGTAGTGAATATAGTAACAGAGGTAAAACAACTGGAACTGAGATCTTTAGAAAAGGGTAGGAACAAACTACATAGGAATAAAAGGTAATTGTGGGAACAAAACATACAGGGGAATGAGGTTTAAAAGAAGGCAGGACTTAAATGAGCTATGTAATGTTTGACTGAAAATGATTGAGTAGATTATAAGTGATGTACAATGTTTGCAACTGGGAGTATGTCTGTATGGTTTGTGATGCAAAATGCTTGCAACTAGGATTGTGTCGATGTGGTTTGTTTTTTTTTATATAGATGTATGCTTGCCTATGTCATAAGTGATGGTTTAATAAAGATATGTCCTTTTTAAAAAAGCAGGAATTGAATAATCTATGTAATGTTGCTAAGGTTATATGATATATAGCAATATATGTGAAGTATAATGTTTGCAAACATGAACTTGTTAAAACAGTTTGATTACTTTTCTATAAGTGTAAATTTCCATATGTCACAAGTGAAATTCAACAAAGGTGTTAAAAAACAGAGAGAGGGAGGCTAAGCCCTGAAAGGTCAAAGCTAGGAATAACAAAAACATAAATGTCCACTGCCTGACGTTAACAACACACCAAAAAAAAGAGGGTGGGGAGGGAGTGGCTACTGCAATAATGATCGTTTGGACAGCTACTGTTATGGTACATTTACTTACACAACTATACTATGTTCATCATATTGATCACTGCTGCAGTAGCCTTAGCTATATGGGTAGATTACCATAGCTAACTACATTTGGGAGGTGGAAGGAGGAGTCCAAGAGCCCCTAGAGAATGGTCTTAGCAAAGCATGCTCTAGACCTAAAGAATGAATCCAGCTTATGCTGCTTTGTAAAAGTATGTACATAGGACCAAGTTGCTGCATCTAAAATACTTCTAGAATCAGATCATTTCAAAATGTAGAGTGGGCCTTGACCCTGCCTGGAATAGTTTTGTTGTGGTGAGTGTAACAAAAGATTAATAGCCTTAGACGACCACTTGGAAGTAGTCTGTTTTGACACAGGTTGTCCCTTCTTCTTACTTAAGCATTAAATGAACAATTCATTCAAAGATCTGAAAGATATAGTTCTGTCAAGATAGTACCTTAGTTATCTGAGGACATTCAAGGTATGGCATATCCTTTCTTCCTCATTTTTAGCTTCAGGAAAGAAAATGGAGAGATGGCTAGTTTGGCTTAAATTAAACCTGGATACAACTTTAGGCATTAAAGAAGGATTAGTTCTCAAAGAAACCCTATCCTTGTGGAAAATGAGATAGGGTAAACTCACCATAAGAGCTTTCAATTGAAGTACCCTTCTTACAAAGGTCAAAGCAATCAACAAAACTGTCCTTCTTGTTAAGAACCTTAAGTCAGACAGGTTAGATGCTTCCAATGAAATGGAACCAGTGTTAGTTTTTCTAACACAAAATTAAGATCCATAGGAGGGGCCAAGGGTTTACTTGGAGGCTTTTATGTAAAACCCATTTCAAAAAATATTTTTAAATGACACTGCATTGAAAGAGGAAGAACCACAGGTAGACATGCTAAAATGGCTGATAAATTAACCTTGATGGAGGAGAAGGAAAGACCATAGGACAGTAACTCACAAATAATGTAACACCAGAGGCACACTAACCCTGAATGGGTGCTGGTTATGATGCTGGCACCACATAAAAACCTTTTCCATTTACTATTGTAGGATTTTCTAGTAGTAGGCATTCTTGCCTCCATTTGTACCTGCCTCATAACTTCAGTAGACAGGTGCCTCAATGAAATTAAGACTCTATCATTCAGGCAGTCAGTTAAAGTTGTTTGGGGTTGTGGTGTATCAAACACCCGCGTTCTTGTTTGAGTAGATCTGGTTTGTGAGGAAGCTTGTGGTAATTGCCCCTAGACATTTCCAAAAGAAGGGAGAACAGAAGAGATTCACTGGAATGATCTTGTGGGATTCCCTCTGAATCTTCAAAAGTACCCTGAATATCAGTGGAAAAAGCATGCAGGAACATTCCTGTCCAAGGAAAAGAAAAGGCATCTATCTTCCAGGTCTTCTTGCATGGAGTCCTGGAGCATAATCTTGCCAGCTGATTGTTCAGAGAGGAAGTAAATGAGGAAGTAAATAGGTCTTTTTGAGAAACTCCCCACAGATGGATCAAATCTTTCCATTCATGAGACTCTGCCCTTGCCCTGCTCAGGTTGTCTGCCATACAGTTTTGCATTGACAGAATATCAAATGCCTGCAGGGTGACATTTTACTGTGAATCTGTATCCCAAGCTAACATAGGTAGTCTGCAAAGGGGGTAACTTGGTCCTCCTTTACGTGTTGATTACCCCATAAATGGCTATAGTATTGTCTTTAATAGCTTGAAGAGGTCCCAGGGACCAAAGATGATTGAGTGTTGAGTGCCTTTTTCAGCACAATTATCTATTTTATGTTTATGTGCTTGACTCTGTCCTTGGTGTCCCACACACCTTGCACTTGTATCCCTCCTGAAACTATCTAAGCAAAGTCCAATGCATATGTGCTGATTGACTGCTTTGGAACATAGATGGAGAAAGGGATACCCAGATTTAAGAATATTTTCAGTCTCCACCAAGTGATATCTCTTTTAACAAACCCCAGCACTGTGATTTGAAAAGACAGAGGTTGTTGGTGTTGGGACCGGAGAGACTTCATATACCATTGGATCTTTATCGTGGAATCTTGCTATAGGTATCATAAGAGTCACAGATGCCATGAGACCCAAAATCCTGAGGTATTCCCTCATTGTGACAGAAATCTGAATGGAAAACCTTAGAAACAGATCTAGATATAAATCTTTTTTAGCACAATTTTATGTAAAGGAGTCAAAAAGGACTTTTGAATGTTCTCTTGAAATTCCAGCTTGGTAAGAGATCTTTCACTTTGAAAAATACTCTGCAAAGATAAGCAGGTCATCTAAAAATGGAAAAAAAATGTGGATACCCTGTTGCCTGTAATTACCTATAACTGGATCTTGACACTTTGTGAACTGTTGGTGTAGTGGATAGTCCAGAGGGTAAGGCATAGAACTGCTAATGTTATCCAGTCACATGAAACCTTAAACTCCTAAAGTGTGGATGAATAGAGATGTGATGATAAGCATCTTTTAAATCTAGTGTTACCAGGAAACTTGCATGAAGTTAGAAAAGCTCACCCAGACTCTGCCACAACTTGCTGTGAGGGAAAGGTTAGTTTGGTTTTGCTTTTTTGTATTTTGGGTTGCTTTATTGCCTTCTTCTGTTTTGTATCTCATGATTAAAATTTTCTTTACACCGTGTTTTACTTGTATTTTACTTTTAATAGAATATTTAAACTAGGAAAGAGACCAAAGCTGTGTTTCTTGTGAGTCACACAGAAATTTGAACAGTTCAGTTAAGGTTAATTATCTGTGTGCTGAGGGTGGACATAGGAACTAAACCTTTTATTTAAGGGGTAAAATTAAACATAACACAGCTTTACTAGAAAAGCTCACCCAGACTCTGTCACAACTTAATGTGAGGGAAAGGTTGGTTTGTTTTTGCTTTCTTGTATTTTGTATTGCTTCATTGCCTTTTTTTATTTTGTATATTGTGATTTATTTTCTTTACACTGTGTTTTACTTGCATTCTGCTTTTAACTGCATATTTAAACTAAGAGACTACAGCTGTCTCTCTTCTGAGTCACTCAAGACTAGGTTTTTCCCCACCCTTCCACTCTGGTGCTGTTGTATTTTTTAAACTCAACTGTCTTTCTAGTTGCTTGCCCCTTGTGTTAATTTGACCACATATCCCATTCCCTCTCCTCTTACATAGCATGTTGTGAGTAAGCACAACATTTTCATTTTGTGAAATCACTCTCCTGCAACCATTTAAATTTTATTGGCCATCCCACTGTATTCTCTAGAACCAGAATACAGAGTACCCACCCCTTCCAATTTATTTTACTCTTTTAAAATTAGTGGCTGTCCACCTAGATACATAAAGCTTAACATACCCCCTTTTTCATATCTAACTGCTTAGTGCACACTGCAGTTCTTAAGATATTAACACATTTTTGCATCTTACCTTTAAAATCTGCAATGGCTACTCCAAGATCAACAATTACTGGATAGTCCACATTCTGCCTCTCAGTATTCATCTTGTGATTAGTGCTTCTGTTTTTGCTCCTGGTGAGAGAAGGAACATAGGAATATTCTTTCCTGGGGACTGCTGTTCACTGGAAAGCCTAATTACTGCTTCATAGATGTCAATTTGGAATTTGTGCTTATATTTTGCTCCTGGTGAGAGAAGGAGCAGAGTGCATACATTCGTGACTCTTTCTGGTTGGGAAGTGAGTGTCTGTGCTTGCCTTCTTGATTGGTCTGGTTGCTATTGAATGCATGAACCAGGAAAAGGCTACAACAAGCCCTACAGACCCTTACAACATCTGGGACAAGATTGTTGATCACCAAAGAGTCTGTGGCCTGCTTGTCATCTTAGGATTGGTGCTACTATTTTGCTTCTGTGAAAGAAGAAGCAAAGAAGCATTGTATCCCAGCAGAGTAAAGGTGTGGTGAGACCAACACTAGTAGTAGTCAGGCAGTAGCCATTCAGGTGACTCCCCTCTTTTCATCATTCTTGACAAGCTAATTTCTTATTTACAGTAAGTGCTGCTTGATTTGTTTCCAACTTTAGAATATTTGCCTAAACACTTTATCCATAAATCATCAGGTTTTATTTGTTAGTTTCCCCTCACGTGTTTGGCAGTGCCTTGAGTCGACAGTTTTCCTGTAAAAGTGCCATTGAAATTTCACCAGTACCTAGTTACACACAGGACAACTAGTTTGCAGTGAAAGGCACTGCCCCCAGAGTTGCAAACTGGATACTTCTGACATTACTTTATATTCTCACTCCAGCTGTCTAATCAATAAAAAAAGGTCTGTTGCCATGGATATGAACATTCTCACAATTTCCGTTACCAGCTTGGTGGCTATGGGTATCCTGAGGCAGTGTAGAAATTGCCTCACATTTTGACAACCAGTTAATTCTCAAAAATTTGATATTGTATGTGAGAGATGTATTTGCACAATGCCACTGGAGGCAATCTCTCACATAAAAGGACTCCTGATGTCAGTAAGATTGTCAGTAGTACAAATGCTGCAGCCATCAAACACAATTCAAAGCAAACACACTGACTCACACATTCTGAGGCACTTAAATGTAACCTTTCCAAACCCCAAAGATCTTTTAGATGAAGTACACATAACAAACACCCTCAGCAACCTGGAATGCACTCTTAAAAAAGAAAACCCACATCAACATATACAGCCACATCTCATGGAGCATCTACTTTTAAGCTCATAAGACAAGCCACCTTGGAATCCCTCATTCTAGTCATTGGAGACTCCATTGTGAGACACACTGATGTCCCTCTCAGCAGGCGGAGTAAGGAGAAAGCCATAGTCACTTGCTTATCAGGGGCCAGGATCTGCCACATTATGCACTCTCTCAGGGCATTGGACCACAAGTACCAGTATGACTCAGTCATAGTCTATGAGGGTGTAAATGACTTGAGACATACCTCCCTAGACTGTATGAAGAGAGACGTCATGGTGTTCCCAGAATATGTGTCCCAGCTGGTATGAGCCTACCATTGAGCAGCATTTTACCTTCTCTAATGATGATGCCACAATATGAACAAAAGATGACTAACTTTAATAATCGGCTTAGTTTCTGGTATCATTCTAAGGGGATGAAATATTTGTCAGCATGGAGGGAGATGGTCAACAGATGACACTTCATCGCCAGGGATGGTCTGCACCTCTACCCTCTAGGGTTTTGAATATTAACTAAAACATTGTCCTCATCCATAGTGCCTTTTTTAGACAATGACAAACTTAAAGTCCTTCCAACATAGCCAGTCTAAACCAAGAAAATCTAAAGGTGTTACTGCTCAATGCTAGGAGTCTAAACAAAAAACTCCACTCCCTAGAAGCTGTCTTCACCCTAGAGAATGCTGATGTCTATGCAGTCACTGTGACATGGTTTAAAGCTGCGAAGAACACAACGACAGTGCAAGGTTATAATGCCTTCCACAGCTACTACACAGACAGGCACTAAAGGTGGAGGTGTCTCATTTACATAAAAATAAGTGTACCGCAAGGCTGGTCAAACAAGACAATGCACTTGAGCTTCTCCTTGTTCAAATCACCATAGGCAAAATCCACTGCCACTTCTTTGCAAGCTCTAAGCCCCCCTCTATGATCCAGGGAACCCATATCATGTATTTAAGCTCACCATCCAGCCCAATACCATATTCATGGGCAACTTTAATTACCCCACTATTAAGTGGAAATCATATGCAACACCAAATGTACAGGCACAGAGATTCCTGGATTTTGTAAGGACAAACTACCTGAACCAGATTGTCAGTACACCAACAAGGGGTGCAACCATACTGGATTTGGTCCTCACTAATATGGGAGAGTGCTGCACACCTCCCTAGTGTAATGTCTTCTCTGGTAAGGTCAGACCATAAAATTGTCTCCTTTGAAGTAAAAATAGAGCCTGAAACTCTAGCTAACCCTGGAATATTCAAGAACTACACTAAGGCTAATTTCGTACTTTTAAGTGATAACCTGGAAAAATGTCAAGCCCCATTAAACTCTGACAATATTGCTGCCTATGCAAAACCGTTCACAGAAACCCTGTACAAGCATGTTAAAAGCTGCATAGAGGCAGCTGTACCCACCAAGAAGAAGTACAGAACTAACTCAAAAAACAAGCTACCCATGGTGGAATCACAGCATCAGTAGACTTTATAACAGAAGGAAGAAAATCATGGCAAAAATTAGCAGGTGCAGCACCCAGCAGGAAAAAAGCACTCTCATCAAACTAAACAAATAATGTCTACCAAAGCCAAATTTGAGGTAAATTTGTCTTTCCAGGCAAAAGATAACCACAAGGCATTCTTTAGCTATGTCTGTAACCTCAGAAGCAATACACAATTGTGTGCAGAGCTCATTGTAAATGGAGCCACCTATATTGAGCCAGAAGATACAGCAAACATTCTGGCCAATAAATTCAGCTCCATTACACCCTTCCCCCATCAACCTTCCCTCAGGAAATACCATCAAATATAATTTCTCCTGCTATCACTAGGGAACAGGCCCTTAATGTTGTCTCTAAGGCCAGGAATACTGCATCACTGAGTCCAGACAGTATCCCAGGATGCCTTTGCAATAGCATGAACCATGATCTATCAGGTCCTCTGGAATTGCTGTTTAACTGTAGCCTCCAAACAGGTTTTGTGCCTCATGAATGGAGGACAGCAACAGTCATCCCTCTGCACAAAAGTGATCCAACTATAGACCCTGGAAAATACAGACCCATAAGTCTCACTAGTTTCATATGCAAAGCCATGTAAAGAATGATCATGGAATTGATCAATAATGACATAGGAAGCCTCTGGACACTGGACCCAACCCAGTTTGCTTTTAGCAAGGGCAGGTCATACCTACTCAACTTGGTGAACTTCTTTGAGAAGGTCACCAAAGCAATGTATGAGGGCAAGAAGTTTCACATTGCCCACCTTGATCTGGCAAAGGCATTTAACACAATCCCCCATTTGGGCATTGTTGACAGAATTAAGAGGTTAGGTACAAACCCTTATGTCACCTGGTGGATAGTCAGCTGGCTCAAGGACAGGACCCTGGAAGTTAGAATTGAAGAGTCCACCTGTACAAAGAGGCCAGTCAGAAGTGGAGTCCCTCAGAGATTGGTCTTGGGACCGCTGCTTTTTGGCATTTACTTCTCTGAAGTCAAGGTCAATGTCAATGGCTTGTGAAGTTTGCAGATAATTACAAATTAAGAGCTGTCATTGAATCAACCACTGGCACAATTGTTCTCCATGAAGGGCTGACACAGACCCACAACTGGTTCCAGAGTCATGGACTAAAACTAAATGCCAAGAAATGCAAAATAGTATTGTTTGGGAAGTCATACACCCCTGGTAACTATCCAACAATTGTAACATCTACAGAAGTTCCTCACTAAAAGAATATAGGGCGTAAGTAACATGTCCTATGCAGACCATCTCATGGCCCGCTCTCTGTATTCTGTCTCCTACAGGCTGTTGAGGGAGAAATATATACCTGGCATACAAGGCGTCATCAGACCCCACTCTGACAGACTTCCTGCATATCTGCAAAACAAACAGCACCAGAATTATCCATTCTAAAGACATAAAACTTGCCTGTGATTTAAATAGGACCTGCTGAAGAGACAGGTATTTTTCCCAGAGACAACCCCTGCTCTGGAACACGCTCCCCATCCATGTGAAGCAGAGTTCCTCCCTAACCCAGTTCAAGTGTAATATGGACAGCTGGATGGGGAACAGGAAATTCATCCCTGATTTGGCACTTATGTCTTTAATGGACACAGGCAGCCTGTAAATGGTTCATCTCCCAGGCCCCTGCTTGTTAATGTTTTATTTCTCTAGCCCCTGCTTACACTTGTCAAGGGTACCAGAAGTTGTCAAAGATTTGGGATGCATGGCTAGGCTTAAAAAGGCTGTTGTGGTCTTTAGCCTAGTAAACACCTATGAACCTAATAGCCTATAAAGTGACATCACTTTGAATTTGGGCACTATCACAAAGATTTAGGAAAGAAGGATCCAGACCTGATCTCCAGGCATTTTTCTTTCTTTGGCACTAAAATCATCTTATAATAAAAACCTTTCCCCATCTGGGAAGGAAGAACTGGTTCTCTCGCTCCCTGAGAAAGCATGTGATTAAGGACAAGTGGAAGTAAGAGTCTGGTCTGGTGGATAAGGGATTACCCCCTGGAAAGGAGGAATTTCCTTTCACTGCCATCTGTATCCTTGATGAAGGATCTTCAGAACTCATTTGTTGCCAAAGAGAAAAGTGGAGATTCTGTCTTTCTGAAAGGGAAATGGGGCTACCGGGGGGGGGGGGGGGCACAGGGTCCTTTAAATAGTCACTCTGACTTGAGCCAGTGTGCTTGGTTTTTGGAGGTTCCAGGCTTCTTTTTGAACCCCCTCTCAATTTCTTCTTAAAAATCTGTTTACCTGCAATTTGTTGAGACTGTTTATTTTGTTTAGTTGCCAAAATTGGATGAGGGGTTAGAGAATCTTTTAGAAAATTTGGAAAAGGAGGACTAAAATATCTTGTTGATTCCTTGTATGTACTTACCCCTTTCATCACACGTTTTGATCACTTCAGCAGCAGAGGGGCTAAAAACTAAATTTCTATCCAAAGGAGAAGTTAAAATATCATTTTAACATAATCTGGGAGGTCCTGAGAACGCAGCCAGGCAAACTTCCTCAAAACAGTACCAGTGACCATAGGCCTGGAAGAAGTAGCAACTGAGTCATACATGCAGACACTGAAAACTATGAGTAGTGACTTGTACAATAGAAATAACTAAATTATTTAAAGTAGATTTTTTTCCTCACAAAAAGAAACTGCAGACAAAGCATTCCTCATACTTTCACAATTAGTCAGAGCATATGAGCTTGCCATTCAAAATCCTGAAAAAAATCAAAGTTGCAAAAGCATACACTTTTCTCCATACTTATCAATAATCTTCCCATCCTTATCAGAAAGAGTAGGATTAAAATAACTAAATGCTTAGAAAGACTAGGATTATCTAAAGCTATAGTTGCTGGGTCAGGTTTAGGAACAGTGTACAAAATTTTTAAAAGACTGAGGGTATGTATGCATCCTGTCTGCCTTTTTAGGGGCAGCTGGCTGACTGTCAGGAAAATTACAGGCAGTAACACACACATCCTCCAAAGCTGACAGAACTGAAGGAATGGGTGAAGGTTTTGGGAATTCCTTCTGTAGCAGCTCTTAGTATTTTCTGAGGGACTGAGACATCTCCATGTTCTCCCACTGAAAACATTGTCACATTCTGGAAATAGTCTCAGATATAGAATACCCCCCACAGGAAGATATAGAAAGTGAGCTTTCCTCTGAGTCTGAATCGGAAGCCTGAGGAGAAACCCTGTATCTGTCCCTTCATCTTCCTGTCCACATTCAGAATCTTGAATCTCCTTAGGAAAAAAGGTATCCCTCTTTATTTTACCAGAAGCTAATTTATAAGAAGGATCAATAGCCTGAAATAAACCCTGGGCCAGACCCAGTAAACTGATCCTGTTTATGGAAATTTGAGGAGGAGTAGATACGTGCTTAGCTTCCGGTTTCTTTTTGACAAGAAAATGACCACCAGTTTTATTAATGGCAGTAGCAGCTTCCCCCAGAGATGGGTACAACATTCCAACAAAATTCCCTCTCCTAGGACCAGTAAGAGTGGCTCTTCCTTTACCACTGAGGCAGAGGATGTGGCCAACACCCTGGCATAGTGGCTGTAGGTGATACACTAGAGGAAAAAATGAGTGGCCTGAGGTACAACTAATGTCTGAGGCAAATGTGTTAGCCAGCTGTGGTGTTAAAGGCTGTTTGCTTACCTTTTTATTTTTGTGGTTGGAAGAAGGAGCAACCATGGGAGCAGCAGCTTGTTCCATGGTCAAGCTGAAAATGGTGCCTCTTTCCTAGGTAAAACAAACAGCAAAACCCAGGAAAACGTAGGCCTTTAAAAGTCACTTTTTTCACATAAAAACACTGCTAGTCCCAGAAAGTAAAATAAACATGATTTCTGCAGAGAAAAAATGGTTAAATGACTGGAAAAAAGAGTGCTCTCATTTAATAGTACAATACAATCTCATCACCATATGTTAAAACACAAACTCCTAGCTTTAAAATACTCTTTTGTGTCAGGAAAGCTTTGACGGGCTTGGCACCCAAATCTGCCTTTTGAGTCAGCTCAGCTTGACGGTGCCCTGAAGTTTTGGAAGATGGCCAGCTGTTATATCCTATGCAGGATATAACCCATATAGCTAAAACTGCTACAGCAGTGATCAGTATAATGAACATTAAAGGAGACAAACACAGCTTTAGTTTTTGGCATTCACCTTGAAACGAGGCTTTTTAAAAGAGTTGAAAAAATCTGACAAGAGTATAGTCAAGTTCATAGATGGAGACAGGAAGGTATGTAATGCATCATCAGCATAAAGATTTAAGAAAGTTAAACATTTCTTGAGCTTCTCAGTGCCTTATTCCATAATAAACTGATCCTTGTCTAGGCCACATATTTCAAAGACACTTCAGAAATCAGAGAAGAGACTGTCAGTCTTTGTTTTCCTCCTCCAGCAGCAACATATTATGAGAGATGAGGGGCCTAACTTGACGCATCCATGTCAGTGTAATTTGACTGCAGTACACTAATACAGTAAAATAATAAATACTGAAAGGAAGTAATATTCCTGGAGGGCAGTAACTACTCACATCAAATTTATCTTGCCAAATGCTTTTTTGGGGGGATCTGTCCTAATGGTCTTTAAATAAAATTTCCAGTTAGACACACCCACCACTGTGGAAAGGGTATATGTAATATCTGTAATTTGACTCCCAGATGGACAACCTGTGTGGTTGCAGTGTGTCAGGGAGGGGAATTAAACTCTTTAGTCTGTTGGCCAACATCTCCATATACACTTTGTGTTTAAGAGAGATATGCAACAGTTAGCTATCACAGGTTAAGATGTCTTTCCACTGTTAGGTATCGTGGATGTTGGGGTATACTTCTATATGGTAGGTGCATCTATTCTGAAAATCTGAAAAGAGAATGGTAACTGCAGAAGGAAACCTTTCAAAAATGTATGCATCTCCAATGGAAACCTGTGGTTCTGCAGTTTTGACACTTTAAATGCTTTGTTACCCAGAGAAGTTACTGCTCACTGAAAGAGAAGAAGAATATCTGACTGTCTGTTTATGTCTAGCTTAACCAGAATTTCACTAGTTATATCTGGATCATTATCTGAATCATTACTCGTGACATTAGGATAATTTCCTAATGGCTTAATTTCTATCTGAAAGTGAACTTACCAGTAACTGAAAAGACAAATATTTATATGGTGATGGTAGTTCTTCCTGTTAAATAAATAATTGATTAAAAATAGTGGAACTACTGAGAACCTTTGTATTTTTTTTTTTGTTTGTTGCGAGATGGGCCTACATAATTTATTGGCCGTTGGAGAGTTGTACACTGCTGGAAAATGGCTTGGAACCATCAGGCAGGATGCTGCAATTATATATAAGGTAATCCTGACAGAGAAAGTATTTCAGAAAGGAACGGGGATATAGAGAGGCTACTCAGCTGATATGAAAGAAATGTGGCATGAACATTTTTGGATACTGTGAAAACTAAAACTGTTACTTTCATATTTAAATGTAGGAAAAATGTAAAGAGCTGGTAATATGCAATAGAGTAGCTTCAGATGAAGTCCAAGAATATATAAGGAATATTGTAGTACAGCCACTTAGTTGACAACATATTCAAATATTTTGATCTCTGCAGCTTCTATTGATTTAGAAAAGGGGCCCATAGATTTAACTTAATCTTATTTTTGTTTAACCTAGGCAGTAGGAGCACATTAACACTATTTGTATAGAGCAAAACTTCCTGATTGTGAACAGAAAAGCCCTAATATTATATAAAATGTTTTTCTGCCCTGCAGCATTCTTATCTTTTGCATCTGTGAGAGCCCCCCCCCCCCATCACCCTGATCTCCAGCATCACAATGTCTGGCTTACCTTCCCAGACTGGTGATATTCCTGATAATTTGAAACAAATTTAGGTGATGGAGACCTGGCTGGAGAGAAGACAAGTTATTGCCAGCTGCAATATCATTATCTTTGCTTAGCTGGGGAACGTACCTCTCAACCTCTTAGCACAAGAACTCTGGACAAATCCTAAATTAATGGGGGGGGGGCAGAGGTTCAAAAATAAGGATACATTTTAAATATTGCTCTTATAAACTTAGAAATTTGCTTGAATAACAGGATCTGTGCTAGCATACATTTTCTAAAGGATACGAAGTCTGATACTTAAATGTATGTTATTATTTAGTGACTTCAGTTTTAGTGATTTGCCAGAAAACTAAAACTTTTATGAGGAACAGACCAAAAATATGAAGGAAAAATCTGGATATTCTGCAAAAATCTGGACAATTAAGAGGTATGCTGGAGAAATTTACATAATCTTTATACTTATAGTTTCATAGTTTCATAGTTTAGTACTAGGCTATCTGCCCTGGGGCATTTATAAGCCTAGCCATAGTGATGTGGCTTTCACCACCCCATGTAATGGTACAAAAGTGTACAGAATAGATTTAGAATACTGTGCCTCTGTCTAGTAGTGACACAGTGAAGACCCCCTTACATAATAGAATTAGTTTACTGTGCCTCTGTCTAGTAGTGACATAGAGATGACCCCTGGGGGTAAACCTACGATCTCCCATCCACTTGTCAAGATTTCTCTTGAAGAGAGAGTCAGTGAGGGGCTCTGCCTAACATGAACTGGGATTCTGTTCCAGAGTATGGGAAGCCTCTGAGTTATGAATCTGTCCCTCCAGCATGTCCTATTCATATTTGTGCTCAGGTTTAAATCTTTAGCTCTCGTGGTTCTGATGGATTTGGATTTTTTGAGGTGGAGCATGTCCATCAATTCCTGATTGGACATGGCCTTGTACGTCAGGCACAGTTCACCTCTGAGTAGGCGGTATGCTACTGAATAGAGCTGGAGTTTCTTTAGTCTGGCAGCATATGACATATGTTGGAGACACTTGATCCTCTTGGTGAGGTACTTTTGGGGTCTCTCCAGCTGTTGCAAGTGCCGGGTGAGGTACATATCAAATGGGGCATTGTACTCAATCATGGTCCTGATAAGGGAGGAGTATAGGGGTACAATGACCTCCTTTGATCTGGATGTGAATCTCTTCATGATAATGTGGGCAAGGTAGAAAGTCTTTCTAACCACTTTGGCAACGTGGGTGTCAAATGACAGGTCACTATCAACAGGGCAGGACAGAGCCCTGTGGGACACCACTTGTGACTGGCTTTGAGTCTGACATGGCTCCAGCGATTTTGACTTTATGGGTTCTATCCTTTAGCCAGTTTGCAACCCATCTTGTGACATATGGATTTATATTTAAGCTGTTGAGCTTGTCTATGATGCCTGAGTGGGGTATTGTGTCGAAAGCTGTAGCCAAGTCCAGGTAGGCTGTATGGACTGCTTTGCCCTCGTCAATGGCTCTAGTGACTGTTTCGAAAAAGTCAACCAGGTTCAAAAGGCAGGATCTGCCCTTTACAAAGCCGAACTGGGTGGGATCAAGTGTCTGTAGGTCCCCAATGTCTCTGTTTATGAGTTCCATAATGATTCTTTACATAGCTTTGCAGACCAGGCTCGTTAAGCTTATGGGGCGGTAGTTACCAGGGTCTGTAGAGGTGCCTCCTTTGTGGAGTGGGACCACTGTTGCTGTACGCCAGTGTTCAGGTACATATCCTGTAGTAAGGCTAAGGTTAAATAGCATTTTTATGTGCGGGTTTAGCTCCTCTTGGAGTTCACGTAGCACGCAACCCGGGATACCGTCAGGTCCCATTGATGCTGTGTTTTTAGCTTTGCTGAGGGCGGTTCTCACCTGGACATCTGAGATGACAGGGAGGTTACATTCAGCTGGGATAAGTATTTCTTCTTTTGGGGGTGAGGGAGGGGAGAAATTTGCACTGTGAACCTGTCTGCCAGAATGTTGGCAATATCTGTGGGTTCAGTGTATTTTTTGTCATTGTGAACTAACTCTGAGCATATCTGAGGGTTTCCGCCCAGGTTTCTAACATAGCAGAAGAAGGCCTTGTGGTTTCTTTAGTGTCCATAGCGATTTTTCTCTCAAAGCTGGCCTTGGATGTTTTTATGAGAGAACGTAGCCTTCTACTAGTGCTGATCAGAGATGCCTTATCTTTATGGGATTTTGCTCTGTCGTGCAGTAGCTTCCTTCTTTTGTTATACAATTTGTTTATGGCTGGGGTCCACCAGACAGGACGCCTGCCCTTGGTGGAGAGGGTCTTGGTTTTATTTGGGATTGCATGATCCATGCATTCTTGGAGATGTCCGTAGAAAGGATTTGTGAAGGATTCAGCATTGTGGGATGTGGTTTCCACTGGCCCAGTGGGCTTAAAGGATACCATCTCAGTCTTAAGAAGTGTAAAGTCGGCTTTTGAGAAGTTTTTCACTGTAGTCTTTTGTGTTGGGGGTGGAGGTGGGATATGTATATCCAGGGTGATTAGTTTGTGGTCAGATCTCACTAGTGAGGGGCATACTTCCGGTGTGGAGCACTTTGTCCCCATGTTTGTGATGATCAGGTCTAGTGTATTATCTCCCCTTGTGGGAGAGGTGACTAGCTGTTCCATTGCATTTGAATTTATGAATTCCAGGAACCTTTGGGCTAGGGTGTTAGGGCTAGAATAATGCACCCAGTCTATGTTAGGGTAGTTGAAGTCTCCCAATATGATGGTGTTTGGTGAGACATTCATAGCCTCCAATGTCTTCAGGAAGGCTGAATGGGGTTCCTGAGATTGGGAGGGTGGTCTGTAACATGCTACTAGTTGTATAGCAGTTTTGCCTACGGTTAGTTGCACCTGGATGGTCTCTGATGCTTCATGTGTTGCCACTAACCTGGAGGTGTGGGTGTCCTTGATGAATATGGACACTCCCCCACCATTTTTGGTTTGGCCCGAGTTTTGGGGACGAAAAGCATGATACGAGGTATAGCCTGGTAGTGCTGGGGTGCTCGCAGGAGCCTTGAACCAGGTTTCAGTTACTGCACAGACATCGATGTTCTCCATACTGAGGAGTGCTTCGAGAGCCTGCATCTTGAGAATTAGACTTCTGGCGTTGAGCAGCATTACCCTTAATTTTTTTCCATTTTTATTTTCTAAGGAGGTGGGTTTGTCTTTTGAGCCTTGCCTAAAAAAGGCACTATGGGGGTGGCAAGAGCCTTAGCCAATATTCGGAAGCCCAGTGGTGACAGATGCAAGCCGTCCCTTGCGAAGCAGCGTGGCTTGTCCAGCATGTCATCCCAAGCAGACAGACATTGGATCCCCATAGAATTACGCCAGTAATTGAGCCAATTATTAAAGCTAATCATCTTGTCTTTGTATTGTGGCATCATTCTTGGTGAGGGCAAGATGCTGCTCATGCTCAGGGTCATACCAACCTGGGCTATGTAATCAGAGAGCTTCTCTATTTCTCTTTTCATGTAGTCCAGGGAGGTACGTCTCAGGTCATTCACGCCGGCATGGACAATGACGGAGTCATATTTGTACTTGCTTTGAAGTGACCTGAGTGCGTGTGTTATGTGGCGGATCCTAGCTCCCGATAGGCAGCTCACTGTTACCCTCTCCTTGTTCAGCCTGGTAAGCGGAACGTCAGTGTGTCTGACTATAGAGTCACCTATTACTAGTGTATCAGGCATGATGTTTGGCCTTAAGGGCTGTGATTGTTTGACACACTGATTTATTGAAGTATGTGTTGCATGTGTAATGTTTTGAGGTGGTGGATTTTTGGGTGTCTGCTTTGGGAGCCTCTGTTGTTTTGGTAAGTTTTTTGTTAGAGCCTCCGAGTATGTCTTTGTGTTATTATGTGTTTGGTTTGCAGTTGTGGTTGGTCTATGTGGGACTGGGTTTGCTGTGTGTGTGGTTACCTTCTCCTCCTGTCTAGTCTTGCCAGTCCTTAGTTGAGAGAGTTCAGCCTCCAGTTTGGCTATATAGTTGCATCTCTCACATGTATTTGTGTTTGTTGGGAGGAGGAGAGGGTTGTCTGTGTACATGAGACAATTGTAGCATTGTCTCAAGATTCTCAGATTAACCAGCTGAACCGGAGAGGATGCTAGTAATCTACCACTCGACATGCTAGAATATTATAAGGGAGTGCTGTGCCTTTAAGGGAAGTGGGTACTCACAGGGGTGGTAGGTGGATGTAGTGCTTACTTTAGTTTGAGAGTGCTTACCTAGAAGACAGCTTTTGAGAACAAGTGCTAGGCTTATAATAAAGCGAGTAGACTGATTATTATAAGAGTAGAGCTTTCTTAAGGGAACTTTTCCCATGGCAGTCTGCTGTATGCACAGATAACAAGAGATTACAAAGTTAGGCCCTTGATATATAAATTCTTCTATGCATATGCTGATTCCAGTTGCAGTGGCAAATTCAAATGTATTTAACTACTTAAATCATAAGCACTAAATTCATTGAAATTCTGGCATGAAAGTACAGCACAGTTACATTTTTATTATTAGCGCAAACTGCAAGCAGAAACAAAGCTTTAGAATAACTTGTACTGAAATCAGAACGTTCTCTGGTGATCCAGTGGAACAAAAAAGTGCACATTGCAAATAGTTCAAAATGAAACCATAACAGGCCTTAAGAGAAAATAGTCCCTCTAGACTAAAATTGTAGTAGTAGTCCTGTTCAGCCCATGACAAAATACAATAATCCTCCTCTAGTCTAATGAAACAGATAGTGCTTGGTGCAATAAATTGGTAAACAGAGCCAAAGGAAGAGAAGAACTGAAAATGAGATGGCTCATGTTACAAAGACTAAACCGACATTGGAATATGGATCATTCTTAATATTAAAATAAGCTCCATAATTCCTGTAATGTATTAACAAAAGGCATTGACAATTTCACTCTTATGCCATATCCCCCTTGAACTAAAGGCAAAATGACAGTTATGACAAATCAATAAGCAAAAGTGAAATATTATTATAACACTGACAGTACAGTTCCTTCAAACTTTGGCAACAGTATCCAAGCAGTTGTAACATTGTAAAATTACAGCACTAGAGTACAATTTTAGTCTCTCAGACAATCCAGAGGAAAGAAGCAAAGTTCTTCTAACAACAAAATGTTAACTATTAAAGTGAACCATTCTGTTAGAGATGGCATTTTACAGTGGTAGCCATATGAAGATTCCAAGTACAAATCAGTATTATAATGGGACTAAGTGAAGTTAAAGTTCTGAGTCAATTATTTTGTGATAATAACATTGGAGTACTACAAAAATACCATTAATTTCTACTGGCAGACAGCTGCTATCATTTTAGACTGCTTGTTAGCACTATGCACTTGGCTGAATCCTGTGTTCCTGGTACAAATGCACTCAGCCTCCACCAGGAGACAGTTCCACAGACTGAAGTATTACCCTTCCCCTTTTGTTGCTCAAGCTAATATCACCTGCTCACTCTCACATTCCCTGTTTAATTCCTGCAAGTACCCAGGTCATTAGTCAATCCTCGATAATCTAGATCACAATCAGGGATTTAGCTCTGTCTGCTACAGAGCCAAGTTAAATACAGACAAATAATGGAGTGAATGACTTGAGACGTACCTCCCTGGACTACATGAAAAGAGACTTGGAAGAGCTCTCAGATCATGTGGCCCAGGCAGGTATGACCCTAGCCCAGAGTAGCATCCTGCCTTCACCCAGAATGATACCACAATATAAGGACAAAATGATTGACATCAACAATTGGCTAAGCTTCTGGTGTCATTCAAAGGGGATCCAGTATCTGTCTGCCTGGGACGACATGATCGACAGATCACGATACTTTGCCAGAGATGGTCTGTACCTGTCACCCCTGGGATTCAGGTTACTGGCTAAGGCTCTTGCCACCCCTATAGTGCCTTTTTTAGGCAAAGTTCAAAGGACAAAACCACCACCGTAACAGGTACAAGCATGCAAAATCTGAAGGTAATGCTACTCAATGCTAGAAGTCTAAACCTCAAAATGCACTCTCTCGAGGCACTCCTAAAAATGGAGAACATCGATATCTGTGCAGTAACTGAGACCTGGTTGAAGGCTCCAGAGAGCACCCCTGCAATACCAGGCTACAACTCTTACCACGCTTTTCGGCCACCAAACCAGGATTGAAACACTAAAGGTGGAGGAGTGTTCATATTCATCAAGGATATTCACACCACCAGGCTAGTTGCTCAACACAATGCGTCTGAAATTCTCCAGGTGCAATTAACACTAGGAAAGACTGAATCCAAATTGTAGCTTGCTACAGATCCCCCACCATGTCCCAAGATTCTCACTACACCTTTCTAAACATACTGGAAAATATTAAGATACAACCAAACACCCTAATACTGGGTGACTTCAACTATCCTGCCATTAACTGGGAAAACTACTCGTGTACCACGATCTTTGCCCAACGGTTCTTGGAATTCATAAATTCCAACGCCCTTGATCAACCAATCCATTGTCCCACCAATATCCTAGACCTGGTCATTACCAACATGGAAAATCGATGCTCCACACCTATGGTCACCCCCCTCGTCGGTCAGGTGAGACCATAAGCTAATCACCCTTAACATCCACATCCCACCCCCACCCCCAGTAAGGAAACCTCCATAAAAAACTTTTCCAAAGCCAACTTCATGCTACTCAAGTCAGAAGTGACAAACTTCATGACACCCATGCAGATGGGAACTGAAAGTTCAACTGCTGAGCCCTACACTAAGGCACTGTACGAGCACATCCACTCATGCATGAATCGTGCCATCCCAAATTAGAACCAAGATGCTTTCTTCCAAAAAAAATTAAGCCAATCTGGTGGTCCCCTGCCATAAACAAACTTTACAACAAGAGAAAGAAACTGTTGCAGAAAAGAGGAAAATCCCAGGATGCAAAAAACTCCCTTACCAGCCTCAGTAAGAAGCTGAAATCCCTCATAAAATCCTCCAAAGGTAGTTATGAAAATAAAATTGCCAAAGATTCCCAAGACAACCACAAGGCATTCTGTAACTATGTCAAGAATCTAAATGGCAATGCTCAGATTTGCTCTGAGTTACAACAGAATGGCATTAAATATACTGATCCCAAGGATATTGCCAATATCCTGGCAGATCGATTCAGTGCCAACTTCACCCCCCTCTCACCCCCTAAATGGACCATCGCAATACAGGAAGATTGCCAAATTCCTGTAATAATGGCCACACAGGTAAAAAATGCACTCTCCAAAGCTAAGAATACAGCATCCATGGGATCAGATGACATCCCAGGCTGTGTACTACATGAACTAAAAAATGAACTGGCACCTCACCTAAGTGTTATGTTTAATCATAGCCTTACCTCTGGCTTTGTGCCCACTGAGTGGGGCACAGCTACAGTTATCCCACTCCACAAGGGGGGATCCACTTTGGATCCTGGGAACTACCGCCCCATCAGTCTGACGAGCCTGATCTGCAAGGCCATGGAACGTATTATCATGGAACTTATAAACAAAGACATTGGCAACCTTCAAACACTGGACCCCACCCAGTTTGGGTTTGTGAAGGGCCAATCTTGTCTCCTGAATCTGATTGACTTCTTTGAATCAGTCTCCAGAGCCGTGGATGAGGGTAAGGCGGTCCACACTGCCTATCTGGACCTCGCCAAGGCCTTTGACACCATCCCCCACTCTGGAATCATAGATAAACTTATTAAGCTGGGCATTAATCCCTACGTCACTCGATGGGTTGCCAACTGGCTTACTGACAGAACCCACACTGTAAAAGTAGCTGACTCCAAATCCAGCTCCAGAGAAGTGACAAGTGGAGTACCTCAGGGTTCAGTCCTGGGACCACTCTTGTTTGGCATCTACTTCTCTGAAGTACAGGCCAATACTATGGGACTCTGGCTAATAAAGTTTGCAGATGACTGCAAACTGAGAGCCATTATTGAATCTCCAAATGATGTAGATACTGTACAAAAGAGCCTTACAGAAACAGATGCTTGGTGCCAGAGCCATGCTCAATGCCAAGAAATGTATAGTTATCCCCTTTGGGAAAAAACATGTACCTGTGAATTACCACATAGGTAGCAGTACAATAAACACCAAATGTGTGATGAGACTAAGGGACATAGGTGGACAGTGGTCTCACCTAAGATAACCACATTGCCACAACAGTCAGGAAATCCTTCTAAGTGTCACTAAGAGCTTTTCATCCAGAAAAAAGGAGGTCATTGTCCCACTGTACTCATCCCTCATTAGACCCGTTATAGAATACAACGCCCCATTTGGTATGTACCTCTCATGACACCTGCAACAACTGGAAAGGCCGCAGAAATACCTCACTAAATGAATCACAGGCCTAAAGCAGATGCCCTATGCTGACCGCCTTAAAAAACTCCAGCTATACTCTGTCGCATATTGTCTACTCAGAGGCGATCTCTGCTTAACATACAACTCTGTCGCATATTGTCTACTCAGAGGCGATCTCTGCTTAACATACAAGGCCATGTCAAACCCAGAGCTGTTGGACATGTACACTTAAGGAACTCCCAATCCCTCAGAGCCACATGCTCTAGGGATCTAAACCTTGTTATCAAAACAAACAAAACATGCTGGAGGGATAGGTTCCTGACCCAGAGACACCCCAGACTCTGGAATAGAATGCCCGTACATGTCAAGCAGAATGCCTCTTTGGTTTTGACGATTGGATGGGTGAAAGGAAATTCACGCTGGTGATCACGTCAGTCGCCCTGCTAGACAGGGGTCCAGGGAAGTAAATAGTGTGGGAAGAAATAGCCAGGGAATTGTTATGGCTAGGCTTGTATAGGCCCTAGGGCTGATAGCCTAGTACCAACCTATGAACCTATAAATAAGAAACACAAAGAATAGTACCAGCGCCTTCAATTTATTATAGTTACAGCGATCTGATACATCGGCAGTTCGCCTTCAAGAATCAAAGTAACAGAATTCTCAACCACCATTTATACATAAGCAAACAGTGAATAATGATATCCAATTACATAATTAAATAACAAATTTAAAGAAAGCATCATACTGAGAAAATGTTTTAATCATTTGAATAATACTTTATCAAAATCTTATATTGGAAAAAATATTTACAAATCTTATAGCACAAATACTATACAAATACACACCATCAAATACACATATAAATATATACATGTACATGTATCTATTATTTAAGATAAATACTAATTTCCTGGTTCAAACCTAAGGGAAATAAGGTCTGATATTTAAAAGTCATTGAAGTTTCTAATTCCAACAACTTTACAATAAAGTCCCCTCCCCAGGTGTGAAAGGTTTAGCAAGTAAACTAAAAATTATACCATGACCCCCCCCCATTAATATTCCAAAACGTGCACGCTGATTGGTCAGCATGCATGTTGTAAATCGACTTATACTAATGGAAAAAGGTCCGGTCGCCCGGACTTTTTCCATTAGTATAAGTCTTTTTTAAAACACTGTATCGCTATGTTAAACTCCTTTAACATAGCGACACAGGTTTAAAAAAAGCAATGGAGATCTCCGTTGCTCTTTTTAAAGCTGTCCCGCTATGTTAAACTCCTTTAACATAGCGACACAGTGTGTAAAAAGCAATGGACATCTTGCTTTCTCCGTTGCTTTTTTTTGTAAACCTGTCTCGCTGTGTTAAATGGGTTTAATATAGCGAGACAGCTTTAAAATAAGCAACGTTGATCTCCGTTGCTTATTTTAAAGCTGTCTCGCTATGTTAAACCCATTTAACATAGCAAAACAGTTTGTAAAAAGCAACGGAGATCTTGCTTTCTTTGTTGCTTTTTTCAAAACTGTCTCGCTATGTTAAATGGGTTTAACATAGCGAGACAGCTTTAAAATAAGCAACGGAGATTCTCCGTTGCTTTTTTTAAAGCTGTCTCGCTATGTTAAACCCATTTAACATAGCGAAACAGTAAAAAGCAACGGAGATCTTGCTTTCTCAGTTGCTTTTGCCCACAGCTCTGATGTACTGCGTAGGCATGCGCAGTACATCAGAACTTCCGCGGAATACCAGACAGCTGCGGAAGGGCAGCAAGGAGGCATTGTACAATGCCATTATTTAAGAAAAGTAATTATTTTTTTTCTTAAATAATATCATTGTATAATAGCAATAACCCACTTCTGGGTGTGGGTAATGCTGTATTTACCCACGGTTGGCTTTGTTCGCCCTCGGGACCAAACCACGCCAACCGTGGGTAAATCCAGCATTACCCACACCCGGGCGTGGGTTATTGCTATAATAATCTAGAATTATGGTGGCTCTGAGCTATAAGATTTGTAATTATTTTTTCCAGTATAAGGTTTTGGTAAAGTATTATTCAAATGTTTAAAAAAATTCCCAGTATGATGCTGTTTCTTTAAATTTGTAATTTACTTATGATATTTCATTATTTAATTGGATCTCATTATATCCTGTTTGCTTAAGTATAAGTGGTACTTGAGAATTCTGTTACTTTGATCCTTGAAGGCGAACTACCAGATCGCTGTAACTATAATAAATTGAAGGTTGTGGTGCTATTCTTTGTGTTTATTTGTTTGAAGGTGGGTGTTTGGAGTTTGTGTTCTGATTTATTAATCTGTACAACAGCATGTCGCAAATAGCAGGAGCTTCTGGGGGTGTTGAATTTGCCCAGAACTTTGAACTTCATGGACATTCTCAATGAACGTAAAAAGAAGTTTGCACATATGGATCCCTGGAGTGTGACTGAAAATCAGGATCCTGAGTGGAGGTTTGTGCAGTTGGGGAGGTTAATGGCTAAAGAGATTGCTTTATTTTTTGACACCCTGTTTGCTTGAAAAGTATGTTAGTCTAAATCTAACACCAAGAAGCTTACAGGTGGATCGTTTGCCTGCCACTGATTTTGCTGAAGACGAGACTGATCTACATGAGGAGTGGAAACAGATTTCATCGCAATGTACTGCTGGCTGGCTTCATATTCTTGTTAAACGAAATATGAGGGCTCATGAGAAGCTTAAAAAAGAAATTGTGCAGCTGCGAGAACAAGTTGTTGCTGAATCATGTTATAATATTCAGATGGGGTGGATTAATGAGAAAATTAGTAAAACAGAAGCTGAAGTAGTCCAGCATAAGAGGAAAAAGTTGCTGTGTGACTTGAAGGATTAGGAGGAAGGAACTTTATTTTCTTGTAAGCGTAATCCTTCACGCAGTAGGTCAAGGGTCAGAAGCAGCAGTCAGAAACATCGGAGCTCGTCAGCATCATCTGGTGAGTGTAATGTAAAGAAAACTGTTTTGTTTGAATGCCTACCAGTTGCAGAGACTAAGATTGCTGAACAAGTAGCGGAATCCGGCAGTGGTTGTTCCTTTCAACAAAGCAATTGAGGAAAGGCGAGAAAGGGAAGGAACTATTTTAAATGACATTAGTAGGGGCAATATTTTGCCTGTGGACGTTAATGGTTGTGAGAATAATGAAACTGTGCTACATGTGGTTAATTTATCAAATTTGGACCTTACTTGTGAAATGAAGGCTTTGTTAGCTAAAGGTGGTTAATTTATACCTACCTTTATTCCTTTATTTGCTATTATATTTTTTGAACTAAAAAGTTCTGTAGAAAACTGTTGTTATGTGTTTATTTTGATAAAAAAGCACGGGAATGTTTGAATACTGGTAATGTTGTAGACGATGAAGCAGAGGATGATTTAATGAACTTACCAGTTTATGAATTAGACCCTGAACTAGACTGAATTAGTGAATTTATCAGATGGGAATGTTGTTGATGATGGGAAGGGGTAGTCTACTGGTTATGGCAAGTTACAATTGCCTCCACTTATTGTTGAAAGTAAATTTACCCCTGTTTGTAATGTACCTGCCATTTATCTATTTGAAAAACTGTTGTATAAAGAAATTTCACAATCATTTATGAATTTTTTTAAAAAGAATATAACTTCTGTAAAAATGAGTGGCTTGCTTTGCAAGGTTTGAAGCAAGTTAAAAATTAATATATTTTTAAACGTGCTGATAAAGGTGGGAATTGTGTTATTTTGGAAAAACAAATATGTATTGTGAAATGGTGTTTGAACTGTTACATGTGGAGGGTGACTACAAACTATTATCCAGGAATCCTGTGGCGGGTTTTTATGCAGAATTATTGGAAATATTGGAAAGGGGTGAACGTTTGTGTTTTTTTGACAAAAATGATGCTAATAAATTAATTGTTAGGAAACCTGTGACCCCTATAATTTATGCATTACCCAAAATCAATAAGGACTTGGTGAAACCACCATGAAGGCCCATCATTTCAGGTGTTGGGTCTTACTTGAGTCATGTGGGGAAATTTCTTGATTTTCAATTAAAAAAAGTATTTATTTAAGGTCCCTGCACATATTTTTAATACACAGGAAGGACTGAATGGGATTAAAATATTCAATGGCAGGACATTTTCTATTGGGTAATCATTATATATGAATATACAACATAGATGGGGACTGGAAGCTATAATGGATGTAATGGGTGAAGGCCCTCGTACATCCTTTTTGATTGGTTTGTTGGAGTTCTGTCTGACCCATAATTATTTTGCATTTGAAGGAAAGTTTTTCTTGCAACTTAAAGGTACAGCTTTGGGGGTGTTGTTTGCCCTTACATGTGCTGTACTTTATATGAGATATTGTGAGAGGAAGTTTGTGTACCCCTCTTTATTTTACAGGAATACATATGCTGTACGTTATATGAGATATTGTGAGAGGAAGTTTGTGTACCCCTCTTTATTTTACAGGAATAGGGTTGTATTTTGTAAGAGATATATAGATGACCTCATTTTCATATGTAAGGGTGACCCAGTGGATTATTTAGAATTCTTTGAGGCATTAAATAATAATAGTCATGGTTTAAGATTTTCTTATGAGTTAAAGAGGAAGGAGATGAATTTTTTGGATGTTACACTGTATTGGGATGGGACATTTATTGGATATAGGCCATATAGGAAAGAAACATCTGTGAATATGTTTTTGCGTCCAACTAGCATGCACCCTGAGCATTTGCTGGACCCCCTACCATATAGGGAGGTCAAAAGGATTTTTGACCGTACTGGTGATGTAAATTTGAAAATGGTGGAGCTTAATAAAGTTGAAATGAGGCTTAAAAATAGAGGCTATAGTGAGGAAATATTGAAGTGTTCTAAACAATGTGTACTTGAGGGTGTTACCTTAAGGACAAAAAAGAAAATTAGGAATATGATTGAAATTTCTGTTTCCACTGCTTCTATTAATGCTTGTGAAAAGATATATTTTGTTATTAGGTTTTCACCGTTTTCATAAGTATTAATGAATACTGTTGAAAGATTTTGGTATATTATTGCTGAGTTGTTTATTTCCAAAGTTTGTTACATTTTCATTTAGTAGAGGTAAAAATCTTAAGGAGGTGTTGAATTTTGATTTTATATCAAGGATTACAACTGATTTGCCCTGTGGGATATTTCCTTGTGGTCATTGCAGTGTATGTGTTAAGGTTAGAAATTTATCTGGTTGTGTTATTAATGGGAAGTCATTTGTCTCAAGATATTTTTTCAATTGTAACTTTGCTGGGGTTGTATATATTATAGGATGCAGTTGTTCTAAATCAAGATGATATATTGGTCAGACTAAGCGTATGGTTAAGAATCGTATTCTTGAACATCTTAGAAATGTGAGGAATCATAATACCTTTAGTCCTGTAGCCAAACACTTATGTGAATCACATGGTAGCTCTGATTCTGGATTATTTTTTAGTGTACTTGCTAAACGTGTCTCACCTGGGGGGGGGGGGGGTGACTTTATTTCAAAGTTGTTGGAATTAGAAACTAGGATGATTTTTAAATATCAGACTTTCTTTCCCTTAGGTATGAACCAGGAAATTAGTATTTAATTATCTTAAGTAATAGATACTTGTATATGTATATATTTATGTGTATTTGAGGATGTGTATTTGTATAGCAGTTGTGCTGTAAGATTTGTAAATATTTTTTCCAATATAAGATGTTGGTAAAGTATTATTCAAATGTTTAAAAATTTTTCTCAGTACGATGCTGTTTCTTTAAATTTGTAATTTAATTATGTAGTTGGATCTCATTGTCTGCTGTTTAAGTGTAAATGATGCTTGGGAATTCTGTTACTTTGATCCTTGAAGGTGAACTGATGAGGAACCAGATCACTGTAACTATAATAAATTGAAGGTGCTGGTGCTATTCTTTGTGTTTCTTATTTGTTTGAAGGTGGGCATTTGGAATTTGTGTTATGATTTAAATACAGACAACTTTAACAGCTAACAGCTTGCATCATAGCATTTTGCTGAATCCTGTGTGTGTGTGTGTGTGTGTGTGTGTGTGTGTGTGTGTGTGTGTGTGTGTGTGTGTGTGTATCCATATATGGGTCTACTTTTAAATGTCAAATTGCCAAAATCCTGAACTCCATAATACCATGACCAGAACACCGAAACAGTGATGTCCCCAAACCTGAAAACATTGAGTCCTGTAACATCGAAACACAAAATGCAAAGCTACGCTCCCTAACTTCCACTACAAAAGCATACAGCAAATAAAAACAAACAACTTTAAACTTCTCTACATTTAAGCAAGGGGCAAGTCCCCGTGCACCCCTCCCACCCTGCTACTTAAATATATCAACTCCGAGATCGCACTACACAGACAAAAAAACAGTAAACGCACTGTACGGCTGCATGTCTAAATTGCAACAAACTCTTCTTAATCTTCTTTTAGTGAGAAAAGTTTACTGTTGTCAGACTGTACATTACCATAGCTCTTCAATACTTACTGGAGCTTGCAACGTAACTTCAGCCATGTTTTCTTGTTATTTAGTGTAGTACAATGTACAACGCCTTAAAGTCACAGCATCCTATTTAAAGATTATCAGCAGTGTTTAGCAGATTCGATATTTTATCATTGGATATTATGACATTTTAGCGTTACAAAGTTTTGGTGTTCTGGTCTTGGTATTATGGAGTTCAAGATTTTACCAATTCAACATAAATTCATATGGATGCAGTTCACTTTGTCATAAGTTCAGTTTTCCCTGCAAAGTGAACTGTGGTTTTATTTTACCAGAGGGGGTTGGAAATTGGCATAGTGGTTAAGGAGTATACCTCACAGACACAAAGTACAGGGTTTGTCTCTCACCTTTGAGGGGAAACTGATTAGGCTGAAAATGGCACACAAGAACAGTTAGCCTAATAATTATCTATGGACCTATAAGTATTCGTTTTACTGAATGTTTATTTTATTAATGTAAATTTTCTCAACAGAAGATAAGTAGGTTGGTATTGGGGTGGGCGTGTTTATGCAACCATTTCTGGGTAAAGATTGGGAAAGGAGATATATTTAGTGATGTGTTTGTGTACTTTTGTCTGGTCTGGTGATTATTATTAGGGAAAGGGTTTTTCAGAAGGTGAGGTGCAGCATTGGTGTTAATGGCAGGCCTGGGGCGTAGATAGGGTTGGGATTAGCACACCTGATATGTGCTAACTCTAATGTATTTATGCCCTCCTTAATTGACTTCTGACATTGAGGTATCTGCCAATAGGAGGAGTGGATGTCTCTAAACACAGCAATGAAAGCATAATCAGAAATATGCCAAGTGGAGTACATCAGAAGATGAAATTCCAATAGTTACCCTCTGCAGAAGACTTTCTCACACATAAGCTGGTATGATGACCACATACCTCTTATTTCCAGCACCTTTTCAAAATCTTTTCATTAGTCAGAAAGTTTTTCATTAAGATGGCAGATGTTGGGAATGTTCATTATGAGATTAGCAGATGGGATAATGACCTTTCTATATTGATAGATGGCAGTGTTCATGCCTTCTTCAGTGCTTGATACTTCTGCTTTTTCTGAAATCCTATACAGTAGACCATAAATGCTCAATGTCTCAAGTTTGTACATGCCCTCTTTGGGTGTAGCAGCCTTGTTGTCCTCTCCACTTGTAGGTTTTGAAGCTCAATTTCTTTTAAAGTTTCCCAGGCCCCGTGAATGAGAAGAGAAGATGGTAACAGCAGATAGTTGTTGGAAGTTAAAGGAAGGGGAAAAAAGATAATTCAGAGTCATAAGCAGCCAGCTCAGTAAGAAATTAAGCTTGCTTCCACATTAAATATGGACACTTTTGAGAGAATCAGTTGTTCTGGTCATTTATTCTAAATGCCAAGAAAGTATTCTACACCATGAGTTTTGTATTTCCTTCAGCCTCAGCGAACTTGCCAATCCTGATCCATTATTGGTGCCTCTAGATCATAAATCGTATATCCTTTGCTTCAATTGTCATCTGATTCTGATCTTGGTATTAGGATTCAATGGTGTGATGTCAAATAGAATTTGTTGTTTTTTTTTGTTTTTTTTTCAATAATAAATCTTTATTATTTTCCAATTGTTAATACAATAATATACAAAGCAAAAAAAACGAAAAGGAAAACAGTATCTAAAAGAAACTTATAACAACAATGCTACAATATATATACATTATATACATGAATGCTTCCAACAGTTAAATAAGATCATTATACATTGAAATAAAATTCTGGAAAAGAGTATTAAAAGATCTGGTATCAATATACAGGCTTATTAATATGGACTTCCAACTTAAGTATGTACTTCCAGGGGATAACTGGATTCGGAACATTAAGCCAACACAATATTAAAGATTTGTTCCCAGATTTTCGGATTATTTATATTTTTCTTATGATCTTTGATTAATAATTTATGTGCTAGAATATGTTTTATCGCTACACTTTTAAAGTTTTCCCTTGAAATCTGGGATGGATTCAACCAATTTTTAGCTATATAAAGCTTCATTAATAAGAAAATATTTATAAGTATGATCATTTGGGATCTGTCCAAGTTGTTTGGCGGGATATGTAGAATCATAAATTCCCAAGAAAGTGTGGAATGCTGATAACCCATTTTTTGTAATTGAATTTTTAAAGAGTTCCAAAGTTTACATTTACAGCTCCAGAACATGTGTAAAAGGTCAGCCATTTGATCAATACAATATGGACATTTAGGTGAATTTTTGGAATTAAATTTATGCAGACTGAGACGAGTGTAATAGGCATTATTAAATATCATCAATTGCGTAAATAATAATTTTTGGAGATATACTGCTTTTAAAGTTAGGTTAATTGCTTTTAATATTTTATTATCATCAATCAATGTTATTTTATCCTTCCAGTATTTTGACAAGAGTATTTGGTTTTTATATTTTAAGTCTTTTACCAGATTGTATGTAGACGTTATATATTTAGAGTCCTGCATAAGAGTTTGCCATAAATTTGAACAATTAGTTAAATCTTCTTCCTTAATTCTGAAATCATTAAAATAACTTATGGAAAGATCCTTTAATTGTCTCATTATAATTAAATAAGATTTAGGAAGGCTCATTTCTTTTAATGTGTCTTGTATTGAGATACCAAGATAAGGGTATAAATCAAGTACAGTTAGATTGACTATAAGTGGAAATTTTTTAAGATCTATCAATTGATTATTGATTTTCAAATTTGGATTCTTGTGAAAGGGTTGGAAAGTCATCATATATTGCAAGAGATTTAAAGAGTGAAACAAATTTTGTAACAATATTATGTATACTCTAATATGCTCCATCAAAGCATACACTTTGAAGGTATCTTTCTGTAAAAAGGGTAATACCTTAGAGTTAATACCCAAACTAACAGCATGTATATAGTTCAGAACCAACCACTTAGGTGACCATTTACTACTGGATATATCAAAGTTAGCCACTCTTAAGATTCTATTAGAATTTATTATTAAATAATATAACTCAAAGTTAGGTAAATCTAAACCTCCCTTATTTTTTGGAGTCATCAATTTATCATAAGATATTCTAGTTTTCTTAGGCTCCCATACAAATTTAGCTAATTCCGTATAAATTTGTTTAAAGAATTTCTTAGAAATTGAGACTTGAGAAGCTCGAAAAATATATAACATTCTGGGGAGTACATTCATTTTAATGATTGAAACCTTTGCCATTGTTGGTAATTTCAGATTATTCCATCTTTTTAAATCAGACAATATATGATCCCAAATCAGCTTAACATTATTCATATAAAAATCTCTATTATCTTTGGAAAAAACAATACCCAAATATTTTATTTTTTCTTCGGATTTTAACTGACCTACCAATGGTAAAAGCAAAAAGGGTTTAGGCATTTTTAAAGGAAATAAATTGTTTTTTCTAAGATTTATTTTGTAATTAGATATCTCTGCAAACTCTTCCACTGCTTTTAGTATTTTCTTTGTATCTGAAACAGGCATCGTACAGTAAATATTAAGGTCATCAGCAAAAGCAGCCATGGATATTTTAGTACCATAGATTATTGGGGCATTATGATATATATATTGCTTAATATGTAAAAATAATGGTTCTAAGTATAAATTGAATAATATAGGAGATAACGCACAGCCTTGACGCATTCCATTCTTAATTTGTATTCTTTTAGAAGAGTTTTTATTAATGTATAAAGTTGTATAAGGATTATTATATAATTTCTTTAATGTTAAAATAAAGTCTTGGGGTATATTGAAGTATGGTAAAATATCAAACAAAAATTTTAAATTAACTCTATCAAAAGCTTTTTGTGCATCAATTATGAGTGCATAAACATTAAGATTTCTATGACTGGCATAAGAAATTAGTGTATGAAGTGATAATGTATTATCAGTAGTTTGTCTGCCGTTTATAAAGCCAGCTTGTTCATTAGATATTATTAAATTTATTACCTTTTTCAATCTATTAGCTAAGATAGAGGTCATAATTTTCAGAATTTGTTGTTTTTGACTCTTGCATGGTACAAGTTAAAGTGTTTAGATCCACTTTGTTGTTGATCTTCCTTCTTGCCAAGCACTCCTATGCTCTGTGCATAATGTGGTATTCTGGAGTTCTGGAGCAAGAAACTGTGGGGCTGCTGTTTGCTAAGTTTTTTTTTTTAATTCATGAATCTTTATGAAAGCTAACTTGGTTGATTTTTCCTTTGTTTACATTTGCCACTAGTGCACCCACTGAATCTTTAATGTTTTGAACCTTAAATTTCTGAAAAAAAGGTTTTAATAGGAGAAACCTAGATCACTTCTATTTTAAGAGCTTCCATGCTGTTGCATGTCTAACAAGGCACTTTGTTTGGTGATGATGTATTACCTGGTTTAAGTGTGTTATATAATTGCTGTATCCTCTCTACAATGTTTTTTGTAATTGTACTGCAAAGTTGATTTTTTTGCATGTTTCTTTCATTTTTTTTAATTTGTCATATTTTAATGTACCCTGCAATGACAGAGTGACTCTATTTACATATAGGTTCATAGGTTCATAGGTTGGTACTAGGCTATCAGCCCTAGGTCCTATACAAGCCTAGCCATAACAATTCCCTGGCTATTTCTTCCTACATTATTTACTTTCCTGGACCCCTGTCTAGCAGGGCAACTGACGTGATCCCTGGGGTGAATTTCCTTTCGCCCATCCAATCGTCAAGGTTCCTCTTGAAGAGGTCCAAAGAGGCACTCTGCTTGACATGTATGGGCAATCTATTCCAGAGTCTGGGGAGTCTCTGGGTCAGGAACCTATCCCTCCAGCGTTTTGTTTATTGTGATGACAAGGTTTAGATCCCTGGAGCGTGTAGCTCTGAGGGATTGGGATTTCTTTAAGTGTAGCATGTCCAACAGCTCTGGGTTTGACATGGCCTTGTATGTTAAGCAGAGATCGCCTCTGAGTAGACGATATGCGACAGAGTATAGCTGGAGTTTTTTAAGGCGGTCAGCGTAGGGCATCTGCTTTAGGCCTGTGATTCTTTTAGTGAGGTATTTCTGAGGCCTTTCCAGTTGTTGCAGATGTCTTGAGAGGTACATACCAAATGGGGCGTTGTATTCTATAATGGGTCTAATTGCACTGTTTGTACTTGTTCATGTCCTGAATTAATCTGTTTAGTCTATGATTGTTTAGGGAGTGCCTGAGTTACTATGCCGCAATGACCTTTTTCAAACAAGTAGTTGTTAGTGTCCCGTTAAATGCTAATTGTCTCAATACCTGAATACCTTTTAATATGGTGCGGTATGTGTGTTTGCCATGAGTAATCCTGATACTGCCTTGCTTTTGTAGACCTTTGAATATGGGACAATAGTCTGTTACAACACACATATGTTAAAAAGTAGTGGCAACAGGGAGGAGAAAGAGCTTGTAGTTTTGGTGTGCTGTTATGGTGATTTACAACAGCATACAGCTTTGATGGATTCCTTATTTTACTTTTTGGTGTGCTATAAATGAAATGAAATATTAAGTACTTTCATAGGTCACATATAGGAAAATAGCTGTCGCATGTAGTTTTCTAGCTATTCAGATTGCTAACTTTTTTGTGAAAGCAGTCTTTTATAATTGTTAGATAATAAGAATAACTTGGTAACAATATTTTCTGATGGAACAGCCAATAGAATATTACACAATGCAGCTTGTTTTTTCTGATTTCAGACTGTATGAACCTTTTTTGTAGAGACAGGGTTTTTGGTAGAGAAACGTTAGACATCAGCAAACGGTTGCTGGAAAATACTGCAGTGTGACTTATGTTAATGCTTTTGTTGCTGCTACTGTTTATCTAACATATAAGCATACAGCCACAGTGTCCATATACTTGCTTAAGAACAACATTTTTTTTTTGCCATTCCGACTAACAAAAGGTTGTTTTCAAAGCAACTAGCTTTTGACATTAAAATCTCCTTTTCCCCGTATACTTTTTATTTTTACTCAGCTCTTGTGTTGTTTTGTTACCTTGGACAATAATCAAGTCTATCCTACTTTCTGTTATGGTCAAATTACATTTACCTGACAGCCAAATACAATAAACCTTTTTAGCTTACTCTTTTAAGTCAGTTAATGTTCTACCTCCTTTCTCTTTTGTTGTTGTTGTCTTTCGGCTTTTCCCGATTAGGGGTTGCCACAGCGGAACTCCGGTCCGCTAATGATTGGCAGTAGATTTTTACATGCCGAGTTGCCGGCCCTGATGCACAACCTTCAACGAAGATACGCCCATTCATGCATGTCTCCACACAGAAGACGCTCTAGCTGAGAATCGAACAGGACAACATCTTACTGTGAGGTGACAACGCTACCGCAGCACCACCACCACCACCTCCTCTCTCTATACCTACCTTATCTTTTGTCTTTTCTACAAATGTTGCAGTCCCCCCAGATGTGTCTGTGGATTTCCTCTACAACACGTGTTTGTTCCAGTAGCCCCTTTCATAGATCTAGAGCCTTTTCAAGAAAGTAGTTTATGGGATCAAGAAAGTTAGCCCCCAGTCTTCTTTCTGTGTCCTCTCTTTCATCCTCTGCCCATCGTGTGACCCCTTCATATTTCTCTGACATGATATTGTACATCAGTATCATGTCCCATCTGTTTCTTGTAGTCTAAAGGGAGAAAATCTGTAGTTTTGCAATCTCATATCATAGCCTTCTTGTATCCCGTCTGATCCTTTTCCAGCTGTTTTGGCAGTCCCACAGTCCCCAATTGATATTTCACACAGGAGTTGTTGTGACCCAAGTGCAACACTTATTTGTTTGTACTAAACCTCAGCTGCCACCTTTCTACCCACATGGTAAGCCTTGCTAAATCACTCCCTAAACTGCCCCTTACCATCCACCACTGCTGCACTTGTCTTTTTTTATAGTCAGCAAAGAGGTTCATCTTATTGTTCTTCCCCATTAGATATCATCATCAGTCCCCTTTTCCCTTTTTTACATGGGGTCAGGGAGGGTGTTGTGTCAACTGTTGCCATCTGTCTTGATTCAATGCCACTCTCTTACTTTCCTCAACAGTCATGCCCGAATGTCACAGGTCTTCCCTTACAATAGCCATTCATCTCTATGCTGAATGCCATTGTTTCCTCTTTCCTTCTTCATGTGTATCTCAAATCATCTTCATCAGATTGTCTTCTGTTTGTCTGCACATGAGCCCAAACCACTGTAATCTGTTCTCTTTGACCTTTGCTGCAATTGGAGCTACTCTAACTTCTGCTCTGACGTCCTCATTTCTTCATGTGTCTCACAGTGTGCATCCTACCACCCATCTCAGGCACTTCATCTCTGTCACCACTAACATTCTCAACTGCTCTGCCTTTACTGCCCAGGTTGCTGCACCACATAGTAGTACTGGTCGCACCACTGTATTGTACACTCTACTTTTCAGCTTCTTTGGCATTCCTCCCTCTCTGTGCCAGTTGGTTGCTGGCCCTCTCATTCAAGCTTTGACTTTCTTAGTCAGATTTCCTTCTCCTCTACCCTCCCCCCACAGATATTTGAAGCTGTTAACCTACTCCAATATTTTCCCTTTTATCATAATTTTCAGCTTTTTCTGAATTATTATTATTTTTTATTTTACATTTGTTGACCGGGGTTGTCCGACTGAGCAGAAGAGCCCTTTTCAGCGGAGGCCTGGGAAGAAAAGCTCCAACATATTATACAGTTTTCATTATAAATTAGCATTAAACAGCAATGTTACAGGATTATTACAAGGCATTAAATAGCAATACAATATTATACAGTGTCAATAATCAGGAGTATAGCATAACTATTTCAAGATATATAAAAAGAAATATGTCATTAAGATGAGTATAGTTTTTGGGGTAAGTGATTACAAAAACCCAGTTTTATCATGATGTAGTTGCATGAAGGCAAGACATTTACACTAGAATGTTTCTCTGAGGCAATTTGCTTAATAGCTTTTAGAAGACAGAAAGAGTAGTCAAGGAAGATTAGAGATAGTGAGAAGAGTGAGTTAAGGGCAGAAAGTAGATTAAGGTATGAGAAGTAGGGGATGTTTAAGGAGGGAGAGTGCAGTGGCAGGACCAGTGGCTTTTAAAGTGCTCTTTGGTGGCTGTATTAAATTGTTTAGGATGTGTAAGGGTCCTGATTTCTAGTGGGAGCCTATTCCAGGCAATAGTGAGGTGATAGCTGTACATGTTGTGTCCAAATTTAGACTTGGGTTTGTAGATTTGTAGCAGGTCTTGGTTAGAGCTTCGGAGAGATCTCGAGGGAGAATAATGGGAGATGAGAGGGGATAATGCAGGGCAGTAAGAAGGCTGGTATAGGATAGAATGGATGATCTGAAGCTGAGAGAGAAGAAGCTGGTGGGGTAATTCAAGCCAGTTTAGGTGATTTAGAGAGAGACAGTGATGGGATTTGTAGGTTTGTTGGGCAGCAAATAGGTAGATTTGAGTTTGGTCAGGAGTGCTGAGTTAAGATTTGTGAGAATTTGAGAATTGTACATTAGACAGGGTAGAAGGTAGGTAAGCGAGAGAGTAATCTTGGCTTCAGAGGTAAGGAATTTCTTGTTACGGTAAAGGAGCCCTAGTTTTGAATGAGACTTTTAGATACAGTTATTGACATGCAAGTCATATTTAAGCTGATCGTTGATGGTTACACCTAAGAGCTTAGTACTGGATTCTACGTGAATGGGAGAGTTATTAAGGAACTGTATGGAGAAGGAGGGTTTAATATTGCTGAACTTTTTAAGTAGGAAGAGTAACAGCTTTGTTGTTTTAGGGTTAAGGATGAGCTGGTTGTTGGAGAGCCATATTTCAACTAAGTTAAAAGATGCCTGAGTAGCTGAGAAGAGCTTAGAGGGAGAGTTGGCTGTGGTGTTGACTGTAGAGTCATTTGCGTACTGCACTAAAGATGACTGAGGACAGGAGGTATAGAGCTGATTAGTAAAGATATTAAAAATTAAAGGCCCCAGGATAGACCCTTGAGGTACACCCATTGTTACAGGGAGAGAAGGGGAGAGTGCAGAGTACCATCTCACTGATAGATCTCAATCAGTGAGGTAGGAAAACTATGCAACAGTATCAGAGGAGAAGTTGAGATTATGCAGTTTGTGCAGCAGAAGAGAGTGTGAGACAGTGTTGAAAGCTCTTGAAACGTCCAAGAATAGGCTAGAAATAAGTTTATGGTCGTCCATGGCTATAGAGACTGTGCTGAGGAAGGATAATAGACCTGTGGAGGTGCTATGTTTAGGTCTGAAGCCGTGTTGAGTGGGTGTAAGCAGATTTTCCTGTATTAGATACTGCATAACTTGTTTATGAATACATTTTTCTAGTACTTTAGAGAGAGAGGAGAGGATAGTGATAGGTCTAAAGTTGGAGATATCAGAGGAGTTACCTCCTTTGTGTATAGGTAGAGTGCAGCATTGTTTCCAGGTGGAAGGGATTTTAGATGCAGAGATAGAGTGATTAATTAGGATAGATACAGGGAGAGCAAGAGAGTCATCTGTTGGTAGAAGAAAAGTGGAAGGAATATTGTCAGCTGATGTTGAGCATGGTTTTAATTTCGAGAGCAGAGTTTTGATATAGCTAATAGGTACAGGTTTGAGGGAGAAGGTATTTGAAGAGATAGTATTAGGAGTAGGTTCAGAAAAGTTGGAGATATTAGTAGTAGAGGAGTTTGGGTTAGGGTTCAGTAGCTTAGATATTGAATCAATAAAATAGGTATTGAAGATAGTGGCAGTTTATTCAGATGTCTTGTCTGGGCATGGATTAGGGGAGCTAAGATTACCAGGATGTAATATTTGGTTAATAGAGTTCCAGAATTATTTAGTATTAGATTTTAGAGCTGTGGGAGGTTTGTTATAGAAGTCCTTTTTATCTTTATGTGTTTTTTGTCAGATTTCTGACTTCTTTATATTTTTGTAAGTCTGCAGAGAGCTTAGTTTGTAACCAGTTTTTCCATAATTTGTCTCTAGTTATCATAAGGGTACGAGTGGCTTTTGAAAGCCACGGAGATATGCTGGACATAATTCGGACTCTGCGAGGGAGAGCAAGTGAGTCTAAGATGCTAAGGAAGGTGGAGTTGAAAGCTAGGACTGCTTCTTCTAGTGGGAGTTGCGCAAGGAATTTCCAGTTTACTTAAGAGAGGAGGGCATTAAAGGTTTCTGGATGGAAGTTAGAGAGTTTACAACAAGTGATGAATTTAGGAGGTTTTGAGAAGTTGGGAGTGAACCTAAGCACTTTTATAGGAGAGTGATCACCCAGGGTGTTTGGTAGGGTTTCAGGGTTATGATATTTGGAAGGATTAGATACAAGTACCCAGTAAATAAGAGAATTAGATGTGTGAGAGTTGTTTGTATGGGTAGGTTGAGAGATTAGCTGCGTAAAGCCATATAAATTAATATGAGTATTAGAGTTTGGATTACTGAGAGTTAACCAGTTAATGTTGACATCCCCAAGGAGGATAGTTTCATTGGGGATGTGTTACGAAAGTATGAAAGAATATTTCGAGCAGAGGAATGTTGTCTCCTGGAGGAATATAGATGGCTGCTACTGTGATAGTGGCGTGGTCATTTATTTTAAGGTTAGCTGTAAGTAGTTCAGCAGGAGAAAAGGATGGAATAGGTTTCATAATACTTGTAATGGTGAGGTGGTTGGAGTAGAGGATAGCAACACCCCTCTCTTTTTTGTTTTGGCGATCTATGCAGAGTATATTATAACCGGGGGGGGGGGGTGAATGTCTTTATCAGAGGTTTGGGGTTTTAGCCAAGTCTCTGGTAGGGTGATGACATCAGGGGTGTGGAATGCTATCCAGGCATGGATTTCACTAACTTTGTTTAGAATACTATGGGCATTCATAGAGTAAAAGGAAATATGCTTGTTTGGAGAGGATGCGTTTATTAAGTTGGGAGAGTTAAGAGTTATGCATGGTGGGGTGATGGATGGGACCAGGATTTGGATGCATGTCTCCTGATAGAAGCAGGGCTACATGAAGTTGGTAACGTTTGTAATTAAATGGGTTGTAAGTCTAGTACTTAGTCTTGGTTTTAGATGCTAGAGAGTCAGGGGGAGGAAGTTTGATTTCAGGCAGAGGAATGTTCATGGAAAAGATAGAGGAGGTGATTGTAATAGAGTACTGCAGAGATGACATGCAGTTAGTATGGGGATTAGTGGGATCTCTATGGACAGGTGGTAATGGAGTAGTACACGATGTAAGAATGAGAAGGAGAAGTAATAGAGGCAAGAGGAAAATAGAGAGGGTTGCATAAGCCATGGCCTAAGGTGGGGAAGTAAGATTGGGATGGAGTGAGGAGTGGGTAAGGGACTAGGAAAAGTAAGTTGTTAGACTTGTTGAGAGCTGAAGTAAAATTTAAGTGAAACAGCCTGTGGGGGGAGTAGGGGATATGTAGAAAGGAAGAGGATTTGCAGCAGACTAAACTATGAAGTGATAAGTAGGGGTGGGTAAGGTGTTTAGAATGTTACAGCAGACAGGAAGGGGTGAAGTTAGGGGAGCAAGGGATTAGGTGGTTAGGTATAAAGGAAGTGATATGAGGGGTGGGTGGGAATTGGGGTGGGAGGTGAGTGAAGTGAGCCCAAGTGTAGCGGGATGGGTCAGGAAGAGTCACCACAAGAAACAATCAGCAGGCCAGGAGGGAAACAGTAAGGAGCACACATTGAGAGTCAGCAGGTAAGTAGAAGAGGTGGGGAGGTGTAGATAAAGAAGGAAAAGATGTAATAGCGAGGTATACACAGATATTTGCAGTAAGAAAAAAAACAGTAAAAAGGAAACCACAAACAGAAAAACAAAAAGAGTATAGCTATCTAAGAGAGTTGACACTAGGGTAGTGACTAACTTATAGATGGCAGAGAGAGACAGAGGCAAGGTTTCTAAACAGGTGAATATGGGGAGGGCTCTCAGTGGTATGCGGGTATCCTGTACAGTAGAACCAAGTAAGACTACTTTGTGGTATGAGTTTAGAACACACTTTTAGTGTAAACTGGCTATACAATAGAGCACAGGCGTAATTCCAGGAGTTGGAGCAGTATCAATAAAGGTAGACACAGTCTTGAGGGAAGACACTTTGCTTTTAAAACCTAGGGAAAACAGGAGGGGAGAGAGTGTGTTGAATATAAAAACTAGGGAAAAAACAACAAGAGGTACTGTACACGTAACTACTGATAACAGCTAGAGAGGAGTTAGTTGAGATAAAATATGAAAAATACAGAAGTAAATAAAATAAAATACATATGATATTAACTTTACTACCCAACTATGTCAAGCAAACTTCTTCATTAGCACTCTTCAAGAAAAATCTTGATGAGTGGATGGGAAATAGGAAATACACCCTGGGGATCACTTCTGTGTCTCTGCTCGACAGTGGCACAGGAAAATAACTTTCTTGGATGGCGTAAGCCATGGAACCTTGCTGGCTAGGCTTACGTAGGCCCTTGGGCCGATAGCCTAGTACCTACCTATGAACCTATGAACAGATTAGAGCAGTAACAAAGTGAGACAAGTTCAGTAACTTACTTCTGCTATAACACTTTCACACAAACAATGATAAAATTCACATAAACAATTGTAAAACTATTAACCATAATGTCTTAGTGTAAAACAACTTACAATAAAAATGTCTGCTGTAGTTCATGTAGTAAACATGTGCCATTTTGTAGTTGAAATAATCAAACTAACTGAGATATGAGAATATAGCTAAACAGAAGTTCTATACTAATTCTACAAGCCAGGTTAAGGAGTTAAAACAATTGGCAGTCTCTCTGCAACAGAACTTAGAACTAAACAAAGTGAGCTATACTTCACATCCATAACACTGCTACTAAAAGTATTTGACATAGAAGTCATGCCATAAAGCGGTCACTGTACAAGTTAAATGCCCAATGATGCAATACCTAGATTCTACAAACCAACTGTCACCAGTTAACACTGCTAAAGAAATTCAAACTGCAGTCTACAGATATATGGTAAAAGTGTACAAAAGAACAATTGCTACATAAATAGAAATATATCCAAAAGCAGATAAAAAGTAGCCTGTATCAATTTATGTACAGCCTTTCACTTGTGTGTCGTGAGACAGTAACCTCAGCCAAGCCATGACTTTGCAGATATTTGAAAAGGTGCTTACCAGACTCCCACAAATAAGTTGCAACACCGTACAAAGCTCTTCCAGGTGAAGTAAATGCAGTTTACATGCTGAGTATAAGTGAAAATCTGTTACATAATATTAGGGACCTGCACACCACTGACATGAAGCCACAGACTCATAGAAATAGGAAAACAAAATTTCCCCCATTTGCTATTATTACAACTCTCTTATCTGTACTCGGTTTCATCTGTCATGCCTTCAGTTTTGCATTCCATTCCCCTGTCCTTCACTGATGTTCTTGCTCAGAGTCTGCCTGTAATGCCACATCGTCTGCATACTTTGTTGATCTGTCCCATCCAACCGGTTTGCTGATGTAGTTCATTACCAATATGAACAGCAGTGTGTGCAGAGCTGAGCCCTGATGCACACCCACTCAGAATCTCTCTGTGAGACTGAACATTGTTCATACTTGAGTCATTGGGTCCTTGTACACAGCCTGCAATAATTCTACCAATGTTTAAGGGACCATGAACTACTGCAGGGCTGCTCAAATCAGCTTTCTTATGACCTTGTCATATGCTTTCTCCAAGTCTAGGAATGCCCAGTTGGACTATTTCCTCATGGGTTTTCAGTTATCAGTCACTCTCTCCAAAACGTTCGGTATAGGATTTTGATACCTCTGTACTGCCCACAATTGTGGATGTCCCCTTTGTTCTTGTATACTGGCACTAGTATGCTTATTCCCCATTCATCTGGGATACTCCTTTTTCTCCATACTACTATGAGTACCCTTAGGAGCCATTTCTCCTCTGTTTCATCCAACATCTGGATCATGATTGCTGTGACCTCATCTGAGCCGGCTGCTTTCCCTGACTTCATTTTTCTTACATCTGTTCTCACTTCTTCTAGGGTGGACTCCTCCTCTTCTTATATCATAGCCTGTGTTTTGGGCAGTACAGTGTACAGTTTCTGTGGAGGTTTCTTCATTCAGAAGCTAATGAAAGTATCCCTTCCATCTGCGTTTGATTTCCTGTGGTCTGGTGATTAGGTTGTTTCTGGTATACCTTATGAAGGGTGTCGGACTGTCTTCTTTATCTTTCTGTCTTTGCCTTGCAAGCTGATAGAGTTTCATTGTGCCATCTACTGAGTCATTTTCCAGAAGCTGGTAGTGTGCCTCTGGTGACTTTTTCTTTGCTATTGCAACTCCTCCCTTAGCCTTTTTGTTAGCCAGACAGTATTCCTTCTTTGCCTGGTCCATCTTTTCTATCTCCTGCTTTTTCCTGCACTACTACTTTCTTTTCATGACTTCCAAGACTTCAATATTCCACCACTAGCTTTCGTTATGTACCTTATTTCCATACCTGGCTTGGTTGCATATCTGTTCTGTAATCCTCATACCTGCTGTTTTGAGGCACTGCCATTCTTCTTCAACTCCACCTATTTCCTCCTTTTTTTGAGGTGCTAGAACTCTTGTGCTTTCTGTCCAGTCAACTTCCAGATATATATGAGACAAACGCAATGAAGAGCAGAAGACCTAGGCCAGACCCCTTGTACTGAACTAGTCACTTCCTTAATTCCTGACAATATCCGTGTTACTACAGTCCTCTACATCCTACCATTCAGCCATGCAGCAATGTATTTACTCACCTTTGGGCTTATCCTCAAGCTCTTCACTTTTCCTTTCAGCCTTCTTTATGGGACCAAATACAGAGGTCTTGATGAAGTCCGGTTAGATTACATGTGCTCATTTTCTGATGTTCTTCGTCTCACATTGCTGCAGTCATAACCTGTGGGTAGTCCGCTGTCCTCGGTCGGCCCGAATACCAAAGAGCTGGGCTGGCGTCGGTCATTGTCGCCTAGAGCTGACGTCAGTACGTAGTAGTACTTAAGCGCATGACCGACGCCATATCCTCAGTCTTTCTTGCTGCGTGGTCCAAAGCAGAAGCAGCGTTTGCAAGTGCCGTTCGGCGTTCTGAAATTTTCATTTTTCGAGTTTCAGACCGAAGACCAAGTTGGGCTAAGTACCCCGTTGGGGAAATCTTTATCTTTTCTTGCCTCAGTTATCCTGATGTCAGAAAAAGTTAATAATTGCATTCTTGTGGGAAACAGATACCTCATAGGGATTATCATTCTTTCTGTATTCCTTGCTTGGGGCCTGAGCACGACGTAGTCGGGTGTCGCTTTTGTGCTAGATTTAACAAGCGCACTATTAAACGGAGATTAGACTGTGCCAGGCTTGTTTTCGGTAAAAGGTGTAGCTATAACATGCCGTCGGATCCCCCGATGCCCGCTACCGCTAAAAAGCGTAAAGACAGATCTTTGAAGTCTAAACCGGACGAGTCGTCCGTTGCGGACGCCGGTTCTACTGAGCCTCCGGTTGAATCTGTGGATCCTGCCGAGGGTTCGGCTGAATCCCAGGGGGAACCTTTACTTTTACAGGAGTTGGCCTCTCAGGAGTTAGGACCGGCTGAAGGTGCTTCTCAGGTGTCTGTAGTTCCATCCTTACAGAAGGTTATTAGGCCTTCTACTTCAGTAACTAAAGGCCATGCTAAGGCCAAACCTGGTCTGGTTGGCCCTGGTCATAGTTCTAGCTCTCCAGCCCCTGTTCCTAAAAAGCATATGTTGAAAATGGCGGAGGACTTGATTACTTTGATCAGGGGTTCTATGCCCCCCCCCAGAGAAGAGGCCTAGGGTGGAGGCAGATTTAGAGGGAATGGATCATTCCTCAGACTACTCTGATTCCTCAGCTGAAGAAATTCAGGAATTCCCTTCTTATTCAGATTTGGATGCAGAGGACTCCTGTCCTTCTGCTTCTCCTCCAGAGGATTTTTCTTTTTCTGAGACTTTACATTCCATGAGGGAACATTTTAAGTGGGAAGGTCAGGATTTTTCAGATTCTCGGAAAAGGCTTAGGGAATTCTTGTTTCTGCCACAACATAGGCCCTTGGCTATTCCTCCTGTCTTAGATGTTGTTCAGGATGTTTTTTCTGAATCTTCCCTTAATCCTGATTCTTTGCCTCCTGCCCCTGTTAAGCCGGACAGATATTACAGAGTTCCAGAAGCACATAAGTATTTGTACAAGAGTCCTAGTGCGGATCCAGAAACTATTATTCAAGGTCCTAAGGGTATTAGGGCTTCTGTGGCTAAGAATCCAGTTCCTTTGGATAAAGATTCTAGAGCTTTAGATAGGTGGGGGAAAAAAGTGTACACCTCCTCTACGTTAGCTATGAGGGCTTTGAATTGCCAATTTCATATGCTGAAGTATCAGAACTTTTTGTTAGGTCAATTGAAATCTAAGGTGGATGCTTTATCTGAGGGTATAGAGTGTAAGGAGCTCCAGGAGTTGGTTCATGCATCAGATCAAGTTGGCAAGCATTCTTTGCAGTGTGGTTTCGATGCTCTTCAGGCTTCATCCAGGGTGGCTGCTACAGGTTCAGTTATTCGTAGACATGCCTGGCTTAAGGATCAAAATTTGTCAGAGCATGTTAAGGCTTGGATTTTGGATGCTCCTCTTCAATCTGAAGTACTTTTTGGTTCTCCTGTGGAATCAGTTTTGAAAAAGATGGAAGATAAGGCTAAGTCTATGCAGACGGTCAAGGATTGTATGCAGGTGCATCCTCCTAAGTTTAGTAGGAATTGGCCTGCTAGAGGATGGTCTTATCCTTCTTCGGATTATCAATCTAAGGGCAAGTCTAGACATGGTAGAGGCAGAGCTCACGCTCAGGGTTCTTTTAGACCTAGGACTTGGAGTTCTCCTGCACAGTCTTCGGGTGAGGGCAGGGGTCAGCCCTTTCGTAAACAGACCCAATGACCTGTGTCTTCCGCTGCCAGACCCTTCTTTACTGGCAGCTCCTCTGGGAGGGAAGTTGGGACTTTTCAAACAAAACTGGCATTTGGTCACCCAGGACAAATGGGTGTTGGATATAATAAATCACGGTTACAAGTTTTATTTTCACACTTTTCCTCCTTTCAAAGGCATGCCGGATGTGCCTCCTCAACAAAGGATGGAGGCGCAGGAGCAAATCTCGTTACTTTTGCAGATGGGGGCAATTCAGGTGGTCCCTACATCAGAAGTAGGCCTAGGTTTTTATTCCCGTCTGTTCCTAGTGCCAAAGAAAGGAAACACTTGGAGGCCAATTCTGGATTTGTCCATTCTCAATACCTACCTAGACATTCCAAAGTTCAAGATGTTAACATTACAACAACTTCTGCCTATGCTAGGCAAAGATCACTGGATGGTAACCCTGGATCTCAAAGAGGCCTATCTTCACATCCCTATCAGGCCCAGCTGCAGGAGATTCCTGAGGTTTCGGGCTGGTACTTCTCATTATCAGTTCTCTGCATTGCCCTTTGGCTTATCTACTGCGCCCAGAGTATTCACAAAAGTTCTGGCTCCTGTAATTGCTTTCTTCAGACAGAGAGGAATACAAATTTATCCTTATGTGGGCGATTGCCTGATTCTTGCTCAAAACAAAGACAAGTTACTACAACATCTCCAGTATGTAATGGCAGTTTTAAGGTGCCTAGGGTATTCTGTGAACGAAATAAAGTCCAGTCTAGTGCCCTCTCAGGACATGTGCTTTCTGGGTGTCAGACTGAATACAGCTTCTCAGATGGCATTTCTGACCCCGAACAAACAAAGAACTCTTCATCTATACTTCCAGCAGTTATCAGTAATGTCCAGGCTGACGGCAAGGACAGTCCTTCAAGCCTTGGGGTTCATGGCATCTTGCATTCTAGTACTTCCCAATGCCAAACTGCATATGAGGAAGCTACAATGGTATCTCAAAAGTGTGTGGACTCAACACTGCCACGGTTTGGACACTGTCATTCGGATTATACCTTGCATCCAGAAGGAATTCTTGTGGTGGGCTCAGGAATGTCACCTAAACAAGGGACTCTCTGTGATCCGACCAGAGGCGAGTCAGATCCTAACGACGGATGCCTCGGACTTGGCTTGGAGCACACTTCAATGGGAAATGGATTCAGGACATATGGCCTCCCAAACTACAACATTTGCATATCAACATGAAGGAGATGTTAGCAGTCCAATTTGCCTTGATGGCCTTCAAGGACATACTTCAGCCGGGACAGGTGTTGATTCAAACAGACAACACAACAGTCATGTGGTACATCAACAAGCAGGGGGGAACCCATTCCTACCCTCTTTGCAGACAAGCAATGATTCTATGGGAGACTGCTCTGAGTTTGCATTTCAATCTTCAAGCACGGTTTCTGCCAGGAGCACAGAACTCCCTAGCAGATGTATTGAGCAGACAAATTGTGGATCCCCACGAGTGGAGACTGGACCCTCAGGTATTCAAACAGTTAACCGTGGCTTGGGGAGCTCCAGACATAGATCTGTTCGCTTCTCCACTGAATTTCCAACTGCCAAAATTTTGCACAAAGATGTTCCATCCAAATGCTTGGAAAGTGGATGCTCTATCTTTCAGTTGGAACAACCTTCACATTTATGCTTTCCCCCCTCTGCCTCTTCTTCCCAAGGTACTCTTGAAAGTCAGGAGGGACAAGCCTTGCATGATTCTAATAGCACCAGATTGGCCACGTCAGCATTGGTATCCTCTGCTGAGGAGTTTAATTCAGGAGCCTCCTTGGCTTTTGCCACAGGTTTCTCATTTGTTATCCCAGTCAAACAATCATTTTCTCAATGTTCGGGTGCAGTCCCTGCATCTAACAGCCTGGCGTATTCTGTAATGGAGCCAGTGGGATCTCAGCTTCCTCAACAGGTTTTAGATGTCATTTTGGAAGCCAGGCGGCCTAGTACTAGAAAAGTTTATGCTGATAAATGGAAGAGATTTTTTCTTTGGAGCACAGCAAAGGGCTTTGATGTTTCAGTGCCTAATTTGAGTTTTGCACTACAGTATCTTACTGAATTACTGGACAAGGGTTTGTCATTCTCTTCTGTGAAGGTTCATGCTGCAGCCATTTCTGCTCACTATGATTGTGACCCTCCTTTATTTTCTCACCCTTTGTACAAACAGTTTCTTAGAGGGGCAAAGAATATAAGACCCCCACGTAGAGCTCCTACTCCTTCCTGGGATCTCAATTTTGTGTTGGAGAAGCTTACTTTACCTCCTTTTGCACCTGCAGCTATGTCTGAATTGAAGTTTTTGTCTTGGAAGACTGCTTTTTTGTTGGCCATTACTTCTGCTAGGAGGGTATCTGAATTGCAGGCACTCATGGCAGTTGAACCCTTTCTGATTTTCCATAAAGATAGAGTTTCTTTGCGAACTAACCCTACTTTTATGCCTAAAGTGATTTCTATTGTGGCCTTGAACCAGTCTATTCATTTGCCTACTTTTTATGCTGATCCCCAAAATAAAGGGGAAAAAGTCTTGCATTCTTTGGATATCCACAGGCAGCTACATTATTATTTGAGCAGGACTAAAGAGTTCAGACAGACTCAACAGTTATTTGTTTCCTTTGCTTTGGGTTCACAAGGGAAAGCTGTTTCAAAGCAAACTATTTCTAAGTGAATTGGTCAATGTATTGCTTTTTGTTATTCTCATCATGGAAAGGAGGTTCCTGCTGGGATCAGACCTCATTCTACCAGGGCTACTGCCACATCTACTGCTTTTTTGAGGGGGTAGCTACTAAGGATATTTTGGAGGCAGCTACTTGGCGTTCAGTACACACTTTTACTAAGCATTACCATCTCCCTCTTTATTCCAAGTCCAGGGCTGGGTTTGCCACTGCAGTTTTACAGGGCATGTTAGCAGCTCCTAATGCTATTTAGTTTGCCAGCCTCCCTTTTCCTTTGCTTTGGGATTCTACCCACAGGTTATGACTGCAGCAATGTGAGACAAAGAACATAGTACAGTTTTGTACCTACCATAAATGTAGATGTTCGAGGATCTACATTGCTGCAGTCCAATTATCCCTCCCTCCTTCCCCTCTATAGTTTGTGGTTGCTGTGTTTTTTGGGATAATCTTTATTTCCACACTGGTAGTTGTTAGGCTTTTACTATTTTAGCTCTGGCCTTCTTTCCTTCTTAGGCCTTCTGACATCTGGGGCAAGAAAGACTGAGGATATGGCGTTGGTCATGCGCTTAAGTACTACTACGTACTGACGTCAGCTCTAGGCGACAATGACCGACGCCAGCCCAGCTCTTTGGTATTCGGGCCGACCGAGGACAGCGGACTACCCACAGGTTATGACTGCAGCAATGCAGATCCTCGAACATCTACATTTATGGTAGGTACAAAACTGTACTTTTCCCCTTTCAAGTTCATATGTGACACAGTTGTAAAACAATCAGATTTAACTGGCACCTCCTTCTGGCTATGAACGTATATTAGTTGCTTCTTGTAGACTGTTTTCCTTTAGAACTGCTATCAGCCTTCATCTCAGGATATTATCCATGTCTCCATGAAATTCCCTGCTGCTGTTGTTAAGCTAACAGGCTTGTAGTTCTTTGGGTTTGTCCTTCCCTCCCTGTTATAACAAAGGTATCACACTTACTGTTCTCCATTTCTCAAGCACTTCTGCACTGGACAGCACAGTGGTGAGATTTCAGAGGGCTACAGGAGTTAGCCAGTCTGGTCCTTCTGCTTTACCCTTCCTAAGGATATACATTTCCTGTCCACATACTTCTCATTCTATCCTAACTCCTCTTAGCATGGTACCTCCCTTGCTTTCCTCTGTGAAAACTGAAGCAAGGTTTCCATTCAGGAACTTGGCTTTTTCCCAGTTTACTGTGATCTGTCTCCCATCTTTGATCAGCCTGGTTAGGTCTGTCAGTCCCTTCCATCTTGTTGCTGGGTTCCTAAAAAAAAACATTTTCCCCTTTTTCATTCCTTCTCCCAGCTCTCTTTCAACATTTCCTTTGTCGCCATCACCAGTTTTGTTGTCCTTCTAGTAGTTTCTTTGTGTTGTGCCTCTTCCATCTTCCCGTCCTCCTCTTTCCACCCATTGCAGAATTTCTGTGTAGCCACATTATCCTTCTCTTCTTTTGCTTTTTCCTCACACAGTTATCCATAGCCATAAGTATTCTCTCTATAACCTTTCCCATATTCTGTTTACTTAGCACAGCATAGTCCACACTTCTGAAATCTCACCCCTTTGTCTTCATATTCTTAACATTCTGTTCTCTAAATCACATAGTGTCATGACCAGTGTTGGCTAAAGGTGCCTTAATCTGGAGTTCTGTGACACCATCTGCATTGCTTTGGACCTCATCCAAAATTCTATCCTATCTGGTGCAGTCCTGTACCGATTGACTAAATACCTCATTATACAAGACCTTAATTATATTTTCCTGACTCTCTGTCCTGAAGCTTGGAATTATTCATTCTGCTTCTGGCAAAGTCACATCCTCATTAGTGCTGCCCTCTTATTCCTACCCAACACCTCCTGCTTCTACTTCCTTTGGGAAGATGCAGTGTATCAGTCAACTAGATCATCTCCTATTCTGTAACTGCTATGCACTTAATTGAGGTTCTGAATCTGCCCACTCTCATGCCTTATTCTTGGTTTCATGTTCTTCCTGCTCTGTGACTTCACATCTGATGTTGATTGCTACTCTACACTCATTTTTCCTTCTCTGTCATTTCTGAACAACCTTTATCACAAATCTTTATATCTCACCCGGTACTGTTGATAGTCCACTATTCTATGATAGTAGCAGTGTCCACCCTTCCTTACTGCATCACTGTTCGCAGCTTCTTCAAGTTTTCTGTACAAAGCCCTTGCACTGCAGAGTAATACCCAGTCAAACACCAACATGCCCTTATATATTCCTTTACTATGTTCTGCATCTCTTTTTGTACCCACTACCTCATCTTTTGCTTATGTAACACTCCTTACCTCTTTCTATTTCATTTAAAGGTACAATCATTAAGATGCACATTTTCAACCAAATACTTAGGACCTTGGACCCTTTTGAACTAAGGTAGAGATTGTCCTTGTGCAGAGCTGGACTCCGTTCAACTTCTTCCCTGTTCTCTTGCCAGACACAAGTCTTCCTTCCTTTTACAGTGCTGCATCTATTCATTGTTCTCTGTAATTCTCTGTTTCCTTGATGTGATGGCTGGTGGTACAGGTAAGTTTTCTGAAAGTTCTAACTTAACCCCTGTCTCAGCATATCTCTACCACTTCCGTGATTGTACGTTCTACCACTTTAGCTATCTCCCTTGACATGTCATCTGTCCGTGTAACCACAACAGTACCCACCATCCCACCCCTTCCTAATCACTTTCTTCACCTTCTCCCACATCTTACTGAGTCTAAGCTTCAAGACTGGTTTCACTGCAATCACCTAAACCCTCTTCTCTGTCCTCTGAGCTTGTTGCTGCTTCACTTCTTGTCTAATGCCAGTGTCTCTGCTATTAGTGTAATTTCCCCTTCTTCTTCTGTCATTTCCAGCCCTATGCACTCCCTGCACTGGTCACCTTCCCCTTCCCTTTGCTGCATTTAATCCATACCATGTTCATCCTGTGCTCCTCCTTCAGGGCCTCTTCACTGCTCTTTCTCTTTTTCCCCTCTGCTTTTCCTATCTGTCTGAGGATCACTCCTTACTCACAGCCCTCCTGTTCTCCTTGTGGTGTTGTGGTGTTGGCTGTTCCATGATCACCTCTGGTTCTATGTCCCTTTTTTCACCTGATACTTTTTTTTCCCACCCTGACTACCTTGTCTTTTTCCTCCCTTTCATGGCTGTATCTCCCTCTGTCTTATCCCCCTTACTCTTTGAATATCCACTTGCCTTTATTCCGCTGACACCCACTGCCTATGTACCCTTTTTCTCTGAGGAATGGTGATCTTGGAGTTAGTATATATAAGTTTGGAACAATGGAGGTCTTGCCCCCTGCAAAAAAAGAAGTTTAAAAGAGAAGACAATGTTGAGATTCACTGTTCTCTGGGATTTTTCGGTCTTTTTTTTTCAGCATGTTAACACCCTGCATTTAGAGTGCCAGAATTTCAATAGGAAGCTGATTTTTAAACCTGTCTAGTACACAAAAAACCACACGACATGACTAGCATAGCAGCGGCACAAATAATTTAAAGAAAGAGGACACACATCGTACAGCTCTCTCTTTCGGAAACAAAGGTTAATAAACTTGTGTGGTAGAATTTTGCAATATACTTCACTAAAGTCTGCATGTTTTACACTGCCTCTTTCACAATGTGCCTATATTTTTCCATCATTTTTGCCACTTTGTTTTTTAAACGTGTTTCTGAGTAGTATCCCACATTCCTACTGGAAATGGAAAGATTATGTGCTGTTTGATATCCAGATTTTATGCTGATTAGACGTCCAATTTTTCACTGTATGTACCTACTTTTTAAGGGCCTTTGTACCTGTTTTCAGTGTTTGCAGGTTGAGAGGTATGAATGAAGCCTAAAACATCTGGGTCATAGTTTGTTTGTCCTTTCTTATTCTGTGAAACAGAGCTGAGAGCTTTCTTGGAAGTAGTTACATATTTTTTATCACTAAACAGTACGGCTGATGCTGCTGCTGGAAGCATATTTGCGCATCTCAGAGAGAGAGAGAGAAAGCTTGTTAAATTGTAAAGGAATTCTTTAAGACTATCTGTTTTCATTTATTAGCAGTCTACATCATGCTTGTACATTTAAGGGGAATATATCTACACAGAGAGGTTTCTCTAAGCTTCCACAGATGCATGAAGCAGAGAATAAAATTCATAGCCTTGCAGCATACCTCTCAGCTCATATTTTTGGTCTGTTCCGCATAAAATTTGTGGCTTTGTGGTAATGATGACTGAAGTTATTAAATAATGACAGACATTTGACTTTAAGACTTCATATCCTCCAGAAAATAAATGCTAACATAAAACCTTTTAATTCTAACAACTTTTTTATGTTTATAAGTACAATATTTTAAAATCTGTTCCTATTTTTGGGCCTTTGCCCCCCCACCATTATTTTAGGCTTTGTCCAGATTTCTTGCTCTAAGAGGTTGAGAGATATGTCCTGCAGGCAGACTCGTGTGTTATTAGATTTTTAGCAATGTCTAATTCAAAGTACTGCATTTATTTATTTTTCTTCACTGGTAGAAAGTATTTTAAGTTTTGCTTTTTTTCTTCACAGGCTCTGAAATTAAGGGAGAAGTGCAATTGTCCTAGTCTTCCTTCACAGGATCCTCGTTTGGTTTTCATGCATACTGTTCAACATCTGATTGAGAAAATTAAAGAGAGAGAGCAAGCTGAAAAGGCAGTTAACTCAGATAAACCCACTGAACAGAAACCAGATCTTATCCCTCTTGGGTTGATAGACAGTCTCTCAGGACGTTTTTCCTCTCAGACTCTCCAAGACATACGTGTTGATACGTCTAAATGAGCTCAAAACTAGATAAATAAAAAGATCTTGTATAATAATTAAAACACTGTCTGTTACTGATAATGCCTTATTTTTTTACCCATTTTTTTGGAGGGGGAGATATATGAACAAGTTTTTAACATTTGGTGCTAATGTGATACATTACTGTAAAATAGCACATATGCCTCATAGTAGGTAATATGTTTTCTGCAAACTTTCAGGATAATTGCCACAGCTGACCTAACTGTCATTTTCTCTACATTACTACTATTTGATGGGATAAACAAAGTTGAGCATGTAATTTTGACCTTTATTTTTGCAAAACAGTTGTACCTTTGTTTTGCATGGTCATTGAATCTAAAGAGCTGATAGTGAAGGAAACAAGAGAGGTGCACCTCTGGCAGCCAAACTGGGGGTTGGATCCCCGACTGTCAGCATTGACCTTTCTATGTCATAGCTTCTGGAGCCTGACCTCCTCTGGGCAGCTTACACAGGGTCATACATTGAGTTCCCCCAGCAAAAACAGAGGGGTCGGACTTGAAATTGAAGATCCTGCCCTTCTAGCCTTCCTCCAAGTCTGGAACTGCTTACAGACTAGAGTTGAAGAAAGTGTTTGGAACTTTCCATGCCACATGAGTCCATGGTGCTGCTCAGACTATGGCTTTATGCATACCCTTTAATGTATGGTGGTATCCACTATCGCAAGTAGTGGAATAAAATGTTAGAGTGTAAGTTGATACCTCTACTTGCCCTATCTATTTTTTATTTTTATGGAACTACTTGCTGTGCTCTTTCCTGAACATTGAAGCCATGTTATTCATCACCATATTGCTGTTCATCTGTCACCTTGCACCTTTGGCGATCTCATGTGACGTCCTACTTCAGTTTGGGGTAGAGGGTCATCTCTCTACTCATCAGGCACCTTCTGAAAAGAGAAGTCTGCGGATCCTGATACCCCTCTGTCAGAGTTGGGCAAGAATAATGAGACTCCTTTGTAACTCCCCCTACTGATGATATGTATGGAAGACAGTCTTATGCAGTCCATTGTGGACCAGCCTGCGTCCTATCCTTTTCCTCCCCTGCTGTGGAGGAAGCAGTTTTTTACAGAAAAAGGATTAGGAGCCTTGTGTCATCCTGCCAGGGAACCTGCCCTAAAGGTTACCATTTCTTCAGGTATAAGCATCCAGATTCATATTATTGTGACCCTAAGAAGGCAGCATAAAAGGGTTCTCATCCAGGAAAAAAGAGGTAATTGTTCCCCTCTACTAGTCACTCATTAGACCTATTATAGAGTACAACGCACCTTTTGGAATGTACCTCACAAGACATCTGCAGCAGCTGGAAAGGCCACAGAAGTACCTCACAAAGAGGATTACTGCCCTCAAACAAATGACCTACACTGACCGCCTCAAAAAACTCCAGCTTTACTCCGTAGCATATCGCCTACTCCGAGGTGATCTCTGCCTAACATATAAAGCTATGTCAAACCCAGAGCTGTTGGACATGCTACATCTAAAGAAATCCCAGTCCCTCTGAGCTACACACTCTAGGGACCTAAACCTTGTCACCACAATAAACAGGACATGCTGGAGGGATAGATTCCTGTCCCAGAGACTTTCTGTACTCTGGAACAAGCTACCCATCTGTGTCCAGCAAAGTTCTTCATTAGCACTCTTCAAGAAAAATCTTGATGAGTGGATGGGAAATAGGAAATACATCCCAGGGATCACTTCTGTGTCTCTGCTGGACAGTGGCACAGGAAAATAACTTTCTTTGGTGGCGTAAGCTATGGAACCTTGCTGGCTAGGCTTACGTAGGCCCTTGGGCCGATAGCCTAGTACCTACCTTTGAACAGCTCCCTGTATACCTCCTAGAAGAATAGTGTGACATCTCATTAAGCATCCATGTGCATTTTTCTCCATGGTCTTTTCAGTCTAAAGTTAGTTCCTGAGACGACATTGTCAAGCATTGATGTTCTTTCTAATTCACTGTTGCATTACTGACTCCTGGGATACCTGACCATTCATTTCACCAAGTTTTTGTAACTACTTCATTTCTTCTTCAAAAAATGTCTCATTGTGGACATTTTTTGCAGCAACCACCTGGCCATCATTTCGTACTTGCACCAAACATTATTGCTTGGACAGTGATTCCAGAAAGTTGAGCCTTCTTTGGCATTTTGGTGCTTCTCAATTCATCCTTCTAAGCCCTTTGGCCTTCCTCTACTTTTCACTTCCAAGGTAGGTTTAAATTTTACTGCACTGAAGTCTTTCCAGCAGTTGCCCACTGCACTGGGCCTTCAGAGTCATATGTAACAGATATATTGCACATCCCTTCTACTTTCCCCTATTTCTGGATAACCTCTCCATTTAGCAGGAGTAGATAGGTTTCTACACTCTTATTAAGCTTACAGCCAAGGAGGAGCTGCCCTGACTACATCTCAGGTGACCTGAGTTCGACTAAAGACTTGGGCTTCTGTAGGACCTGGTGGGAGGAGGATGAGAATGAGGGGCCTCTACTGACTTGCCCATTTTAGGGGAGGGAGGCAGCTGTGGCTCACCACATGGTTGACACCTAGCAACAGGTCTAGGTGTCTGTCCTGTGGAGCTACAGTTTGTTGAGTACAAACTGTTGTGCTCAAGTTACATTGTGAGCCAAGAGGAATTCAGCACACAGAGACACACTTTCCCTCAGAGGGCAGTTATAGTGGTGCACAAGAAAGCTGCTGTAGGTGAGGGGTGTGCTTTGCTAGGGGAGGGGGTAGGCTGACCAGCAGTACCAGAAGAGGCTGCCCTGCTCTTTACCACCCAAGTCTTGCCGCAAGTGAATGAGCTCTTAGGGATTTCTGGATAGGAGCAAATGGGCCATAGGGCACTCACATCACCTTGGAATCGCTGACTTCTGCGACTGTGGAACACATTGACCAATTGTGTGCTGGTAGTGGAGTCATCAGGCTCGGCCCTGTGCAAAAAGGGATACAGAAAAAAGGTTATGGACTGCATGATCATCAAGAAGCTTAGCCAGATCAACCAATACTTGTTGGAGACTACAGTGGTGTCCCCCATTAAGTAGATCTTCCTTACATATCACAAATTAAAAATTTAATTACCCATCTAGTCATCCAGACTGGATTTAAAAGCAGTTGTGGAAGTGATCTGCTTGATATCTAAGAGCAGTCGGTCTCAAAAATGGAGGATACATTAGGTTAAGTACCTGCTGCCGTCATATGGTGTTGGTGATGTGGTAGTGCCAATTATGGTCTCTAGAGTTGGTGTTTGGTTTACCACTGTTTGTATGTTGGTAAGGGAGTTCAAAACGTAATGGGTTATTTGTAGTATATAAGGCTAAACACAAATCACCTTTCATGAGCCTGTATAGCAGTGAGTAATGCAGATAAGACTTGTAGTCTGTGAGATCTTTTGGTAGGAAACCCTGATGTTTTCCTGATTTGGTTTAGATGCTTAGTGAGTGAGGTACAAGCCAAAGGCGACATGACATTCAATGATGGTCCTAATAAGGAAGGAATAAAGTGGAACTAATAACTTCTTTGCACCTTGTAGAGCGACCACAAAAGATAAGTTGTGCAAGATAGTGTCAAAGAGACAGAAGCAAAATTAGTCCAAAGATCACTTAGGCTTAGCCAGTTCCGATTCCCAAAGGGAAAATCCTTCCTCTAGTAGAGCTGAACAGTTTGGCAGAATTTATGGACACCCATTTAGTTGTCAAGAATTTTCTAAATAAAGTAGCTAGGTAGCTCTCTGTTTAATATTAATATGTAGTGTAGTCCATGGGTGGAGTAAGCATAGACTAAGATATTTCAACAAAAAGTAAGACTCACTGGTGGAATAGGTTCATAACTCAATGTATTCACTGCCTATGGAAAAGTTACCACTACAGGACAAGCAACTACTTAGGATCATAGGAAGTTACTAGGCTATTGGCCTTGAGGCCCTTACAAGCCTAGCCAAGAATATAGCCCATGTTCCACCAAGTCAGCACCCTATGCCACTGTCCAACAGGGACATAGGTGGAGTCCCAGGGGTGTATTTTCTGTTCCCCATCCAGTTATCCAGGTTGCGCTTAAAAAAGTTTAATGAGGTACTTTGCTTTATGTGGAGAGGGAGTCTATTCCACAAATGGGGGTGTCTCTGGGACACAAATATGCCCTGCCAACCAATCCTCTTGATGTCACACACCAAGTTGAGGTCTTACGTGCAGGTTACTCAAGTGGAGCTTGACTTGTGGGATATGCAGCAGTCCCATCCAGGCAGGGTCTGAGATTGCTTTGTTTGCCAAGCAGATGTCACCTCTGAGGAGTCTGTAGAAGATTGAGTAGAGGGACAGGGCTTTTAGCCTATCTGTGTAGGATAGATGTTTGAGGCCCTGGATTCTCTGGGTGAGGAATCTCTGTGGTCTCTCCAGCTGCTGCATGTGCATTGCGAGGTACATGCCGAAAGGGGCATTGTATTCAATAATCGGTCTTATAAGGAAAGAATACAGGGATGTTATTACCACCTTGCCCCTGGATGAGATACCCTTACTAATGAGGTGGGCCATGTAGAAAGCTTTCCATACAACAGAGGCAATATGGCGGTCAAAAGTCAGTTTGCTATCAACCTGGGCTCCCAAGTTCCTCATCACTGATTGCGTACTTAGTGCCTTATTATCAATGTGATAATTTGCGGGGATGTCATGCTCCCCAAAAGGGATGATGATGCATTTTTTGGCATTCAGTTTGAGGCCATGTTTCTGGCACCTTTCATTTGTTTGGGTGAGACCCTCCTGGAGGATGTCCACATCACTAGGGGAATTGATGACAGCACCCAGCTTGCAGTCATCTGCAAACGGTCAGCCATAGCCCAATAGATTTGGCCTACACCTCTGAGAAGTATATCCCAAACAACAGAGGCCCCAAGACCGATCCCTGGGGTACACTGCTTGTTACGGGTCTACTACTTGAGGTGGCTTCTCTTATTTTGACTAGGTGGGTTCTATCAGTAAGCCAGTTTACCACCCATCTGTTAACATGTGGATTGATGCCTAGTTAAGAGAGTTTATGTATTATACCTGAGTGGGGAATAGTATCAAAGGCCTTGTCCAGGTCAAGGTAGGTGGTATGCACCATCTTCCCTTGTCTATGGCCTTGGTGACTGTCTCAAAGAAGTCGACCAAATTTAACAGGCATGGCCTCCCCCTGACAAAACCAAACTGTGTCGGATCAATTGCCCTTGTTAATGAGGTCCAAGATAATCTGCTCCATGGCCTTGCAGATCAGACTAGTTAGGCTGATGGGTATATAGCTTCCTGGATTGGTGGACTCTCCACCTTTGTGCAAAGGGGTGACAGTAGCTGTCCTCCACTCAGCTGAGATGAAGCTGGTACTCAGGCTTTGCTTGAATAGGGTGCCTAATGGTGCTGCAAGTTTCTGGCTAAGTTCATGAAGGATGCAACCTGGGATATTATTGGGTCCTATGGAGGCTGTATTTTTTTGCCATTGAGAGGGGAGAGATGATTTGCTCCCTAAAGATAAGAGAGGGCAGGTACTGAGGATGTCCTGTTTTATTTTTAGGGGGACAGAGGAGTGACGTTTTCACTGAACCTATCTGCCAGCAGGTTGGCTATATCTACAGGGTTTGTGTATGTGGTGTCCTTGACCACCAGTTCTGAGCAGATCTGGGTGATTCCCTTGAGATTGTGGACATATGTGAAGAAAGCCTTATGATTGTCTTTAGTAGATGTGGGCAGTTTGGACTCGAAGTTTGCTTTGAAGGATTTCACTAGAGCTCTTACTTGCTTGTTCAGCCCTGCCATTAAGGATAGTCTTGATGATTGGATGGGTAGACATTAATTTACAAAAAGAGATCATGTATGACCCGGATGGATTTGGGAGATGGACAGAATTAAGTCCTCAAAAGGTTGGCAAGAACTTCTGTGTGTGTTTTCTTAAAGGTATATGCAGCTAGGCCTTTTATGGTCCCTATGATTACTTGAGTTTAGTAGATAGTTTGCCTGCAAGAATATTAGCAGTGTCCTTGGTGTCGGAGAAAAAGGTACCATCAGAGATAAGTTCAGCACTGAATTTTAGGTAACTTCTATGCCTCCTAATACAGCAGAAGAAGGCCTTATGATTGTCTTTTGAATTAATTGCAACTACAAGTTCATAGTCAATCTTGCATTTCCTAATGTACGTTTGAGAGACTTAACAGTTTTAAATTCTTTTTATGATGATGAATTATGTACCTTATAGAGATTACTGGAACCTTTCTCATTTTCGTATGAACTTTGTTGATGATGCAGGCATTCCACCATATGAGTTTAGGTTTAAAACTGGCATTGTACTGACATCAGATGGGTGCAGATGCCCCACTGCATCTCTGCAAGAGGGAGTAAAATTCAAATGTGTAGGCAGCAGCTTCAGTTACAGGGTTTGTTGAGGAGCTATACCATTTGTGATTACCCATTAGATCAGTAAATAGTAAGTAACTGGTTTTGGAGTAATCCCTGAATGTAGAGGAGTTATTTTGGATCTTTGAGTCAAGCAAGTTACTGTCTGCTTATGTTTTTTTTTTTTTTTTGTCTTTCACTTTGTGTTTGTTTAATGGACTGGGGGGTGGGGTTCAAGCTGGGGAGTCCATGTTTTGAGTAAAACCCTTGTAGTGACATTTTTCTGCCCAGAAACAGTGGAACAAGAGAAGTTTTAATGCATTACTGGGCTATGGGACGAGGACACCCTAACAGCTATTCACTGCAGATAATACACACACACGCACACACACACACACACACAAACATAAGCTCATGCTTAAACACAAACCCAGGATACATTAGGTTAAGTACCTGCTGCCGTCATATGGTGTTGGTGATGTGGTAGTGCCAATTAGGGTCTCTAGAGTTGGTGTTTGGTTTACCACTGTTTGTATGTTGGTGAGGGAGTTCAAAACGTAATGGGTTGTTGTAGTATATAAGGCTAAACACAAATCACCTTTCATGAGCCTGTATAGCAGTGAGTAATGCAGATAAGACTTGTAGTCTGTGAGATCTTTTGGTAGGAAACCCTGATGTTTTCCTGATTTGGTTTAGATGCTTAGTGAGTGAGGTACAAGCCAAAGGCGACATGACATTCAATGATGGTCCTAATAAGGAAGGAATAAAGTGGAACTAATAACTTCTTTGCACCTTGTAGAGCGACCACAAAAGATAAGTTGTGCAAGATAGTGTCAAAGAGACAGAAGCAAAATTAGTCCAAAGATCACTTAGGCTTAGCCAGTTCCGATTCCCAAAGGGAAAATCCTTCCTCTAGTAGAGCTGAACAGTTTGGCAGAATTTATGGACACCCATTTAGTTGTCAAGAATTTTCTAAATAAAGTAGCTAGGTAGCTCTCTGTTTAATATTAATATGTAGTGTAGTCCATGGGTGGAGTAAGCATAGACTAAGATATTTCAACAAAAAGTAAGACTCACTGGTGGAATAGGTTCATAACTCAATGTATTCACTGCCTATGGAAAAGTTACCACTACAGGACAAGCAACTACTTAGGATCATAGGAAGTTACTAGGCTATTGGCCATGAGGCCCTTACAAGCCTAGCCAAGAATATAGCCCATGTTCCACCAAGTCAGCACCCTACGCCACTGTCCAACAGGGACATAGGTGGAGTCCCAGGGGTGTATTTTCTGTTCCCCATCCAGTTATCCAGGTTGCGCTTAAAAAAGTTTAATGAGGTACTTTGCTTTATGTGGAGAGGGAGTCTATTCCACAAATGGGGGTGTCTCTGGGACACAAATATGCCCTGCCAACCAGTCCTCTTGATGTCACACACCAAGTTGAGGTCTTACGTGCGGGTTACTCAAGTGGAGCTTGACTTGTGGGATATGCAGCAGTCCCATCCAGGCAGGGTCTGAGATTGCTTTGTTTGCCAAGCAGATGTCACCTCTGAGGAGTCTGTAGAAGATTGAGTAGAGGGACAGGGCTTTTAGCCTATCTGTGTAGGATAGATGTTTGAGGCCCTGGATTCTCTGGGTGAGGAATCTCTGTGGTCTCTCCAGCTGCTGCATGTGCATTGCGAGGTACATGCCGAAAAGGGCATTGTATTCAATAATCGGTCTTATAAAGGAAGAATACAGGGATGTTATGACCACCTTGCCCCTGGTGAGGTACCCTTACTAATGAGGTGGGCTATGTAGAAAGCTTTCCATACAGCAGAGGCAATATGGTGGTCAAAAGTCAGTTTGCTATCAGCTTGGGTTCCCAAGTACCTTACAACTGATTGCGTACTTAGTGCCTTAGTATCAATGTGATAATTGATGGGGAACATCATTCTCCCCAAAAGGGATGATGATACATTTTTTAGCATTCAGTTTGAGGCCATGTTTCTGGCACCTTTCATTTGTTTGGGTGAGACCCTCCTGGAGGATGTCCACATCACTAGGGAATTGATGACAGCACCAGCTTGCAGTCATCTGCAAACGGTCAGCCATAGCCCAATAGATTTGGCCTACACCTCTGAGAAGTATATCCCAAACAACAGAGGCCCCAAGACCGATCCCTGGGGTACACTGCTTGTTACGGGTCTACTACTTGAGGTGGCTTCTCTTATTTTGACTAGGTGGGTTCTATCAGTAAGCCAGTTTACCACCCATCTGTTAACATGTGGATTGATGCCTAGTTAAGAGAGTTTATGTATTATACCTGAGTGGGGAATAGTATCAAAGGCCTTGTCCAGGTCAAGGTAGGTGGTATGCACCATCTTCCCCTTGTCTATGGCCTTGGTGACTGTCTCAAAGAAGTCGACCAAGTTTAACAGGCATGACCTCCCCCTGACAAAACCAAACTGTGTCGGATCAATTGCCCTTGTTAATGAGGTCCAAGATAATCTGCTCCATGGCCTTGCAGATCAGACTAGTTAGGCTGATGGGTATATAGCTTCCTGGATTGGTGGACTCTCCACCTTTGTGCAAAGGGGTGACAGTAGCTGTCCTCCACTCAGCTGAGATGAAGCTGGTACTCAGGCTTTGCTTGAATAGGGTGCCTAATGGTGCTGCAAGTTTCTGGCTAAGTTCATGAAGGATGCAACCTGGGATATTATTGGGTCCTATGGAGGCTGTATTTTTTTGCCATTGAGAGGGGAGAGATGATTTGCTCCCTAGAGATAAGAGAGGGCAGGTACTGAGAATGTCCTGTTTTATTTTTAGGGGGACAGAGGAGTGACGTTTTCACTGAACCTATCTGCCAGCAGGTTGGCTATATCTACAGGGTTTGTGTATGTGGTGTCCTTGACCACCAGTTCTGAGCAGATCTGGGTGATTCCCTTGAGATTGTGGACAATGCCTAAAAAACGATGACCCAAGCTCAAGCACCTGCTTCCATGCCTCAGTCTCAACTACTTAAAATGACAGAAGACCTTATCTTGCATATTAGGAGAATTCAGCCTACCCCTTCCAAAAGAAAAAGAGACTTGTCCCCAGCAGTTTTATCTGACCAGGAGTCTGATGATTCTGAGGCTTCTGAATATGAAGACATGCAACCCTTGTCTGCTTATGAGGATTCAGATGCAGAGGAATCCATTCCTTCTGCCTCCCCTCCAGAGGATTTTTCATTTGGTGAAACCCTACTTACTTTAAGGGAGAATTTACAATGGGAGTATCAGGACTATCCTCAGTCCAGAAAGAGACTTGGGGAATTCTTAGATTTACCACAGCACAGACCTTTAGCCATTCCTCCTATCCTGGATGTTGTGGATGGTGCTTTTATGGAATCCAGTTTAACTCCTGACACCCTTCCCCCTGCTCCCAGGAAGCCTGACAGGTATTACAGAGTCCCTGACTTTCACAAATTTATTTTCTAGAATCCTACTGCTGACTCAGAAGCCATCTCCCAAGGACCTAAAGGAATAAAAGCAACCACAGCTAAGAATCCCACCCCCTCGGACAGGGATTCCCAGGATTTAGACAGATGGGGTAAAAAAAAGTATACACCTCTGCAACTCTTGCTATTAGAGCACTTGTCAGTTCCAAATGCTGAAATAGCAGCAACGTACTATGGAACTCCTTAAACAAAAAGTATCTACCTTTCCGGCTTGTGCAGAAAATAAAGAATTACAGGAGCTTATGCATTCTGCAAGCCAAATTACTAGACACACCTTGCAATGTGGCTTTGATGCCCTAGAAGCATCCTGCAGGGCAGCAGTCACAGGTTCTGTACTTAGAAGACATGCTTGGCGTAAGGAGCAGACCTTGCCAGACCATGTCAAATCAAAACTATTGGACACACCATTGAACAAAGACAATTTGTTTGGCACCAAGTCAGAAGAGGTCTTAAAAAAGATGGAAGAAAAAGCTAAATCTATGCAGACAGTTAAAGACTTCTTGCAGGTCCATCATCCGAGGTTCAGTAGGCATTGCCCGTCCAAGCACTGGTCCTTTCTGGCCCCCCTCAAGACCAGCTCAGACAAGACCCAGGGGAAGCAGACCCACCAGACAGCAGTCTCAGGGAATGCAGAGGTCTAAGCAATGGAGTTCCTCCACTTCAAAAATAGGGAGCACTAAGCCATTCCCTTATGGAAAGAACTCACAATGACTTTACACCTCCACCCCATACCTCTACCCACCTGCTTGTGCTCCTAGGAGGAAAACTCTCCTCCCATGCCAAAAACTGGGCCTCTATCACCAATGACTGATGGGTTCTCAACATAGTGTCCCAGGGATACCAATTTTATTTCCACACTCTACCTACCCTAAAAGGGTTCCCAGATCTGCCTCCAAACCAGTGGGCAGAGGCACAAAACCAAGTCCATTCCCTGCTCTTCATGAGGGCAATACAGCCTGTTCCTGCAGACCAGATAGGCTAACGTTTCTATTCCAGGCTTTTCCTGGTACCCAGAAAAGAGGGCGCCTGGTGCGCAATCCTCAGTCTATCAATTCTAAACACCTTCCTGGTGATACCAAAATTCAAAATGCTCACCCTCCACCAGCTTCTTCCTATGCTGTCCAAGGATGCTCGGTTAGCCACCCTAGACCTAAAAGAGGCCTATCTACACATCCCAATCAGGGATTCCTGCAGGGAATGTCTCTGTTTCAGAGCAGGATTTGTGCACTTTCAGTTCTCTGCGCTTCTCTTTGGCTTATCCACTACTCCCAGAGTTTTCACAAAATGCCTGGCTCCAGCCATTGCTTTTTGCAAACAAAGGAATATTCAAATTTACCCCTACTTAGACAACTGCCTGCTTCAGGCAGACAGTCAGGAAAAGCTGTTACAGCACCTGACCTTTGTAAAGCACCTACTGACCCCCGTGGGGTACACTATAAATGAAAAGAAATCCAAACTAGTACCCATTCAGAAAATTGTATCCCTGGGGGTAAGCCTAGACACAGCTTCCCAGATGGCATTCCTTACTCCAGAAAAGCAAGCATATCTGATAGACTACTTCTCTCAACTAGCCACCAGAACCCAGTTATCTGCAAGGAAAATCTTGCAAGCTCTAGGGTTCATGGCATCCTACATTCTACTCATTCCATATGCCAGATTGCATATGAGGAAACTTTATTGGTACATAAAAAGCCTTTAGTCTCAACACTCTCAGGACCTGGAAACTATGATACCCTGTCTAAGGAAATATTTTCTTTAGTGGGCAGCAGCAGCATGCAGCTACAACAAGGGTCTTCCCTTCTCACAACCCCACACTGCCCAGACCCTAACCACAGATTCATCAGATTATGCTTGGGGTGCATACCTGGATGGCAGGTGCATTCAGGGCCATTGGAGCCCAAATCAAATACATCTGCACATCAACCAAAAAGAGATGCTAGCTGTTAAGCATGCTTTGACACCTTTCAGACCTCTACTCTCCCCGGGGCCTCTACCTGATCAAAACGGACAACACCACAGTGATGTGGTACATCAACAAGTAGGGAGGAACTCACTCTTATCCCCTCTGCAGGCTCGCCGTGACCCTTTGGCACACAGCTTCAGCCATGCAAATTCACCTGCAAGCACAATTCCTGCCAGGCTCTCAAAACTCTCTGGCAGACAGCTTAAGCAGAAACCTCCTAGACCCACACATGTGGCAGCTAGACCACAGCACCTTCAACCTTGTAACCCAGAAATGGGGCTCCCTGAAGGTGGACCTGTTTGCCTCTCACAACAATCACCAGCTCAGCAAATTCTGCACCAGAGAACCTCACAGCAAGGCCTGGAAAGTGGGTGCCCTATCCTTCCAATGGGTAAATCTCTTGATCTATGCATTTCACCCTCTACCTCTATTTTCAAGGGTACTACTCAAAATAAGGGAGGAAAAACCAAGAGCAGTATTGATTGCCCCAGACTGGCCACGCCAGCTCTGGTACCCACTGCTGTGCAGTCTGTCATCCCTGCCACCATGGCACCTACCTCAGATCCCAACTCTCCTGACCCAACAGAACGGAGAATTCATGCATCCACAATTGCAGACCCTGAACTTGGCAGCCTGGCTTATTCCCTGACCTCTCATCCAGTTGTCAGTCTAAGCAGGCAAGTCCTGGATGTTATACACGAGGCCAGATGCCCCAGCACTAGAAAAGCATATGCTGACAAGTGGATCCAGGCTAAAGGAGCTGAAACAGCACAGCCCTTCCTACCTCTCATCCTGGATTACCTAGCAGACCTACTATACAGGGCTATAGCCTTCTCTTCCATTAAAATTCATGCCTCTGCCATCTTTGTCATTACAGCATAGAGCCACCTCTCTTTTCTCACCCTCTCATCAAACAGTTCCTAAGAGGGGCTAACAACTTATGGCCACCCTAAAGAGCTCCTACCCTAGCGTGGGACCTTAACTTTGTGTTGGAAAAGCTCACACTACCCCTTTTGAGCTTGCAGCTTCAGCAGAGTTAAAATTCCTCTCTTGGAAAACAGCCTTGCTTCTGGCCATCACTTCAGCTAGAAGAGTTTCAGAGCTACAAGCACTCATAGCAGTAGAGCCCTTCATCATTTTTCATGCTGACATGGTCTCCCTCCGGACTAACACAACTTTCATGCCTAAAGTGGTGTCCAGTGTGGCTCTCAACCAATCTATTCATTTACCCACCTTTTTCCCTAACCCATAAAACAAGGGGGAAAGGATTCTGCATTCTCTAGATGTGCACAGACAGCTCAGATTCTACCTGGATAGGACTAAATCTTTTAAGAAAACTGACCAATTGCTAGTCAGCTTTGCAGCAGGGGCAGAGTGCAAGGCCATATCCAAACACACAATCTCCAAATGGATAGCACACTGTATCCATTTCTGCTACAAATACCATGGGAAACCACCCCCTAAGGGGGTCTGGGCACATTCCACCAGGGCAACCTCCACCTCTACAGCTTTTCTCAGAGGGGTCCCTACCAGGGACATCCTGGAGGCTGCAACATAGAGTTCTGTTCATACCTTCACTAAGCATTACCACCTACCTATCTTCTCCAAATCCAGGGTAGGCTTTGCAACCACAGTCTTGCAGGGCATCTTAGCCAGTCCCCAGTCTTCTTGACTGCCTCCACCCTTTTCTTCAGTCTTGGGAATCAACCCAAGTGTGATGACTGCAACAGTGAAACACGAAGAACATAGTACAGTTGTGTACACTTACCATAAATGTAGATGTTCGAGTGTATTCACTGTTGCAGTCCTGGATTCCCACCCTCCATCCCACTTCTCTCTCTCTCTCTCTCTCTCTCATTACTGGGATTTTTGGTATTTACTTTCTACTGGTGGTGTTCTTCCACCATAACCTAGCTCCCTGTTTGGGGGCTCCTGACATTTGGGGCAAGAAAAACTGATGTAATGGCGTTGGCTGCCTGATTTTATACCACTGACGACCTGACGTCAATCCTGGAGTGACAGCAACTGACACAGACATACTAAGCTTCTGGTATTCAGGCTGACTGAGGGCTACCCCTGGCAGGATAAGCCAAGTGTGATGACTGCAACAGTGAAGACACTCGAACATCTACAGTTATGGTAAGTGTACACAACTGTAGTTTCTTAGTCACTGTTATACTGCTGAAGAAGGCAACAGTATCCCTTTGTCCACCTCCAAATTATGTCCTAAGAGGTTACTTTCCCTTTCATTTATAGGTAATGAAATAACTGACAGCAATAATGCTTTCGTGATTTTTTTACATAGCACTGTACCTTCAGATCTGAATTTTGATGTTTCACGTGGTCGTATCACAAATGTACTGTTGCCAATGAATTATGGTGTTGCTTTATTCACGTGGATTTTTTCTGGGAACAGTGGTTTCCTCCCACATCCCAAAGACATGGGGTAAGTGGATTGGTGACTTTAAGTTGTCCATATATGTGTGCGCAGTATGTAGTACAGAATAAAGGCCTGGCAGTCTCCTCTTGTTCCCTACTTGCCTAGTAAATTCTAAATGGTGGTGGCTCTTTATAGATCACTGTGGGCGTCAGATACATCTTTATAACATTGGAGGAATGGATCTTTAGTACCATCTTCTGATGTGCACTTTCTTCTTTATATATTATTGCACATAGCATAGTCATTTTAACATTCAATATGCTTGTTGACCTGATGTGTCAGTCGGCAAGATTTCACTTCTTGAACCATTTGTTTGCATGTGTGTGCATGTGTATCCTTTTATTGTTAAGTGGATATCACAGTGGGTTAGCTAGTGGCATTGCTTTCTCAGCAGAGAACTTAAACTTTAGTTGGGATGAACAGTGTAAGTGCGTATTATCAAGTTAGAGACAGCTAGGTATACACAGTAATTTGATCCAATATGACATATTCTACAAAACATAAAGTGTCATTAATACAACAACAATCTCTTTGCACCATCTTAGTATATAATGACAAAGCCCAGCAGTAGCAACATTAAGCAGATTCTCCATATATTTGAATGTAGGCAGAATGAGCAAGTGGAGTATAATGTGAGGAAGTGTTATCATCACTGCCACTTCTTTGGCAGCTGCAAGAAATCAGGCCAATAAACTATTTTTTCAGCTAGCCTCAAAAAAATGTAGTGACATCACTTTGCATGCTGTGAGTAAGTTTGTGTTATGCTTTCTAACAATTTGTCGAAAGGTTCTGGTGCTGAAGGTCAAAAAGATGGTATTGTCCAAGGACTGAAGCTCTCTGGGCACTCAGTATTTAGAAGAAAAAAAAAACCTGATATCCCACAGGGGCAGTGAGGGTGGACTAGTAGAATATGATGAGCTGTGCAAAACTGGCTGCACTGAAATTCGCACAAAAAAATATGTGCCAGTGCTAAGAAGTACATTTCAGTGATGTTTGTGTTAGGGACCATAGGTGGTTAAACTGACTGTCCTAGAGTACTGGATTTCTAGCTTGAAAAGGCAAGCCTTGGGCAATGTGCAGAAGGTCAGATTCAGAAGATGCACCCTTTCTTGTAATAGCAGATTTAGAATCTAAAAGAGCATAGAGTAGGTATGGTGAAAATACAAAGATTGCTCATAAACTTTAATATTACATGGTCAAAATGACCTTCAAGGTATGGTTTGATTAAGCCAGATACCAGGGTAATATTATGTCTTGGGTCACTTTAACCAAGACACCCGTATTAAAGAGAAAATTCAGAAAGTGATCATTAATGATTTAGGCTCAAGTCTTAGCAGCAGACATAATGTCTTTAATTTTCTTTGTTTTTGGACAAGTACTGTTCTAACTGAACAATTGCTGTGCTTAATGGAAGTTTCATTGAAGTGTTTTACTAATCATAAATGTGTCTAAGTTAGAGATGTGGTTGCTAATGTTTTTGTATACTGAGTATGATATCAAAGTCAAAGTAAACTTTATTGTCATATAGATTAACATAGAGGAAAAAGAGTGCATCACTTCATGAAATTTTGATACTCAGGCTCGTACCGCATGAATGTTTAGAGAAGGAAGATAGATTAAATTAATAAAAAGTTTTAATTAAATGAAATAAAAAAAATAAGATACAAAAAATAAAGTAAAACAAGTTTGAAAGCACTATTTACATCAGAAATACAACAAATACAACAGCAGGAGTAGACTCAGTAGAAATATAAGGATATGCCAAAAAACAATACTATAATAAATACGAGAAAACATATATGTAAATGTATCCACCACCAATATATACCATAAACCTACAGTTCACAGTTTTCCTAGTGCAGAGAGAAATGTACGAAGGGAGCTATTCAGAGAGTTTATGTAAACAACAGTGACATATTGCACGCAGATGTTTTACCCATGTAGCGCGTTAGGCTATGGGTTTGTTATTCAGCAGTCTGACAGAGTGTGGGAAGAAGCTATTATGGAATCTGGATGTCCTGCAGCTAATGCTTCTGTAGCACTTCCTTGTTGGCAGGAGTTTGAACAGTCCGTGAGCCAGATGGTGTATATCCCTCAATAATTTTTGTACTCTGCCATAGCATCTGTTTGAATATATGTCCTGTAGGGATTGAAGGTTGGAGCCAATGACTTTGGTGGCCTGTTGTAACAATCTAATCCAGTGCCTTTGATCAGCTTCAGAGCAATTTCCGTACCAGACAATGATGTTTGTCAGTACACTCTCAGTTGTGGCTCTATAGAAGGTGAGTCGGACCTGTAGGGGGAGGTTAGCTCTACGAAGTCTCCTAAGGAGATGTTGTTTGACTCTCTTTGTAAGGTAGGAAGTGTTTATGCCCCAACTTGGGTCTTATGAGATATCTACCCTTGTGGATTTGGTGCTATTTACTCTTCCCACTGCGCACCATTGATGATGATAGGGGTGTGTGGCATTTTCTTCTTCCTAAAACTGATGATGATTTTCTTGGTTTTCCCAACATTTAGTGCTAAGTTGTCAGTGCACCAATGAACAAATTGGTTCACTTTTTCCCTGTAGGCCCCCTTGTCTTCCTTCTTGATGAGGCCCCTTGTCACCTGAGGCTTTTAATGAAAATGTTAGTAGTAACAGGGAACTGAGAAAAAAAAGTATGATCTTATATTGCATACTTTTGCATCTTTAGAAATTCTTATTCTGCTGTGTTCAGTTTTTCTCTGAAGCTCCCATGCTCTGGGCTACATGTACCCCCTGCCTTTGCATGCTGTGGTATCACATGCCATACTATGTGAGACTGCCTATCCCCTCAGCTTTACAGTCCTTTTCAGTTGCTTGCACAGTTTGTTTTTAAGCCCAACATTTAAACATTTCTTACATTTAGCAGCTCAGAAACATAATGCTGACGACTCCACATTATTATGCTCAGCTGCATACTCCCATGACCTTCACTCTCTCACCCAAAAAATATTCAACATAGTTGAACAATGGTTCACTCAGCGTTGCCTTCTTTTGAACCCAAAGAAAACCAAACTCCTCCTCTTCACTCCAACTCAAAAGTCCTCTCCTCTACATTTCTCCGTGGCATCTACCAATGGCATAATAATATCTCCAGACTTCACCACCAAACTACTAGGGGTCACCATCGATAATAACCTCAACTTCAACATCAACAATACTATAAAGACTGTCAACAAAAAAATTGGCACTCTCTATCGGATCAAACGCTTCCTTTCTCCTACTGCTAAAACTACTATCGCCCACACTCACTTGATCTCTACTCTCCTTTATGCCTCACCCATCTTTACTAATCTCTCCAAGAATAATCTCAGCAAATTAGAAATGTCCTATAATAACATTGCTAGATTTGCTACAGGCAACCCATTTCGAACCCACCATTGTATAAACTTAAACCAGATAGGATGGTTAGAACTTCAACACCTGATTAAATTTCACCAACTAACCATTGCCCACAACATTCTCTATAAACCTTCCAGCACTCCAAGTTTAACAAACGTCATTACCCCCTATAAAAATCTGAAGTCCTTACGCTCATCACACAAACTTCTTGTATACACCTCTAAACCTCATAACAGGGCTGGGGATTCTCTCTTCTCTAATACTGTTGGCAAATCCTGGAATCTTCTCCCTAGTGAACTAACCTCACTCACCTCTTTATCTCTCTTTAAAAACAGACTTTAACTCTACATCAAATCATACTGGCTATGCTCCTGTGCCAAACCTGACTAGTCCTATACCTCTACAAACTCATCTTACCTATCTAGTCCTTACTGTCCTGTGTTACATCTTCCAGCTGACTATACTTTCTTGTCTACCTTTTTCTACATTATTTATATCCTTTTTATATACCTTTTCTTAAGTAAATCCATTCTATCTTCACTACACATCCAACTTCCTTTTCTCTATTTCTGACCTAACCTGTACTATGTCTCCATACACTCCACTCATACTATTTTTTTAACTCTTAACCTCAGTGTACATCCTTTTAAAATGCTCCAGGCTTTTACTGCACTGTACCATTGCCAATGACTTTTATTTTACAGTGATAATTGCTATTTTTTATTATTATTATACCTGATGTTTGTGTATTGTTTGTACTTAAACTTTTGAAACATGTTTTTGGAGCTTTTCTCCCTGGGCCTCTACTGAAAATGGACATATATCCAGTTAGACTAGCCCGATCAACAAGTGTAAAATAAAATAAAAATAAAAAAATAAGACATCAAAGCATTTGCATGATTACCAAATCTCAAGTCAAGGTCCACTTTAGCTTTACCTGTATTGTTTGCTTGGGAGTTTAGCATAATATCAACCACTACCCTGTGTGGCAGCATATTAACCCTGCATGTGAAGGTGCAGAAGAGAACACTCCAGGACTAATGTCTCACAAGATGGTGGCGGGTGACAGTGAAGTTAAAAGATTGGCAGGAGGGTCTGTCACATGATTCCCAGGCCACTGCTTCGGCACCATAAGAGAAAGCTACAGAAGACATATATTGTTTTCACACTCATATGAGAAAGTCTGCCCATGAGATGGCCTAGCTGTCCTCATGTTTGATGAGATCCTTAATGAATAGCAAGGGGTCAGGTTTGTGCCCTTTTTACTCAGAGAAGATAACACGTGTCATACAGTTTTGTGTCCTCTAAGTCCCCCAAGAGGCATGCTTCAAAATGGGCATAAAGCTGTCATGGCTACTGGTCAAAATTGCCTGTATAAGGGCTTTTCTGTTTGACTCGGGTTGGAATACTGTCAGCAGCAGAATGTGAGCTTTGAACTTGGACATAATAGGAGGAAGCATTCTAAAACTTATGGGGTCTCCTCCTCCCCATCTATCAAAACAGGAGACAAACCAGTCTCACATAACCTTCAGGAGCAGTCCAGCCCCTGTCCTTGCTCAAGAAAGCAATGGAAAAAACAACTTATCCTTGAAAAGGGTATGGATTTTCTACTTCTGTCTTTTCCTTTTTTAAAGAAGATTAGATTTACCATGTCATCTATCTTTGTAACTTCAGTAAGCACATGAGGCATACCAAATTTGAGATGGTGACTGTGCACTTTATTAAGTCTTTCCACCTGCAGGCATCTGGATGGTGTTGCTGGATGTAGTGAGTGTCTATTAGTATGTCTTCATTAGGGAACCAGTCTCCCAATGGTTTCTTTGCCATGGGGGTGCCATATTTTGCAGTGTAAGATGCTACCATTTGATATGTCCTGTGATGCCAGAAGTTTCACCAAAGCATTACTGTTACAAAGGCCTTGCAAAAGAGAAGGCTGTACTGGTATTCCCATACTTGGATGACTGGCCCTTGGTGGTTCCCTTTGAGTGACTCCATTGAGAGGACTGTGTTTGTTTCTGTTGTTGTTACAATCCTTGAGGTTAATCATAAAATGAGAGAATCAGCTCTGGTGTCAGTGTGCAGGATTGTGTTCATCACGGTGGAGCTTGACACACTTCTGCTTCATCCTTTCTCAAGAGGAAAGCCTAGCAATCCATAGATTTAGAATCAGAAACATGGCTGAAGAATTGAGTTGAGGCTGAAACTCTTTATTCCTTATGGGACAGATGAGGACAGATGTTGAACACTGTTTTCACCATAACCAACTTCACTTACATGTGCATGTTCTACAGTAGACAGGTGTCAGTGTTTGCATAGTCAACATGCTTTCATTGGATCTCTGGTTACTGTCATATGCTTGCTGCAGCATCCTAAAGGTATGGATGGTTACTTACAATCTCGATATAGAGATCTGATGTCATTTTCATTTATTCCGTAACTGATCGGTCTCATATCTGTCCTCAGATCCAACTTGGCCACATTTACTAGACTTTCAGATTTGATCTCAGACTCCTCTCTTTACCCACAATGCTCCATTTACTCTGCAATACCTCAGATCTTGTTTGCCACCTTATCGCTACAGATACAGATCCTTCTCATTGAGCTTTAGGTGTAGTTTTTCACCGGTAAGTGCGACTTGTTTTCTATTTTTCTTATAGTTCCATATTTATTCTTCACCTCTTCCACCCTTACCATAGTTTTTCAAGATCTGTCAAATCAGGACTAAGTTTTAGTTCTCCCTTCTTCTGCTACTGTTGGTAATAGTGTGTATCATTGGTACGTTCTTACTTTACTTTCATTTGTTTCTTTCTACTCCTTCAGAGAGTAATCTTTTTTCTATCATTGTTGGTAGTTTTCTCTCATTTCTTAAAAAAAAAAAAAAACATACTAGCTTAAAATAACTGAAATACTGTCAGCCTGTCTCTGTTTTTGGCTGACAACCCCCCTGGGTTTAAAAAATGCACTTCCTGTGGGCATATGATCCCCAACTCTAATGGTCACAGGGAGTGCATTTATTGTTTGGGCCTGCTGACTTCGACACAGAGTGCACAATTTGTGTGGGATTCAACACCAGGGTCCTTAGTAACAGGCTTAACAAACTGGTCCTAAAGGGACTCTTACCTTCTTAAGAACTCTTCTGAGGCAAAAGAATCCAGGAAGTGGTCTCCTAACTGCTCTCCAAAATTGGCTAGAATTTTGGATCCTCCTGTCAAATTACAGAAAAAGTTGGATCTGACACCCTCAGATCCAACGCGTGCCAAGTCAAAGTCTCCATGGACCCTCTTTCTTCGGCTTCACTCTCTCTTTTCCTCCAAGAGACCCCAAGGAGAAAGTCCTGGCCCCATTCTACTACTTCCTCCATCAGGTCCTCCAGTAGCATGTCCGGGGTCGATGTGGATAGGGTGATGAGGAAGTTCTTCAGAGCTTAGATTCAGTTGGGGGTTATCCCATCTGCATTTCCCATAAGATCCATGAACCTGTCTCCTGTTTTTCACACTGTAATTTCTCCTTCTCCAATCCAACCGGTGATTTTGGAGCCTTTGGATTCAAAAAGCCCAAGAATGTCTGTGTCAGATCTGAAGATGGCTAGGTCATTGAGTCCAATTATGTCCCTAGCTCATACAGAACAGGACAGGTATTGGAGCTGAAGTGCCTGCACCAGGTTCAGGGGGCTTGGTTCATCTCCAAGGTTGTTGGCGCTGTCCTTACCTCTTGGGGCTTTGACATTGGACAGTGCAGTTCTGACTCCCCCCTGAAGACAAGGATCCGGGCAGGGTCGGGGCATAGAGGCATCAGGGGTCAGCTACGACCTCTCCTGGACCTTCTGCCTTTGAGGTGGTGCAGAGGTCCTTCTCTCGTCCAGACATGACTACTCTTTCTTCTTCAGATCCTACAACCCTGCCACCATTGAGTCTGAGCTCTAATCCTCACAGACCTATCCCGCAGAGACACCCAGCCTGATCAAACATTCAGACAGTCCCTCTCGAGAACTTTCCCCTCTCTTCAGACACCTCTTTAGACCATCTCACTTAGGAGGTTCTTAGAAAGAGAGCATGCAAGAGGAGGCACATAAATTCTTGAAGACACTGACTTCAATGAAGGGGAGGTGTCCCAAAGATCTCTACCAGATGATGTCTCCTTTGGAGAGATCTTAGAAACCCCGAAATCAGAAAGATGGATGACCCTCCAATCCCCCTTACCAGGAAGAGTCAGTGTTCCTGGAAGCTTTTGGGTCCAGCCCGTATACATCTTGGGTGGCTCCCCCAGCTGATAAGCTTATAGATCTAGTCATTCACATGGTCTGGAAGAAGCCAGATATTGTAGAACCCATTCCCTACCATCCTAAGTTTTGCCTCTCCTAAGGACTGCCCCCACTGAAGCAAGTGGGTCCCCGTTGATGCCATGGTTGTGGCAGCAGCCAATGAAAAAGAGCTGGCAAAGCTCCTTTGTCAATCCTCCAATAGGGAGCCCAAGGCATTGGATAGATTCATGAAGCACATTTATACCTTAGTGAAATTTGCCTTACGGTTGCTGAACTATTTGGCACATTTCACCAGGCTGCAAAGGGATTTGACCAAAGAGCTTTCCAAATCCCCTTCCAACTCCATGTCTATGGAGGACCATAAAAAACTTTCTTCACCGCTGGGCACCCTTTAGTTCATATCTAATGCACCCATGAGGTTAATTTTCCATGCTGCTGAGGGAACTTCACAGGCAGCAGGTTCAGGTTTAGCAGTAAGGAGACATGCCTGGATGCATTTATGTGACTTTTCAGATTCTTTCACGTCTTCATTTATCAATGCTCCTTTTGATTTATTTATTTATTTATTTATTTTACATTTGTTAACCGGGCTAGTCTAGCTGGATATATTTCCATTTTCAGTAGAGGCCCGGGGAGAAAAGCTCCACATATAGAGATAAGAGATATATCATGAGCTCTATTAACAGATTACAGACTGGTAGGACTTAGACAAGGAATATTGTTATCCAAACAAGAGTAGGACTTAAAAATTTCTAGACAATCTAAATGACATCATAATGAATATTATTACATAGTTTAAAACAAGGAAACAAAAAAAAAATTGTAAGACCAAGGACAGAGAAATGTACATTGTTACTAAAAGGAAAGGAGTTTAACTTTCTGGATAATCTAAAATAACATCATATTGAACATTTTGCTTATTTTAACAGCAGGTAAAGAAAGTGGAAGACCAAGGAGGAGAGAGAAACAACAATAGAGAGAGAGTAGAGTTATAAGAGATACAGGTTTACTGGAAAAGAGTCATAGCCAATAGGGAGAGAGAAATATGAGAGAGGTATGTAGGGTGGAAGGAAGCTTAGTGGAGTAAGGAGGAGGCACAACAGAAGGGTGAGAAAAGAGGGTTAAGGGGGGAATCAACATTTAGACAGGATTAGAGCAGGGACACATCCAGTGGCTTTTGAGGTATGTTCTGAGTTTTTGTTTAAACAGAATAGTAGATGGAATGGAAGTAAGTTCGGTATGAAGTTGATTCCAGTGTTTACCTATGGAGTTTGAGAAGAGGGAGTCACCAGCTAGGTTATTAGATTTGGTTAGGGTAACTAGCAGTTTGCTAGATGAGCGGAGTGAGTTCAGATTAGCATATGGGGTTAAGAGGTTAGAAAGTACAGGTGTGTTAAGAGATTGGTAGAAAGCTCTTTGGACAAATGTAAGTTGTGAAAGAAGTAACATGTTTGTCAGTTCAAGCCAGTTCAGTTGCTGCAGATTCAGACAGTGGTGAGTTCTGAAAGGCTTCCCAGTAACAAATCTAGCTATGTTATTGTAGGTAGTAGACAGTTTGGAAAGATTGTTTTCTTGAGGTTAGTATAGATGGGAGAAGCATAGAGAAGAGTGGAAATGAGATGAGAGTGGGCAAGAGTAGTTTTGGCTGGGGAGGTTAAGAAAGTCTTAATTCTATAGAGAGAGCCAAGTTTCCTATTTACACATTTAATGGTATTGTTGATATGACAGTCAAAGGTAAGATTGTTGTCAATTGTGACACCTAACAGTTTGGTAGTAGGGTCGGGTGATATAATGGTTCCATTGTTAGATAAGATAGTGAAATCTAAAGCTGGGGATCTGGTAGTAGGCTTAAAGAGTAAGAGTTTGTTTTTTTTTTTTGCATTTAGGAGTAGGCAACGATTTAAGAACCAAGTTTCCACTTTTGAAAATACAGCTTGAGTATTTGTTTGAAGTTCAGAAATGGATTTAGCAGAGCAAATTAGTGTGGAGTCATCAGCATATTGTATACAAGTAGCCTGGGGAATAGCTACTTGTAGGTCATTTATAAAGAGGGAGAAAAGAAGAGGTCCAAGAATAGAGCCTTGGGGACTCGAGTGAGATTGGGAGAAGAGATGAGAGTTCCTTATTCCAGAGGGCCTGTTTCCTGTTAGTGAGATAGGAACTAAACCAGTGGACAGCGTTAGGTTCTAAGGAAAGAGATTTGAGAATTTTAAGAGGAGAGTGGTTGACCATGTCAAAGGCTTTGGACAGGTCAATAAAGAGAGCTGAAGACAGGATGTTATTATTACGATTCTTGTTAATAAAGTCTGTGAAGGAGGAGAGGCGGTGGTTGTGCTATGAAAAGGCCTAAAGCCATGTTGACAGTTTGTAAGAATGTTTTTATTAAGTGGTTCATTAACTGACGGTGAACACATTTTTCCATGATCTTTGCAAGTGGGGATAAGAGAGCTATGGGTCTATAATTAGAATAGTCATAGGAGTTCCCTCCTTTATGTAAGGGTATAATGTGAGAGATTTTCCAGATATCAGGTATGGTTTCTTCATTAACAGTTCTATTAATGAGAATGGATATAGGATAGGCTATTTCAGAGGCTGCTTTTGAAGGAATTCAGATGGCAGTTGGTCAGCTGAGGGGAGCAAGGTTTGAGTTTGTGGATACATTTCAGAATAAAGTAGAGATGGGTTGTAGCTTAAAGGTTGGTAGCTTGAAGGATGGAAGGTCAGGGATAGTGTTGTCACTAGAGATGATGAGAGGAGGAATTAATAGTATCAATAAAGAATGAGTTGAAGGTATTGGCGTATCAAGGCGGAATACTTTTCAGACCGGAAGGGATGGAGTGGTAGTCTGTCCTGGGTGAAGAAGTTTATTTAGGGTTGTCCAGAATTTTTGAGGGTTATTATGATTTGCTTGCTGGAGATTACTATAATAACTCCTTTTATCAGAGAAGATAGCTTTTTTGGTAATGTTTCTTAGGTGCCTAAATGTCTGATGGTCTATTGGAGATTTGCTAGTTCGCCATTTTGTCCAAGATTTGTTTCTAAGTAACATTTTTGTCTTGTATCTTTAGATAGCCAAGGCAGGTTTAGATTTAATTCGGATGGAGCGTTTGGAGCATGATTATCTAGAATTGTTAGGAATGGTATTGAAGTAAAGGACAGCTTCTTCAAGAGGAAGTGTCTTTAGTGGGTTCCAGTTACAGGCATTTAGTTCACTTTTAAATTGAATAGGGTTGAATCGTTTAAGATCGCGTAGGGTCCTATAGATGGGAGTATTGTTAGCGGCTTTTTTTGTCTTAAAATATAGGTTAGTTTGTGATCACTAAAGTCATCGGGTAAAGTTCCAGATTGATATTTTAGAAGTGGTTTGTTAGAATCCAATCAAGAATACTTTCTTTGTTGTTGAGTTTGTTTGTCCTAGTAGAGGTGTCTATTGTCTGTGTGAAGCCATGGAGGTTAATATGAGAGGCCGGGTTGTTAGTGTTTAACGAGGACCAGTCAAGGTTAAGGTCTCCAAGTATTATGGTTTCTTGTGGGTAGGTGGAGGTGGCCCAAATGAGGATATTTTCTATGGTAGTCGAGTTATTTCCAGGAGGTAGATAAATACAGATAATATAGATAGATTTTTTTGGGTTTAGTTGAAGCTTTGAGATAAGAAGTTCAGTCTTGGTAATGTCTAGGTTCTCATAGGGTACTAATGTTACATTTAGTTCAGTTTTGAATAATATTGCCACTCCTCCTCCTTTTTTAGTTTTCTTGAGTCTTAAGATGTTGTAACATGGAGGAATAATTTCATTATCTGTAGTAAAGGGTTTTAACCAGGTTTCAGTTAAACAGAGAATATCAAAGGAGTGGTGTTCAAGAAGGGAGTGGAGATGGGTGATTTTGTTATTGACACTTCGTATATTAAGGTGCCCTATGAGTAGAGTATTAGCACTGGAGGTTGGTATTAGTAGGGAAGAGTTTAGTGTAACAGGTAAAGCATCAGATGTAGAGGCTAAGGGCCCTGGGTTTGGGTGAATGTCCCCATCTGCCAAGATGGAGTGGTTATATTCAAGGTAAGCTTTGTTAGAGGAGTTCAGTAAGTATTTTAGTTTCCTTAGCAAGAGATTCTGGATTTTAATATGAGACAGCCTATGATATCTGGCTAGAAGGTAGCTAGGGGTAGATGTAATATTTGCATGAGTAAAGTTTAGGCTTTCGAAATCAGAGGCTGTATATTTGGGAGAGTAGATAAGGTGGTAGTTAAGGTGTGATTCATACCAGGTCAGGAAGTAGGGTAGTGTAAGAGCAAGAGAAGTACTCAGTAGAAGTGTTAGCTTTAATAGAGTAGTTTCTGTTACAGAGGTCTTAGAAGAAGTTTTGTAAGCTTTGATGGACATGTTGTGGAGAGAAGGAAAGGAAGAAGCAAAGGAATTAGACTCAGATTATATAATAAGTAAGACAGGTTGTAAGGATAAGTTAGAGTAAGTATTTATCTTTGGGTGGGGAGGGAAGATAGGAGGGGTAAGAGTGGGAGGTGTAATTGGTAGGGAGGTGCTAGTACAGTAGGAGGTCTGGATAGGTGTAGATGTAGAGGGGGTATGGTGTGTGAGGTATAAGGCTAAGGGTATGTGGGGTGGGTGGGATAAGGGGGTAGGGAGGGGAAAGCGAAGCGGGGCAGAAACAGTTAGGGAAGAGAGTGAGTCAATCAGCTTAGCAGGGAAGCTGAACAGTACTGTTTCCTATGTAGTTTAAGTAGAAGTTGGGTAGAGTTAGGTAGAGGAAGATGGAAAGGAGAAGGTAAAAGACAAGAGTAAATCAGGCTCAGGGTATGTGTAGGATGTATACAGTTTGCAATGGGACCCTGAGAGGGGTAATAGAAAGTAAGTAAGCAGGAGTATTAAGATACAGTCAATTGGTGAATTAAAATGTAGGAAACAAGAGAGAAAGGAGTGCAACAGCCAGGAGGTAGTGTAGAGACAGTGAGAGAACAGGAGGCTAGGTAAGCAGGATGTTACAGCTATAGTAAAGCTAGCGAGCGAGGGGAAATCAGGTCAACCAGGGGCAGGGGAGAAGCAGTAATAGATGAAAGGGAGCTGTTAAACTGCAGAATAGGTAAGGGACAAGACAACCTTAGCTGGTGCCACGTGTGCTGTCCACAGGAGGACAAAACCATAAAATAAAGTAAATAGGCAAATAATGGACGTACAGCCAGTAAAGATTAGTTTAAATAGTCACTAAACCGTCACTCAGGTGGAGGTAGGGTGCTTCCTGGGTGCCAATACAGCTGGTCTGCCTTGTAGCTTCTGGGTAACCAAGAGATAGGTCAGCAGGAGGGACAACCCGATGAGGAGCACTAAGCTTAGATGCTGGAATACAAAAAAAGGAAAAGAAGGGTTAGGAAAACAAGGTAACAGATAGAACATAGGTGGTTAGCATAGAATTGGGTAGAGAGGTACCAAAGAAGGAGTGTACAGATAAAAGAGTGAGAAAACAATATATCTACAAGTCACAGAAACAGGTACATCAAGTTAATAAACATTTCTAGCAGTTATAATGCAGTAATACAAATAGCATTGGTATTAAGGAAGTACAAAATAAATAGTTGTTCATAACAGGGTTCAATGCAGATGGAAACAGAAAGTTCATTCACTAACAAATAAGGGTAGTTATGTGTACATACAAGGTGTGGGGACAGTGCAAAGTATTACTAATCAGTTAGAAATAGAACGCTGACCACCCTGTACTAGGCATAGACTAGACTAGGGCAGCGTTAGTGGTATCTCTGTGCCTAAAAAGAGAAACAACCTCTTAGCGACTGTGGACAGTAGTGTAAATAGGGGCAAACACCAATAGAATAATGCTTTACTGAAGCAATACTTTTATACCTTTTAGCGACTAAAATCCCACACACAAAGTTCTGGTTTTAGGGATCTCAGGAAGTTAACACAGTAGTCAAAGCTTTACTAATCACTACAGTCTAAGTGCAGTGTATTAAAATCAACGACAAGCCGTCACTAGACAAACTGCGGTGGATAAAAACAAAGACAAACTGCCATAACACAGCGTTTGCAGTACGTAGGCTGGTAGGACTTCAGCGACTGCAGGAAAACACACCACAGTAAGACACTTGAACCTTACATAAAAAACGTGCTCAGGCCGTTAGGACCTTAGCGACTGCAGGAAAACACACTACAGTAGGGCACAGGATAACAATCAACGACGAGCAGTCACAAAATAGCGTTTGCTGTACTCCGGTTGCCCGGACCTTAGCGACTGTAGGATTACCACTATGCACAGGTTTACAACAAAAAATAGAGTCAATAAAGCAATGTCTCAGCTGAAAATACAGTCACAAAATAGCATTTGCTGTACTCCGGTTGCCCGGACCTTAGCGACCGTAGGATTACCACTATGCACAGGTTTACAACAAAAAATAGAGTCAATAAAGCAATGTCTCAGCTGAAAATACACACTTACATGGAGCACACCACGCGGGCAGCCAAGGAGAATCTGCAGTAGTCCAGATGGAGTTTAAAGATGGCGCCTCAGAGAGGAAGCCAATACATGTAGACTTCAAGGGGGAAGGGGGGGTGTAGTCAGAAGGGGAAACCAGTAGCATGAAGGGTATAGGAGAGGGGCGGGAGGCAAAAGCACCGGAAAACAGTTAGGGAAGAGAGTGAGTCAATCAGCTTAGCAGGGAAGCTGAACAGTACTGTTTCCTATGCTATGTAGTTTAAGTAGAAGTTGGGGAGAGTTAGGTAGAGGAAGATGGAAAGGAGAAGGTAAAAGACAAGAGTAAATCAGGCTCAGGGTATGTGTAGGATGTATACAGTTTGCAGTGGGACCTGAGAGGGTAATAAGTAAGTAAGCAGGAGTATTAAGATACAGTCAGTTGGTGAATTAAAATGTAGGAAACAAGAGAGAAAGGAGTGCAACAGCCAGGGAGGTAGTGTAGAGACAGTGAGAGAACAGGAGAGGCTAGGTAAGCAGGATGTTACAGCTATAGTAAAGCTAGCGAGGGAAATCAGGTCAACCAGGGGCAGGAGGGAGAAGCAGTAATAGATGAAAGGGGAGCTGTTAAACTGCAGAATAGGTAAGGGACAAGACAACCTTAGCTGGTGCCACGTGTGTGCTGTCCACAGGAGGACAAAACCATAAAATAAAGTAAATAGGCAAATAATGGACGTACAGCCAGTAAAGATTAGTTTAAATAGTCAATAAACCGTCACTCAGGTGGAGGTAGGGGTGCTTCCTGGGTGCCAATACAGCTGGTCTGCCTTGTAGCTTCTGGGTAACCAAGAGAGATAGGCCAGCAGGGAGGGGACATCCCGATGAGGAGCACTAGGCTTAGATGCTGGAATACAAAAAAAGGAAAAGAAGGGTTAGGAAAACAAGGTAACAGATAGAACATAGGTGGTTAGCATAGAATTGGGTAGAGAGGTACCAAAGAAAGGAGTGTACAGATAAAAGAGTGAGAAAACAATATATCTACAAGTCACAGAAACAGGTACATCAAGTTAATAAACATTTCTAGCAGCAGCAGTTATAATGCAGTAATACAAAATAGCATTGGTATTAAGGAAGTACAAAATAAATAGTTGTTCATAACAGGGTTCAATGCAGATGGAAACAGAAAGTTCATTCACTAACAAATAAGGGTAGTTATGTGTACATACAAGGTGTGGGGACAGTGCAAAGTATTACTAATCAGTTAGAAATAGCACGCTGACCACCCTGTACTAGGCATAGACTAGACAAGGGCAGCGTTAGTGGTATCTCTGTTCCTAAAAAGAGAAACAACCTCTTAGCGACTGTGGACAGTAGTGTAAATAGGGGCAAACACCAATAGAATAACGCTTTACTGAAGCAATACTTGTATACCTTTGAGCGACTAAAAACCCACACACAAAGTTCTGGTTTTAGGGATCTCAGGAAGTTAACACAGTAGTCAAAGCTTTACTAATCACTACAGTCTAAGTGCAGTGTATTAAAATCAACGACAAGCCGTCACTAGACAAACTGCGGTGGATAAAAACAAAGACAAACTGCCATAACACAGCGTTTGCAGTACGTAGGCTGGTAGGACTTCAGCGACTGCAGGAAAACACACCACAGTAAGACACTTGAACCTTACATAAAAAACAACATGCTCAGGCCGTTAGGACCTTAGCGACTGCAGGAAAACACACTACAGTAGGGCACAGGATAACAATCAACGACGAGCAGTCACAAAATAGCGTTTGCTGTACTCCGGTTGCCCGGACCTTAGCGACTGTAGGATTACCACTATGCACAGGTTTACAACAAAAAATAGAGTCAATAAAGCAATGTCTCAGCTGAAAATACAGTCACAAAATAGCGTTTGCTGTACTCCGGTTGCCCGGACCTTAGCGACCGTAGGATTACCACTATGCACAGGTTTACAACAAAAAATAGAGTCAATAAAGCAATGTCTCAGCTGAAATCGCGCATGGAGCACACGCGGGCAGCCAAGGAGAATCTGCAGTAGTTCAGATGGAGTTTAAAGATGCCTCAGAGAGGAAGCCACTACATAGACTTCAAGGGGAAGGGGGTGTAGTCAGAAGGGGAAACCAGTAGCATGAAGGGTATAGGAGAGGGGCGGGAGGCAAAAGCACCGGAAAACAGTTAGGGAAGAGAGTGAGTCAATCAGCTTAGCAGGCAAGCTGAACAGTACTGTTTCCTATGCTATGTAGTTTAAGTAGAAGTTGGGGAGAGTTAGGTAGAGGAAGATGGAAAGGAGAAGGTAAAAGACAAGAGTAAATCAGGCTCAGGGTATGTGTAGGATGTATACAGTTTGCAGTGGGACCCTGAGAGGGGTAATAGAAAGTAAGTAAGCAGGAGTATTAAGATACAGTCAATTGGTGAATTAAAATGTAGGAAACAAGAGAGAAAGGAGTGCAACAGCCAGTTAGGTAGTGTAGAGACAGTGTGAGAACAGGAGGCTAGGTAAGCAGGATGTTACAGCTATAGTAAAGCTAGCGAGGAAATCAGGTCAACCAGGGGCAGGAGGAGAAGCAGTAATAGATGAAAGGGGAGCTGTTAAACTGCAGAATAGGTAAGGGACAAGACAACCTTAGCTGGTGCCACGTGTGTGCTGTCCACAGGAGGACAAAACCATAAAATAAAGTAAATAGGCAAATAATGGACGTACAGCCAGTAAAGATTAGTTTAAATAGTCAATAAACCATCACTCAGGTGGAGGTAGGGGTGCTTCCTGGGTGCCTTGTAACTTCTGGGTAACCAAGAGAGATAGGCCAGCAGGGAGGGGACAACCCGATGAGGAGCACTAGGCTTAGATGAGCCAGTAAAGATTAGTTTAAATAGTCAATAAACCGTCACTCAGGTGGAGGTAGGGGTGCTTCCTGGGTGCCAATACAGCTGGTCTGCCTTGTAGCTTCTGGGTAACCAAGAGAGATAGGCCAGCAGGGAGGGACAACCCGATGAGGAGCACTAGGCTTAGATGAGCCAGTAAAGATTAGTTTAAATAGTCAATAAACCGTCACTCAGGTGGAGGTAGGGGTGCTTCCTGGGTGCCAATACAGCTGGTCTGCCTTGTAGCTTCTGGGTAACCAAGAGAGATAGGCCAGCAGGGAGGGGACAACCCGATGAGGAGCACTAGGCTTAGATGAGCCAGTAAAGATTAGTTTAAATAGTCAATAAACCGTCACTCAGGTGGAGGTAGGGGTGCTTCCTGGGTGCCAATACAGCTGATCTGCCTTGTAGCTTCTGGGTAACCAAGAGAGATAGGCCAGCAGGGAGGGGACAACCCGATGAGGAGCACTAGGCTTAGATGAGCCAGTAAAGATTAGTTTAAATAGTCAATAAACCATCACTCAGGTGGAGGTAGGGGTGCTTCCTGGGTGCCAATACAGCTGGTTTGCCTTGTAGCTTCTGGGTAACCAAGAGAGATAGGCCAGCAGGGAGGGGACAACCCGATGAGGAGCACTAGGCTTAGATGATGGAGCACACCACGCGGGCAGCCAAGGAGAATCTGCAGTAGTTCAGATGGAGTTTAAAGATAGTCTTTGTTTGGCTCCACTGTTAAGCAAACACTTTTCTGGAGTGATTGGGATGGAAAGATCTTATCTGCCATGGGGATCCATTTTTCTACCCCTCAGAGATCATTTACCAGGAATCAGTAAGGAGGGAGAAAAATGTGGTTCTGGAAGTCCCAGGTCCTTTCCAAGACTCACGAGGGTATACCTCCCCCAGTGGCAGGGGGGGAGTTCTAATGAAAGGCACTGCTCTCATGGCAGAGAAGGCCTGGAAAACCAGGGTTTCTGAGATATCTTCTTGGATAAACCCTTTTGGCACCCCTCAATGGTTGCCTGACTGCTTATCTGTGGAGGTATTCGGGTGGTGCTGGTCTCTGCACCCACTCACCTTGGCATCAATCACAAAAGATACTTGGGTGCAGAAAATCATATCCAGAGGTTATTTCATACCATTTTCACAAATTCCCCCAAACAAAAAGAAAAGGCTCCCCTGACATTCCACTTATTCAGAGGGAGGTAGTAACTCTAGGAATTCAAAACTGCTAGACAAAAAAGTGATCCAGGGGTCCCACCAGACCAGAAAGGATTTGAAACCTATTCAAGATTCTTTTTCATGACAAAGAAAACAGGGAACTTGAGAGCATTACTGGTTATCAGCAAAATGAATTAGTTTGCAAAGAACTCAAAGTTCCAAATGGTCACGGTTCAGTTAATTTTGACATTTCTGTGGAGGGACGATTGAAAGTGCTTTATTGATCTTCAGGATGCGTACTATCATATCAAGGTAAACAGATACTTCTGAAGATATCTGTGCTTTTGGCTGGGGGCCTGTCACTATGAATTCAGAGCCCTGCTCTTTAGTCTCACCACAGCCCCCAGGGTGTTTGACAAATCTTTGGCAGTGGTAGCAACTCAGTTGAGACAGCTATTAGACTGAGCTTTTCCATACTTAGATGACTGGCTCCTCACCGCCCCAATCAGTCATCTCCTTAAAAAATCCAGGGACTACTTGCTCCAGTTATGTCAATCCCTAGGCATCACAGTCAAGTTTTGCAAATACCATCTTCAGCCTGTTCAGACCCTGGAATTCATAGATGCTGATTTGGACACAGTTGGTCAGATAGCGTCCCTTTCATTAAACAGAATATGGACCATCAGTTGTCAAGTAAAACAAGTTATCCCGTACCCGTCTCCTCCAGCCAGGTTGCTTTATGAGACTTTATGGTCAATGTCAGGAGTCATAACCTTGGTTCCTGTGGCTCACTTTTACATATGCATTCTTCAATGAACTGTAGTTGTTCAGTGGTCATTTCTTCACTAGTCAAACTCACACAAGTATACGAAGACCATCTGCATTGGTGGATTCCCCCTCTTGGGGAGTCACCAAGAGATGCTCTAGTCTATGTTTAGCTGTCCGGTTTCCTTTACGCATATCCCCTGATACCCCTAGTTCCCAAATTATTACAGAAGGCACTTCGGTTGAAGACCACAGTTATTCTTATTGCCCCTTTTTGGCCTTGTTAAGCATGGTTCCCTTTCCTTTGGTTTCACCTTCGATATCCACCTTGGATACTGAACCCCAGCCCAGTTCTTCTCTCTTATCCCATGGGGATAGTTCACCTGGACATTGGAGGCTACAAGTTGACTGCGTGGTTTTTCCAATTCCATTGTTGGTAGACAGTCCAGGCTTTCCTCCCCAGTCTGACAGATGCTACTCCCAGAAAGCCTCTACCAGGAAGATCTGCAAGAGTAAATAGAAGAGACTCTCCATTTGATCCCTCCAGAGGGAATTAAACCCCTTCATCACCTCTATTCCTGCTATACTGGAGTTTTTAGCATCTATTTCTCAAGAAGGGGATAGTTTATTTGCTGTCAAAGTGCAATCGGCAGCAATATTTAATTTCTGTTGAGGTTAAAATGCTTTCTCTTTAGCTTCATCAAAATTATGCAAGGCTTTCCTTAAAGGTACTTATTTGCTTAGGCCCCCAATGAAGGATCCTACACCACCCTGGGATTTAATAGTTTTACTGCAAGGTTTGACTCAGTGTCCATTTGAGCCATCAGCTGGATCTGACCTAACATTTTTATCTTGGAAACTGCCTTTCTAGTGGCATTTACATCTGCAAGACGAGTATCTAAGCTCCAGGCTCTCTCTTCAAAATCCCCAAATTTGATCTTCCACAAAGATAGAATTACTTTATGGACCAATCCATCCTTCTTGTCCAAAGCAGTCTTGGAGTTGAAAATCAACCAAGTTATTAATTTGCCTGTTTTCTTTCTCAGCTTTGCTAATAAAGGTAAGTGTATGGTTCATCTCTTGGGTGTACATAGACAGCTCATCTTTTATCATCATAGAACAAAAGATTTCAGAAAGACATATCAATTGTTTGTCTCATTCTCCCCCAACAAATTGGGTAGACTAGTTTCTACAGTTACTTTAGCCAGATACTTTTTAGATTGCATATCCTTGGTTTACAATCAAATAGATTTTTCCTTATCCAGACCTCTTAAAGTACACTCCACCAGGTCCATGGTGACTTCATCTGCTTTCTGGTCTAGGACTTCAGTTGATAACATTTGTGCTCAAGCTACTTGGTCCAATGCTCATACATGTATTTCTTATTACAAACTGGATGTGACATCCAGAAGCGTGGCTGCCTTTGTTTCTGCAATATTCTGGAATATCCTTCCATGTGGGCCATCCAAGGTTCACGAAGCTGGGAATTCTGTCCCATCAGTTGAGGAGTGAATGAAAATAACTTCATATATGTACTCACTATATCTATGCATCTACATTGTCTATTTTCATTCTTCCTCAACTTACCACCCTCCTTCCCCCTTCCCTTTTCTTTCTGGAGTGACCTTATGGTTGTGAAACCTCTCTTCTATGTTTGAACCCTACTCCTTTCTACCAGCCTTCCTTCTATCTTGGCCTGAGTTTAGTTCTTTCTGCTTGTTTTGGTGCAGTAAACTCGATCTGAGGTATTGCATACTAACTGTGGCATTACGGGTAAAGGGAGGAGCTTGAGAGCCAGATGCACGAGTTTAGTAAATATGGCTGAGCCAGATCCGAGGATGGATTTGAGCCCCATCAGTTGAGGAAAAATGAATATACATTTTTAGGCGTATTTAAGTGTATAACATTGATATTTTAATGCCTTAGCACATTTATTAATATGTACATATCCATGTTATTTATATATTCTTCATTTTTTATTTTTTCATTATACGTTTTCTTTATATATTATGTTTTAGATATATAGTCTAGTCTTTCATTTTTTATGCTTTTAAGATGGCTTAAATTGATGCCAATTGTTTATATCTAATTTTCATAATGCTTTTATTTATGGTTAATTCATTTAATATTATACCTATTGGACAGTACTGGTTAGGATTTCTACCTGACTATAAATGAAGTTTAGTGGGGGTAGCTATGATTAATTGATGATGCTAGCTATCTCTAATTCATCTGGGAGTGTTTAATGGGTAATTAATTGTGTCAATTTAGTGATTCTCTTAATATATAAAGCCTGTTGGTATATACTGCATTATGTCTGAGGAATTCTGCTTCTTAAGCAGACGAAAAGCACTTCACAATAAAGTTTCGTTCGTCCTGTGGCTTATTGTTTTTTGGCGAAAGTTGACTGCTCCTGTCCTCTTTGTTTTCTTAGTTTGCAGTTCGAGTTTTGAAAAATGAAAATGGACAACACAGATGCATAGCTATGGTGAGTTCATAACTTTAATTTTCATTTTTCTGCCAGTGAACTGTTTGCAGATTCTTATGATTTATGTTTCACTGGTGGTTTGGGGTTAACCCTCTGGGTTCCTTGTTATTCATCAATCTTTGGCCACACATAGATCTACTTGATCAGAAAGTGGTCCTTCTCATTATCTAGCATCTGAAGCGGGAGTTAAAACCAAAACCCTTTCTGGCAAGGTCAGCCATCATTTTATATATATATATATATATATATATATATATATCCTCAACTGTATTATAGTACGATACCTTAGAAGGAAGAGACAAACAGAATCACTCCCTTTGTAGATAGGCACCATTGGTTTGGTAGTGGGTACCTTCCATGACCTCTTCCTACCAATCCCTGAGGGAATGAACATTGTCAGGGATTCCTAAATTTTCTGTATGTCTCCTCTGCTTGATAGAGACTGTGAATTCTACATTTTTAGGATCTTCTGAGAGTGGGACAACCAAGGCATGAACATATTTGCCGAAAACTGAATGCTTTCCTTCCTAGGTTCTGCTGCCTGTAATAGGGCAAGAGGAGTTAGACCATGAATCCATTCTTCTTGGCATGCATGTGAAGCTTCCTGCTCCTCATTAGCACTCTTCAAGAAAAATCGTGATTATTGGATGTGAAATAGGAAATTCACCTTGGGGATCCCTTTTGTGGCTCTGCTCGACAGGGGCACGGGAAAATAATTTTCTTGGGTGGCAAAAGCCAAGGTACCTTTTTGGCTAGGCTTATATAGGCCCTAGGGTCAATAGCTTAGTAACTACCTATGAACCTATAATCTCAAAATGCTGAAATCTCAAATTTCAGTATCTCAAGACTATAAGCTGGAGGATTTTATGAGGGATCTCAAAGCTAGTTATGAAAACAAAATCGCCACTGATTCTAAAGACAACCACAAAGCATTCTATAGCCATGTCAAGAATCTCAATAACAGCACTCAGATCTGCTCTGAGTTACAGCACAATGGCACTAAATATACAGAACCAACTGATATTGCCAACATCCTGGCAGGTAGGTTCAGTGCTAACTTTACCCCCTCTCACCCCCTAAAGGGCCCATCTCTATACCGGAAGACTGCAAAGTTGCTGTAATTACGGCTGCACAGGTAAAAAAAACACACTCTCCAAAGCCAACACCACAGCATCTGTGGGACCTGACAACATCCCAGGCTGCATTCTACATGAACTACAGAACGAACTGGCATCCCACCTAAGTACCATGTATAATCATAGCCTCACCTCTGGCTTTGTGCCCACTGAATGGCACACAGTGATGGTTATCCCACTCCACAAAGGGGGAGCCACCACGGACCCCGGGAATTACCATGGACATCCTACAAAAGGGCCTTACTGAGACAGATGCCTGGTGTCAAAGCCATGGCCTCAAGCTCAATGCCAAAAAGTGCATTGTAATCCCCTTTGGTAAAAACTCTGTACCTATGAACTACCACATAGGTGGTAGTCTACTTAACACCAAAAGTATGATAAGATACCTTGGAACACAGGTGGACAATAGTTTCTCCTTTGCTAATCACATTGCCACAGTAGTCAGGAAATCCTTCTACGTGGTACACCTCATCGCAATAGGTTTCTCATCCAAGAAAAAAGAGTTCATTGTTCTCCTCTACGCGTCACTCATTAGACCCATTACAGAGTACAATGCCCCTTTTGGTATGTACCTCACTAGACATCTACAACAACTGGAAAGGCCACAGAAATGCCTCACAAAGAGGATTACTGGCCTCAGACAGATGCCCTACGGAGACCATCTAAAAAAAATCCAGCTTTACTCCATTGCATATCGCCTACTCAGAGGCAATCTTTGCCTAACATACAAAGCTATGTCAAAGCCAGAGCTGTTGGACATGCTCTACCTAAAGAAATTCCAGTCCCTCCGAGTTACATGCTCTAGGGACCTAAACATTATTACCGCAATAAACAGAGCATGCTGGAAGGATAGATTCCTGTCCCAGAGACTTTCCATACTCTGGAACAAACTACCTATCTATATCAAACAAAGCTCCTCATTAGCACTCTTCAAGAAAAATCTTGATGATTGGATATGAAATAGGAAATTCACCTTGGGGATCCCTTCTGTGGCTCTGCTCGACAGGGGCACAGGAAAATAATTTCTTGGGTGACGAAAGCCAGGGTACCTTTTTGGCTAGGCTTATATAGGCCCTAGGGTCAATAGCCTAGTAACTACCTATGAACCTATAATCTCAAAATACTGAAATCTCAAATTTCAATATCTCAAGACTAAAAAGCTGAACTTTCACAATATCAAAACCCCAAAAGCGCAAAATTCAAAATCGTGACTTTTAAATACACCCTCCACCACACAAACATAGATACACCTTCCTCCTGACACTTCAACATACCAACAAAACACACACAAACACAACACAAATACACACACCTACCCTACATATAAGCAGTGGGCCAAACCCCCCTGCATCCGCCATGTGGGGGGGCTGCACTCCCCCACACCCCCGCTACTTATATATACTAACTTCAAGGTTGTACTAAAAAGGCAAAGGCACTAAACCCACCACTACATACTCTATATTCCCCTTGCACAAACACACATCACATACGTACAAACACCACCTCTCTTAAACACTTACACATTCCCACTCTTCCCTACCTACCCTAACCTACACCTAAAACTTCCCAATACACTCAAATCCCTACCCCAAACCATTACAAAAACAGCACTTACCTAAATCTCTACACACATCCACACAACGGCAGGCAAACCATATCTCATAGCACACCACACCTTACACACCTTACAAACACAGCAAATCCTACGTACCACAGCACCACAACCACAAATTCAACACTTCAAATTCAATCAAGTGCAGTTTCGCTCAACTGCACTTTCGGCATTTTTGTCTCGAGATACTGAAATTTGAGATTTCAGTATTTTGAGATAGTAAAGTGCTTCCATCTCCAGAGATAGCTTGGTAGATATGGGCATCCAAAGACAATGTAAAAATTGTCTCATGTTCCCAGACTACCACTTAATCCTTAAAAAAACAGAGTATGTAAGAGATACACATACACAATTTTGCTGGAGGCAACAGTCTGGCATGCAAACAAATTTATCAAGAATGCACACACACTACATCCACCACACACAGGCCAACCTGTGCTGAGGCACTAAAAGCAATCTTCCCAAACCTCATAAAGACCTCCTAAGCTTATCAGTGGTAATGCCTAGCCTCAGCAATCTCTAAAGCACTCACCAAAAGCAACACCAGACACCATGCATACTTCTACACCCAGTGGAGCCCCAGAAGCAAAGCCTGTCAGGCAAGCCAACACATTACCCAGGAGTTTTGTCATATGGGACTCCATTGTACAACATACAGATGCCCCACTCATGTGACTGAACAAGGAGAGGATAATGGTTAATTGCGTATCTGAATTCAGTATCCTACAAGTTACACACTCACTCAAGTCACTACACCACAGGTACCAGTATGATTCTATCATAGTCCATGTGGGAGTTAATGAGCTGAGGCACACATCCCTGGGCTACAGGAATAAAGGCATTGTTGATTTCTCTGAATGAGTCTCAGGAGGGTACATGCCTTACATTGAGCATCATTCTACTTTCACCAAGGAAGATGCCGCAGTAAAAACCAAAAGATGATTGACTTCAGTAATTGGCTTAGTTCTGGTGACTTTCCATGGGATTTAATATTTGTCAGCATGGGAGGACCTGGCTAACAGATTCCATTGTTCTGCAAATGATGATCTCCACCTGTCTTCCTTAGGCTTCTCAGTATTGGATACAACTTTATTCACCCCTTAGGGCCTTTTTTAGACAATGACAAATTGACAAACCTAATGACAGCGAATAAAACCCAAAGAAATCTAAAGGTATACTGCTCAATGCTAGGAGCCTAAACAAGAAACTCCACACTCTACAAGCTCTTCTCACTCTGAAAATTATAGCCATCTGTACTGTTACATATATGTTATTTAAATCTTCAGAAGATACTCTTGACAGTGCAAAGCTTCAGTGCCTTCCACACATTTAGACCATCAGCTGCACAGAAAGGGACAAAAGATGGAGGAGTCTTAATCCATATTATTAACAAGCTTAACTCTACTTTGGTTAAACAGGACAATACCCTGGAATTTGTCTATGTGCACATCACCATATTCAAAGTCCCAGACCATATCCGAGTAAGCTATAGGTCACCCTCTATGTCCCTAAAATCATATAGCTCATACCTAGACCTACTGAAGACAGTAACCATTAAACCAAATACTCTATTCATGGGAGACTTTAACTACCCTTTGTAGACTGGGGAACATGTGCTACCTCATATTTATGGGCACTGGACTTAATATTGACACACATACCTTTAAACAAATAATACACACACTCACCAGAGATTCAAACATACTTGATCTGGTAGTCACCAATATAGAAGAGTGCTGCTCCCCTGCCCATTGTTACATCCTCACTGGTGAAGTCAGACCACAAAGTTGTCTCCTTTGAAATAAAAATCAACTTGGTAACCCCAGCAAACCCTGTAACAGTTAGGAACTATTCAGAAGCAAACTACACTCCTGTTAAGTGATAGTTTTTCAAAATTCTATGCCCCCTCCCAACCCTCAAGTTCACAACAACCTATGTGGAATTGTTCACAGAGACCATGTACAACCATGTAAATGTCTGTATAGAGGCTGCTTTACCTACGAGAAGTAAGCCCAAAACAAACTCTATGTATAAACTACACTCGTGGAATCATAACTTTAATAGGGTATATAACTGAAAGAAAAAAAGTAATGGCCAAATTCAGGAATAGCAACTCCAATAATGATAGGAGCTTTTAAATTAAACTAAACAGGGAACTAAGAGGACTAATTAAGTCCAACAAGGCCAATTTCAAGGTCAAGAGAGCATTATAGTCTAAAGACAACCACAAGGCCTTCTACAACTATGTCTGAAACCTCAAAGGCAGCATGTATCATTGTGCTGAACTGGTGGTCAGTGGTGCCACCTTCACTGAGCAGAGTGACACAGCGAATTTGCTGGCTGACAAATTCTATTAAATTTTTACCCCTACTCCCCCTCTCCTGAAATACCTTCTAGCATAACCCCCAACTATTAACAAGAAAGAGGTCCTGGTAAGGCTCCCTAAGGCCAGAAACACAGCCTCAATTTTCAACTATAGCTGCAAAACAGGCTTTGTACCATAAGAATAGAGAACTGCAACGGTTAGCCCACTTTACAAGGGTAGACCATCAATCAACCTTGAAACTACAGACCTAGTCTGACAAGTCTAATATGCAAACCCATGTAACAAATTATCATGGAAATGATCAACAGAGACATAGGCCTTCAGACATTGGACCCAACTGAGTTCATAGGCCTTCAGACATTGGACCCAACTGAGTTTATCTTTTTCATGGGATGATCATGCCTACTAAACCTGGTGGACTTCTTTGAGAAGGTCACCATGCAATGGATGAGGGGAAAACTGTGCATACTGCCTACCTGGACCTAGCTAAGGAGTTTGATACAATATCTCACTCAGGTACAGTTGAGAAATTCACTGAACTGGGCATAAACCCCAGCATAACTCGCCGGATTGCCAGCTAGCCCACAGACAGGATCCAGGAAGTCAGGATTGGTGATACCACTTCCACTAAGAGACCAGTCACTATTGGGGTAGCTCAGGCAAATGCTAGGAATGGTTTTACTTGGCATTTACTTTTTGGAGGAAAAACTAATGTCAAGGGCCTTTGGGTGACCCAAGTTTGCAGATGGCTGCAAATTGGGTGCTATTGTAGATTCCCCACATGACATAAATATCTTACAAGAGGGTCTAATACAGACAACTGACTGGTGCCAAAGTCACGGATCAAAACTCAATGCAAAGAAATGCATTATAGTGCCTTCTGGGAAAACTGCCACCCAGGATAATTACTCCATCGATAAAAAACCCCTAAGAGTTGAATCCAGTAGTCAGGGATCTGGGATGGTATGTAGACAGTAATTTATCCTTTGACAAACATGTGGGCAAGGTAGTAAGAAAGTCATTCTTTGTCACCCAACTTATGAGAATGGCACCCAGGTCCAAGGAAGTTGTAGTGACATTTTATTTCATTATCATAACTGCAGCTTAACTTGGCCTTTGTTGGAGTGATGTAAAGAGTCGGCACCATTTTGCACAATACCACTAATTAGTGTACAGCTGTGGAATAGAGGAATTTCTGTAAAGATTCTGAAAACATGCAGCCTTACAGAGTTAAGGAATAAGTCCTGCTCAGTAAAGTAAATTGGTAAGAACGACAATCCTGTGTCAGATGTCAGCCTTATTGAGGCAGACACTGTGATGTACATGTAACTGGGAACCCAGAGAACTGCATGACACTGCATCATCTGTCTGTGGTTGTGGGAAAATGCAAAAATGCTCATCAAGTTATTACATGGTATGTTCTGTTGGGGTGAAAACTTATGGTTGAAGAGTCCTACCCCTTTCCTGCCACAGACCTCATGAAGCCACAACATAACAAGCCACCATAGTGGCCATTGCCAATGGTCATGTCATGGTGGCTTGACAACCACCACTGGAGGATGTGATCCCTGACTGTCTGCACATTTCAGAGTGTATGGTTATCATTTTTTGCTTTTCATGACACTACCCCATCTGAGAATGTTGCAGTCACATCTGTATTTACACCCCACCTGTGCAAGTGACAATGACTGTACCTTGTGAACTCTGTAACATGTGTGATATCATGTCTGAGAGACAGTGCGGCTCCTTTATCCACCACTTTACATAGTCTGGGTGTGATAATACATACATCATTTTGCTTTGTATTGTCTGTCTCAGGAGCCATGGTTGTGGATCAGACATTGCTCTCTTTGCCAGCGCTGCAGACAATTGTGTCCACATCTGCCTTGGCTGTAGTGGATCTGTTGCATGTTCCACCTTGAACTGTACCCTGCCTTTCCACTGCTCTTACAACTTGTATGGAAGGTCCTACTAAGATGTCTATCTGCTGCTCCATCTTTTTGCATAATGCCATGTCATTCAGTGAAGCAAACACAACAAAATGTTGGTGCAGCTTTTGGTGTCCTGACTGTATTGTAGTTCCCCACCTGATGTAACTAGGCAACAGAAATGTCTCTTGAGTAAGCCAGACCTCCACTATATTACACATTTTAGTGACTGCATTGCACGTTTTAGTGTGGACTACATCATAGGTCATTTCCTGCATTGTGTGGTGGTTGCAGATGGGGAGGGACTCTTCAGCATATCTAGCATTCCCTGCAACACAAAATAAACATCAAATTATATGCAACCTACTCCCTGCTTCAGTGGTACCTGTGTGTAAAGTCCTGTCATAGGTGCATACTAGGCTAATGGCCCTGGAGCCTTTACAAGCCTAGGCCATAGCGGTGCCCTGGCATCATGCCACTCAACGTTAGTTCCCAGTGCCTCTATCAAGTAGAGCCACTGGAGTGATCCCTGGGGTGAACTTTCTAGTTCCCATCCACTCATCAAGATTTCTCTTGAAGAGGGCCAGTGAAGTGCTCTGCTTGACATGTATGGGAAGTCAATTCCAGAGCATGGGCAGTCTCTGGGTTATGAACCTGTCCCTCCAGCATATTCTGTTGATTTTGGTAATGAGGTTGAGGTCTCTGGAGCATGTGGTGTGGAGGGATTGTGATTTCTTTAGATGTAGCATTTCTAACAGAGCTGGGTCAGACATGGCTTTGTAAGTCAAGCAGAGATCGCCTCTTAGTAGGTGATATGAGACAGAGAATAGCTGGAGTTTTTTGCGTCTGTCTGTGTAGGACATATTTAAGGCCTAGGATCCTCTTCATGAGGTATTTTTGGGCATTTCCAGTTGTTGCATGTCTCTAGTGAGGTATATGCCAAATGGGGCATTATACTCGATGACTGGCCTAATGAGGGAAGAGTAGAGAGAGATGATGACTTCTTTCTTCCTGAATGCAAAAACCCTTGGTAATGAGGTGTGCCACATAGAAGGACTTTCTGACCACAGTGGCAATGTGATGGTAGAAGGAGAGGTTGCTGTCAAACTGTGTCCCTAGATCTCTTATAACGCCTTCAGTGTTCAGTGGGCTCCCATCGATGCGGTAATTAGTGAGAACTGAGTTTTTCCCAAAGGGGATAATGATGCATTTTTTTACATTAAGCTTAAGGCCATGGTTTCGACACCAGTCATTGGTCTCAGTGAGGCCTTGCTGTAGGATGTCTACATCACTTGTAGAGTTAATACTGGTTCCCAGCTTGCAGTCATCTGCAAACTTGGTCAGCCAGAGTCCCTCCGTGTTAGCCTGGATTTTTGAGAAGTAGATGCCAAACAGGAGAGGACCCAGGACCGATCCCTGTGGGACTCCTCTCATGACTGGTTGGCAGTCTGACTTGGAGTCTGCTACTTTCACACTGTGGGTTCTATCTGTGAGCCAATTTGCAACCCACCTAGTGATATAGGGATTGATGCCTAGTTTGGTGAGTTTATCAATAATTCCTGACTGGGGAATGGTATCAAAGGCCTTGGCCAGATCGAGATAGGTTGTATGAACTGCCTTGCCCTCATCCACAGCTCTGGTGACTGACTCAAAGAAGTCAACCAGGTTGAGCAGGCATGATCTACCTTTCACAAACCAAATTGAGTGGGATCTAGAGTTAGGAGATTCCCTATATCCTTGTTAATTAGGTCCACGATGATGCACTCCATAGTCTTGCATATCAGACTTGTCAGGCTAATGGGGCAATAATTCCCAGGGTCTGTAGTTGCTGTTCCTTTATGGAGAGTGATGACTGTAGCAGTGCTCCATTTGGTAAGGACAAAGCCTGAGGTGAGGCTGTGATTGAACAGGGCACACAAATGTGGTGCCAGTTCACTTTGTAGTTCATGTAGAACACATCAAGGGATATTGTTGGGTCCCGTGGAAGCTGTATTCTTGGTCTTGGACAATCCAGCTTTAACCTATGATGCAGTAATGCTGGGTGCCTGGCATTCCTCCGGTATTGTGATTGGTCCTTTATGGGGGGAGGGAGACATAAAGTTGGCACTGAATCTGTTGGCCAGTATGTTGGCAATATCTGTTGGCTCAGTATAGGAGGTACCATTGTGTAGTAACTCAGAGCAAACCTGGGTATTGCCATAGTGATTTTTGATATAACTATAGAAGGCTTTGTGGTTGTTTTTAGTGTCTACCGCAATTCTGCCTTCATAGCTGACTTTAGAGGTTTTGATGAGGGAGCTCAACTTTTTGTTGAGGCTAATTAGGGAGTTTTTCCAGTCTTGGGACTTCACCTTTTTCTGCAACAGTTTCTTCCTTCTATTGTAGAGTTTATTAGTGGCAGGGGACCACCAGATTGGCTTCCTTTTTTTTGGAGGAGAGCGTCTTGGTTCTGTTGGGTATGGCTAGTTCCATGCATTTATGTACGTGCTCATACAGTGCACTGGTGTATGATTCGGCAGTTATGCCTGTATTTTCTATTGACATGGGTGTCGTGAAGTTAGCCACCTCTGTTTTTAGGAGCCCAAAGTCAGTTATGGAGAAGTTTTTCTTGGTGGTTACCTTTGCGGGGGGGTGTGGGTGAGATGTAGATTTCCATGGTGATTAGTTTGTGGTTGGATCTAACCAGGGAGGAATTGACTATTGGAATAGAGCAATGGTTGCTCATGTTAGTAATACGCAGGTCAAGGATGTTGCTTTCTCTAGTGGGGGTAAGAATGAGCTGGTCCAAGGCATTGGAATTGGTGAATTCCAGGAAGGGTTGGGCCATTGTATTGGTGCATGAGTAGTTTTCCCAGTTGATAGAGGGGTAGTTGAAGTCACCTAGTATGAGTGCTGGGTTGGACCCTAATACTTTCCAGGGTGCTTAGGAATGTGGAGTGAGAGTCTTGGGACATGGTTGGGGACCTATAGCAGGCTACAACCTGACTCACCATCTTACCCAATGTTAGTTGCACCTGAAGTATCTCAGATGAGTTATGCTGGGCTACTAGTCTGGACATGTGCATATCCTTTATGAATATGGAGGCACCACTGCCTTTGGAGCTTTGGTCCATGTTCTGGGGCCAAAAGGTGTGGAATGAGTTATGGCCTGATAGTGCAGTTGTGCTTTCTGCTGTTTTAAACCAGGTCTGCATCGCAGCACAAATGTCGATGTTCTCCATTTTGATGAGTGCTTTGAGCAAGTACACCTTGAGATTTAGACTTTAGCATTGAGCAGCATGACCCTCAGATTGCATTTATTTATAGCTATTATGGTAGTAATTTGGTCTTTAGAACATCACCTAAATGTGTATGTGCACCTACCAACTAGATGCCCCATGGAAAACTTTGGTAGAGGTTGGACTTTTGCCAAATGATGTGAATCGTGGGAAATGCTCAGATGATGCATGATCACGTTCTTGCTCTGAGCATTACACACCATCACTCTGTTAACAAAGTGGAAATCCTTAATGTTCATCATATTGATCACTGCTGCAATAGCCTTAGCTATATGGATCATATACTGCCAAGGATATAACAACCTAAAACAATGATGAAAAAAGGTCACGCAGAACAATGAGTTGGTTAAAAAGCAAAAAGAAAAATCAAGCAAGGCTAGACTTTCCACTCTGTGATGCCTTAAACCTCTTGTATTAGAAGCAACATGGGATATATGCAAATCACCCCTTAGGGACATCAGGTGTCTAAGCTAAATAGCAATTCTGAATGTCCATGACTTTTCCTTTTAAATCTATTTATGGTCAATTTCAGACCAATAAAAGGAAAAGTCATGGACATTCAGAATTGCTGTTTAGCTGAAACAACTGATGTCCCTTCTTTTCAAATTTCTGATAGTCTTCCCTACATAAAACCCCCCACATTCCTTACAGGTAGCAACATAAACCACCCCAGCAGTGTTACAATTAAAATAAGAACTAGCTTTAATAAGTTTATCCCTGGGTTGTATGTAAATGGATTCCCTATTACTCATATATTGGCATTGAGCACACAACCCACATTTAAAGTTACCATTTCTACTTCTTCCCTTTCCCCTAGGTATTTTTTCTAATAAATCCTTAATGTTCAAACCTTTTTTGTATACAAACCTTAATGGTTCCCTAAATATTTCTTCCACACCTGAATAACAAGCAAACCTGTTCCAGTTGTCCAGAATTAGCTCCTTAATCTTATATGAATCATAATTGAAAGTCATAATGGAAGTACCTTTAAACCCTTCTTCAGTATCTACTCTTGTTACTTACCCCAATAACACTACAGGAATATTTTCCTGATTAATCCCGAAAATTGGACCATATTTCCCTTTCCTTTCAGTTCTAACCTCTTGGACATCTATCATTTCCATGGGGTACCTTCTTTCTAAAAACATATTTTTCAACTTCACACATTCTTCTAAAAAATCCTTCTCATTGGAGGTCATCCTAGACATCTGAATGAATTGCCCTTTCAGTATACTTTTTTCTGTCTATTTAGATGTGCACTGGTATAGTACAAGTATGAATTAAAAAATGTCTCCTTCCTAAAAATAGTAGATTTAAATTCTTCCCTCATAGATTTTCTGAATAGTAACATCCAAATAGTGCATTTCATCCTTGGTAATAGTATAAGTAAACTTAAGGAACTCTGTAGTAGTGTTTAAATATTCTAGACTTATTAAAGCTAGTTCTTGTTTTAATTGTAACAGTGCTGGGGTGGTTTATGTTGCTTCCTGTAAGGAATGTTGGGGTTTATATAGGGAAGACTATGAGGAAATTGAAAATAAGGGATACCAATAATGCACTATATAAGCACATTTTAGTTTCTCCAAAAATAAAGTTGTGTTTTACTGGACCAGAGCATTATTCTTGTTGTGGTTGCGGACTTCCAACATGCTTTGGTTGTGTTGGTTTTGATCTTTTTGTTGCACCTGATGTTCTTCCTGTTTCACTGTTGCAGTCATTACATTTGGCTTATCTGCTTGCAGGTAGCCCTCATTAACAAAGTCTTGGGTCCTGCGTCGGTTGCTGTCCCTTCTTTCATGACGTCAGGTCATCAGGGGTATAAAACATGCAGCCAATGCCATTACATCAGTCTTTCTTGCCGTGCAGTGCCCGAAGCAGAAGCAGTTTGCAAGTGCCAGTTGGCCAACTCCTGAAATTTTCATTTTCAAGTTTCAGAACCGAAGTCTTCAACTAAAGATAAGTACCCCATTGGGGAAACTTTTTCTTGCTCCTTACCAATATCAGTAAATGTTAATAATTGCATTACTTGTGGAAAGCAAATACCTCATAAAGATTTTAATCCATACTGTATTCCTTGCCTAGGCCCTGACCACGACATACCTTGCCTTATTTAATCAGCGCACTATCCGTTGTCGGTATATTTTCACCTCTAAATATTTCAATTCTCGGTTTAATTATCCAGAAATGTTGTCGGTTAGCCATCCAACTACCGGGAGTCTGAAAAAACGCAAAGATAAAGACAGAGACAGGCCGCCGAGGTCCAAAATTGCCAATGACGCTTCTCCTAAGCCAGTTGCCAGTTCGCCGGTACTCAGTGAGGCACTTTCCCAGTCCCTGATACCTGCTACTTCTGATTTGCAGGCCTCTACTGAGACCCATTAGGAGTCCAGTATGCCATGAGATGCTTCAACTATGGAACTCATGGATGTCTCTACCTTGGATGGGTCCGGAGCTGCTGTGCAGGCACCAGCTTCTGAGGGTGTATTCAGGCCTATGGACTTGCATATTAAACCAATGCCTCCTTCTTTACTTAGGCCTAAATCTCGAACCATCCCTAAAAAAACGATGGCCAGGCCATATGCTCAGGCCTCTATGCCTAAAAAACAAATTATAAGAATGGCTGAAGATCTTATAACTCTAATCAGGGGTAGCCAACCCCCCCCCCCCCCTTCTAAGAGGCCTAGGACTGATGTTGATTATGAATCTTCTGACCAGGATTCTGTTTTTTCTGATTCTTCTGATGATCTGGATTTGCCCTTATCTACTTATGAAGATTCTGATGCAGAGGACTCCATTCCCTCTGCTTCCCCTCCTGAGGATTTTTCTTTTGGGGAAACCTTACATACTCTAAGGGAGCATTTCCACTGCGAAAGCCAGGATTTTTCTGATTCAAAAAAGAAACTTAGGGATTTCCTTCTCCTACCTCAGCATAGGCCTTTAGCTATTCCTCCTGTACTAGACATTGTTGATGATGCTTTTTCCGAATCTAGTTTGTTCCCTGATTCCTTGTCTCCTGCTCCCAGAAAACTTGACAGATACTACAGGGTCCCTGAGTTCCACAAGTTCCTTTTTAAAAATCCTATTGCAGATCCAGAGACTATTTCACAGGGGCCCAAGGACATTAAGGCTTCTACTGCTAAAAATCCTACCCCTTCTGATAGAGACTCCAGGGTGCTGGATAGATGGAGTAAGAAGGTTTACACTCCTGCAACCTTGGCCATTAGGGCTTTAAACTGCCAGTTTCATATGTTAAAGTATCAGCAACATGTTATTGGACTGCTTAAACAGAAAATGATGTTGATTCCTGACTGTGTGGAAAATAAAGAATTACAAGATTTAATGCATTCTGCGGAACAAGTTGGAAAACATACTTTGCAATGTGTTTTTGATTCATTAGAGGCCTCCTGCAGGGCTGCTGTTTCTGGGTCTGTGCTCAGAAGGCATGCTTGGCTTAAAGAGCAATCTTTGCCTGATCATGTTAAAACTAAATTGTTGGATGCTCCCTTAAATCAGGACCGCCTGTTTGGCAACAAGGCTGATGAAGTTCTTAAAAGATGGAAGATAAAGCTGAATCTATACAAACTGTTAAAGATTTCTTACAAGTTCAGCCTCCTAGATTTAGTAGGCACTGGCCCTCTAACAATTGGTCCTTTCCAGCCCCTTCCAGGACTTCTCAAGCCAAACCCAGACACAGCAAAAACCCCAGGTTTCAGTCCCAGGGGACACACAGAACTAAGCAGTGGGAGGCCTCCACTTCCAAATCTGGGAATAATAAGACTCCCCCCTATGGTAAACTGTCTCAATGACTTCCTTTTAAAATTTCCAAGCACTTATCAACTGACTGCCCCTTTGGGCAGAAAGATTGCTCTTCATGCAAAGAATTGGGAACTCATTACCCAGGACAAATAGGTTTTAAATATAGTGTCCCAGGGATACAGATTTCACTTCCACACATTGCCAACACCAAGCGGGTGGCTGAACCTACCTCCAAATCAGTGGGCAGAGGCCCAAAAACAAGTACTTTCTCTCTTAAGCATGGGGGCTATTCAACTGGTACCAGAAGAGGAAAAGGGACAAGGTTTCTACTCGAGATTTTTCCTGGTACCCAGAAAAGACAATTCATGGCATCCTATCCTGGACCTGTCTACTCTAAACACCTTTTTGGAGATTCCAAAATTCAAGATGCTGACTCTTCACCAATTACTTCCTATGCTAGGCAAAGATGCCTGGTTGGCAACACTAGATTTAAAAGAAGCATACCTGCACATCCCAATCAGGGAATCTTGCAGAAGATACCCACGCTTCAAAGCAGGTTACACGCACTATCAGTTCTTTGCACTGCCCTTCGGCTTATCTACTGTGCCCAGGGTATTCACAAAGTGCCTAGCTCCAGTTATTGCATTTTGCAGACAAAGAAATATTCAAATATACCCATACCTGGACGATTGTCTAATTCAGGCAGAAAGCCAGGACATACTTTTGAATCATCTGGCCTTTGTACAAAGGGTTCTAACTTGTCTGGGGTACACCATAAATGAAAAGAAATGACACCTGGTACCCTGTCAACAAATTATATTCCTGGGAGCAAGCTTGAATACAACTTCCCAGATGGCTTACCTCACACCAGAGAAACAAATTCATTTGACAACCTTCTTCAAACAAGTGGCCACAAAAACCCTGCTATCTGCAAGACAAATACTGCAAGCCTTGGGTTCATGGCCTCCTGCATTCTTCCAATTCCATATGCAAGATTGCATATGAGGAAACTACAGTGGTTTCTAAAAAGCCTATGGTGTCATCATTCTCAGGATCTAGAAGCAATGATTCCTATCATACCTTGCCTATGCCTAGAGTTCCTTTGGTGGGCTGAAGCCTGCCACCAAAACAAGGGACTACCTTTCACACCACCCCCTGCCGCCCAAACCCTAACAACAGATGCATTAGACTATGCATGGGGGGGCTCACCTGGCAGGGAAATGCATTCAGGGAAAATAGAACCCAAGTCAAATGCACCTGCATATCAATCAAAATGAAATGTTAGCTGTGCAGAATGCTCTGACAGCCTTCAAGGACCACATTCTTCCAGGACAACTAATGATAAAGACGGACAACACCACTATGTGGTACATAAACAAGCAGGGGGGTACACATTCGTACCCCCTCTGCAGACTAGCCATGGCATTGTGGAACACAGCCTTGAGCTACCAAGTGCACCTACAAGCTCAATTCCTGCCAGGAAAATTAAATACACTGGCAGACGGACTAAGCAGAAACCTCATGGACCCACACGAGTGGAAACTGAAACCAAGGATTTTCAACATGTTGACAAGCAAATAAGGGAGCCCAGATATAAACCTGTTTGCCTCTCCCCAAAACTACCAATTGGACACATTTTGCACAAGGACTCCCCACAAACAAGCCTGCTCTGTCCTTCAGCTGGAAAATCCTATCAGTCTATGCCTTTCCCCCTCTGCCTCATCTCTCCAAAGTACTACTAAAAATCAAACAGGACAAACCAAGGATGATTTTGATTGCTCCACACTGGCGCGCCAACACTGGAACCCCCTCCTGCGTAGTTTGTCATGGTTATCCCCATGACTCCTTCCCTGTTGTCTCAGCAGGAGAACAAGATTCTGCACCCTCAGCTTCTAACACTGAACCTTGCAGCCTGGCTAATTACATAAACTCTCCTTTACCATCCCTCAGTATACCTGTGATGGATATCATTTTAGAGGCAAGGAGGCCTAGTACTAGAAAATCTTATGCTGAAAAAATGGAAAAGATTCTGTGCCTGGAACCAATCTCAAGGGACAAGCACAGCAGCACCCAATTTACCTCAGATTTTACAATACTTAACTGAGATGCTTCACAAGGGCCTGTCTTTTTCTTCCATTAAAATCCACGCCTCAGCCATTTCAGCTCATTATAACACAGAACCTCTTCTCTTCTCTCATCCACTGCTCAAGCAGTTCCTCGGAGGGGCCAAAAATTTGAGACCTCCCAGGAGAGCTCCAACCCCAGCCTGGGACCTTAACTTTGTTTTGGAGAAACTCACTCTACCTCCTTTCGAGCCAGCTGCTACTGCAGACTTAAAATTTCTTTCTTGGAAAACAGCTTTCCTTTTAGCAATCACTTCAGCTAGAAGGGTATCTGAATTACAGGCCCTTATGGCAGTGGAACCTTTCATCATCTTTCTTGCGGACAGGGTGTCCCTCAGAACCAATCCATCCTTCAAGCCCAAGGTGGAATCCAGCATTGCTCTTAATCAGTCCATTCATTTGCCAACCTTCTTTCCCAATCCACAGAACAAAGGAGAATGGATACTGCATTCCTTAGATGTGCACAGACAACTTAGATTCTACTTGGACAGGACTAAACCTGAAAGGAAATCTGAACAACTGCTGGTGGCATTTGCTGCAGGGGCAGAGGGGAAGGCTATTTCAAAGCAAACCATTTCTAAATGGATAGGCCATTGCATTTATTTCTGCTATAAGTACCATGGAAAACCTATCCCCCAGGGGATCAGACCTCACTCCACCAGGGCTGCATCTACCTCTACAGCCTTTGTCAGAGGCATCCCTACCAGGGATATCCTAGAAGCTGCTACCTGGAGTTCTGTACATACTTTCACCAAGCATTATCATTTGCCAATTTTCTCTAAATCCAGAGCTGGCTTTGCCACTGCGGTCTTGCAGGGCCATATAGCTGGTCCTAATGCTATCTAAATTCCTCCTCCCAACCATAGCTTTGGGAATCTACACAAATGTAATGACTGCAACAGTGAAGCATGAAGAACATAGTACAGTTGTGTACACTTACCATAAATGTAGATGTTCAAGTGTATTCACGGTTGCAGTCCTGGTTACCCTCCCTCCAGCCCCCTAACTTCTTTTTGGCTATACCTCTACTTTCCTTTACTATGCTTAAAAGCCTTTTTGGTGTATTTATTTTTTTGTTGGAGGTATATCATTGTACTTTTATATTTAATTGCTTCCCATTAGGGGGGCACCTGACATCTGGGGCAAGAAAAACTGATGTAATGGCATCAGCTGCATGTTTTATACCCCTAATGACCTTACGTCATGGAGGAAGGGACAGCAACTGATGCAAGGCCCAATACTTTGTTAATCAGGCTGACTGATGGCTACCTGCAAGCAGATAACCCAAATGTAATGACTGCAACAGTGAATACACTCGAACATCTACATTTATGGTAAGTGTACACAACTGTACTTTTCTCCTCTCTTTTTGTGGTTTTAAACAAATTTTTAAGAAGTGGCAGGGTGGGGTTTCCAAAAAGAATTCGGGAACCCCCACTCAGACCTAAGGACAGTCCATCATGTCAAAATGAACATTGAAGGGAACTTGCCCCCCCCCACCAATCTTGGCTGTCCATTTTTCCCTTTGGCAACAGATAGTTTGCAGGCAAATGGGTTCTGAATATCATTCATCAAGGTTACAGATGGCAGTGAAAGAAAATCCTTCCTTTCCAGGGGTTATTTTCTCATACACGAGAACAGACTCATTTACCCCCCCTCCTGTCCTTAAACACATGCTGACCCAGGGAGTGATACAAACAGTTCTTCCTTCCCAGGTTGGGAAGGGTTTTTGTTCAAGGGTGTTCTTAGCGCCAAAGAAAGAAAATCCTTAGAGACCAGTTCTGCATCTTTCTTTCCTAAACTTGTTTGGATAGTGCTCCTTCCACCCACCTCCTCACTCCCCCCAACCTCCCACTATCATCCCCCAACCCACCACCTAGTATCTCCCACTCTCTTACCCTCACTACCTAGTATCTTGATATTTCTCCTCTCTCCCAAGTTCCATATCTCAAACTATATATGCCCACACTCATATACCCTACCCTCTTATCATTTCTGTCTTGAGGCTACTATCCTTAACCATCACACTCCTTATGTCTCAGTAATCCGACACTTAAACCTTTCACTCTCTAAATCCTGCAAAACTAACCACAAATATACATAAAATGACTTAATTCACTTTCTTGCAAATATAATTCTAGCTTGTATCCTAGATAGACTTGACCTTAAACTGGTATTATGTTTACAAATCAAGCTGTTATGTCTATAACTGTATGTAATAATGTATTAGTTATACTGTATGTGATAATATATTAACATCTAACTGTATTTTTCTGTTATAAAATGTAATGTGCACACACAACTTTACATTGTCTATACTTTGTCTGGAGCTTTTCTCCCTGGGCCTCCAATGAAAATGGGTTTCTGACCCAGTCTGACTTTCTCGATCAACAAATTTCAATAAATAAGTAAATATATAGTGTCCAAATTCAAAATGATGTCACTTCACAACCAATTACCTCTTCTTCCTTTTTTATGTTTCCTGGTAACACTAAATTTAAAAGATTCTTATCATCAAGTCTCAATTCATTCAGACTTCAGGTGTTTCTTCAGGTTTTGTGTGACTGGATCACATTATAAGTTTTATATCTTACCCTTTGGATTATCCACTGCACCAACAGTGTGCACAAAGTGTCTAGCTCCAGTTATATCACATTGCATTCTAGAGGGTATCCACATATTTTTTTCAAATTTAGATGACTTGCTTATGTTTGCAGAGTACTTTTCAAAGTGTCAGAAATCTCTCATTTGAGTGAGAAATCTCTTAACACAAGCTGAAATTCTAAGAGAACATAAAAAAAGCCTTTTTTGAGTCCTTCACACAGGATTGTGTTCTGGGGGTGTCAGCTAGACACATCTGTTCAAAGATCTTTTCTCCCTCAGGAAAAAAAATAGATCTATATTTAGATGTATTTCGAAGGTTTTGCACTCAGACTTTGGTCACTGCAAGGGAGTACCTCAGGATTTTGGGTCTCATGGTGTCTATGTTTAACATGATAACCCTGACAAGACTCCACACGAAAAAGATGCAGTGGTATCTGAAGACCCAGCACCAACAGCTCTTGTCTTTTCAATTCCCAGTGCTGGGGTTTGTCAGAAGAGAAATTACTTGATGTTGACAGCAAATTTCTCTAAACCCAGGTCTCCCCTTCACTCTCCCTGCTCCAAAGAGTCAGTCACCACAGACACCTCAGATTTTGCTGGAGGAGCAGTTTCAGGAGGCATACAAGTGTGAGGTGTGTGGGACACAAAAGACAGATGCAAGCACAAAATATAAAAGTGATGCTTACTGTGATCAAGGCACTCAACTCTGAATCATCTTTGGTCCATTGGACCTCTTCAGGTTGTTACAAATAATACCATAGTCATATAGTACATCAACAAGGAAGGGGGAGACTAGGTCATACCCACCTTTGCAGACTAGCCATGTTAGCTTAGAATACAGGTTTACAGCACAATCTCACTTTATAGGCATCCTATATTTCGTCAGAGCAAAATTATGTGGCAGACAAACTGAGCAGTTCAAGGGAGACCCTCACAAATAGAAACTAGATTGGGGGGGGGGTCTTCCAAGATTTTTTTAAACAAAAAACATCTTTATTGAATTATCACTTATGACGTATGTAATCATACATTTATATAAATGAAAACAAACAGCATTGACCTTTTCAGTTGCAAACCTACAGCGCATATTCTAATGTCATTATCAATCGAACACTACATATCTTATTCAATTCCTGCCTTCCCTTAAACCTCATTCCTCTTTCAAAGCATTATTTTGCATGTATTGTTCCCACAATTCCCATTTTTTATATGTAATTTGCTCTTACCCTTTTCTAAAGATCCTAGTCTCTGTTTCTCTTTTATCTCTGTTACTGTATTCACTGTTCTAATACAGTTGGTTTAGACTTTAATTTTCATTTTCTAGTAATTGCCTTTTTAGGAGCCACCAGAATTAATCTCAGCAAGTCCTTACCATGTTTAGGAAATTCAGATCCTGTATCACAACTCAAAAAATAATTTCCTTAGTTACAGCAATTTTCTGACCAAGTATTTCTGACAGTAATCCGCAGGAACTTTTTAAAGTTTGCCAACTCTTTATATTCCCACAAATATGTTCCCAATTACCTCTTTCTTCCCCATTACACTTCCAACATTTGCAATCAACCTGAGAGTCAGCTTGAGGTATAAAAATACATAGGTAAACACTTCTAAGCAAAAATCCTATATCCTCTAGACTCTGTTACATGTGTGGGATCCATACATATATCCTCCCATTGTTTCCTTGTGAATTGCTTATCCAGTCTGTCTTCCCAATCCTTTCTAACCTCCTCTGATTGATTCCTATAGGTATCATGCAATATTTTATATGCCCTACTAATTATCTCTTTGTAACAGCAGCTTTTGTTCTAGATTCAACTAAAAACTCTACCAGTGTGAGTCTTTCACTTAGGATCCCCCTATTCCTTTCTTTTTCCTTGTATGCAATCCCAAATACTCTTGAAGACCAAAAAGACTAAATTAATCAAATTTACCTCAAGTAACCTCTCACCAGCTAGCACTGCACTAAATATATTATATAACAACACTAAAATAAAACAAGTCACCCATACCAACTTAGTGGGTATCATCATAGATGACACTTAAATTTGACCAGCATATCGGTTCTGTTGTCCAAAACAATTCACTACAAATTATGGCTACTTTATAAAGCCAAGCCATATCTCACTGACCACAGCATGGAGGTAACTACAACAGAACTGTTATTTCCTATCCTGCTGTATCCATCTGTAGTTTTCATTAAACTTCAGACTACAATAATGACAGGCTTGAACAGTGCTATTGTAAGATAAGTAAATTTGCATCCAGCCTTCCAAATTGAATCCATCACTCCATTCCCCTGCAGAAACTGAAATGGCTAGAACTACCACACCACATATCATATGCATGGCTCATAATGACAGATAAAATATATCATCCTTCAAGCACTCCAGATATCAGCAGTACAGTAAAATAGTGGAAACACAAAATGAACATTTGATCAAAGGAAAACACCTAGTAGAGTCCCAAAAATCCAGAAAATCCCATGGAAACTCCTTATATTCAGTAAACATAGCTAAAATGTGTAACAGAATTCTCTTCACCATCAGAAAAATAGACAGCCTCCTCACTTTTAAGACCAACTTCAAATTACACCTAAATTTTACTAAAATTTACAAATGTTCTGAATCTTCATGTTAAAAATACCCAAATACTCATGATTTCACATTCTTATTTACTAAGTCTTATTTATCTGAGTCTGTTGCACTCCACACATGAAAAACACAGGCACTACTATTTTTTATCAGCTTATAAATCAGCATGAATATAGATACATATCTCATTACTTTAGCTATCAAATTTAGATACTCTCTATTGCTTAGTGATACATTTATACTGATACTTCACTGTTTCAGTGATGTTTTGTAATGTGTACCAATGTCAATATTTAGATCTTACTACACTGTGTGTCTTTGTGTGATAGTTCAAGTTTATTCAATTTTAATAAATTTCAGTTTGTTTTGTATACCTTCCCATAGAATTTGTTATATTGTACATATATTGTTTCTTGGGGCTTTTCTGTCCATGCCTCCATTGAAAATGAACATTGTACCCTGTCAGACTTTTCTGGTAAACTCAAGCAAATAAGTATAGTTAAGTAAGATGTCAGAATCTCAAAAGATCACTGTTTTATTGCGCACACATGCTAGTGCATGCGAGCCTGTGTTTTGAGGGGATCGTATATGAAACAATCCACATAGTTTATAAGCAAGAGGTAATAATATGAAATCTTATAACAGTATGTTCATCTGTAGTATACATTTTGTTTTATTTATTTATGTATTTACTGTTTGTTAAATGTAGAAGTCCTGTAAAGAATAAATTTTCAGTAGAGGACTAGGAAGAAAAGTTTCAAACAAAAATATACAATGTATAGCAGATTACAATCAAGTCTGCAGTCGTAACCATATTATTATATGTTCTTGACATAGATGCCAAGAAATTCACCTAAAGAGTGAAGAGGTGGGCAGCCACGGTGGTGCAGCGGTTAGCGTTGCTGCCTCACAGTAAGAGGTTCTCTGGTTCGATCCTCGGCTTGGGTGCCTTCAGTGCGGAGTCTGCATGTCCTCCCTGTGGTCGCGTGGGTTTCCTCTGGGTGCTCCGGTTTCCTCCCACATCCCAAAGACATGCAGTAGGTGGATTGGACACTCTAAATTGGCCCTAGATGTGAGTGCGTGCGTGCGTGTGTGTGCCTTCTGTGGAAGGTTGGGTGCTGGGCTGGCAACTCGACACCGTAAAACTCCACTGCCAGTCATGAGCGGACAGGTGATCCGCTGTGGCGACCCCTAACCGGGAAAAAGCCGAAAGAAGAAGAAGTGAAGCTTGAGAGGTGAATCTTGGCATCCATGTCAAAAACACACAAAAAGTGGTTAGAATCATTGACACCTGTTCATAATCTTTGTGGTACATAAGAGTTTTATATGCTCCATGTACCACCACTTACAGAGAAAAAAGTGCAAAGTGTTTTATCCAGGTTTGAAAGTTGGTAAGGCACTTATTGAGTGCTGCCACACAGGCAGTGTACACATATTTCATTTGTTTAAGAATTTTAGGGGGTTGGGAGCTTAACAAAGGAAGATGGTCAGGAACAGGTTTTAATAAGTTACTGAAGTCTGTAAAGTTTTGCAGACAGAACAAAAACATGAGGCAAGATATTTAGGGATGGATAAGAGTGAAGAAATGTCCCTTGTGTGCAACCCAACTGTAAGACAGCATGAGAGAGTGTAACAGTTGTTACATACCTCCAACAGTGCTGTCAGTGTCAGGTGTAGCACTACTGTAGAAAATTACAGGTTTGCCTTTGTTTTCTCAGTTTTGGGGAGTAATCACTGCACGCTTCACCACAAGTCAGTTATAAGTATAATGTATTAATGAGCATGCATATAAAGAAAATAAAATGTGACATTATATTACAATGCAACAGTAAAACAATAAGTTAATAACAGGGTAAACTACTTTGTCAAGAAACATATCAGTGAAAGTTGTTTGTAATTTTAGTTATCTACCTAGTATGAAAGCATTCACTGGCAATGTAAATGGAAATTAACAGCAGGTCTTTGTAGGAAGTACAAAATACCATTCATTTGACATGCAGAACTTAGGTTAACATAATAATGGTTAGATGTTGGCTAGTGTTTTGTGACAGAAGCAATTAAGATAAAAGATTGCATATTGAAGAAGTGAGAGATTTTTTCAGGGGTAAAAGGTAATAATGTATTTTAGTGGAATCTGTCAAGAGTACCAAACATGCAGTTGTTAATGCCATGTGGATAATGTTAAGTGGAAGCAGGTTAGTTCAAAGGGGAAACACTAAGCACTGTGAGGGTGTGTAAAACAGAAACTAAAGCAGTTCAGGAGGAGGTAATGCAAGCAGGGTACAATAAAAAAGACAGAACCTGCTTATAAATAGTAAGGGAGAGTGGAAGGGATTCAGAGTAGGTATGTTGGGTGGGCAGGGTTAATGACAGGGCACAATACATAATAATAGAGTGTGAAAACAATACTCAGGTTTGGATTAATTGGAAAATGCAGTGCATAATAATAATAATGAGAGTCAAATGAATCAGAAGAGTAGGCTTGGTGAAAACATGCAGTGTGTAATAAAGGAAGGCATTGATTAACATTGCTCCCTCACAGTACTTGCTTCTCCTATTCATTTCCTGGCTTGAGTGCCTTCTGTGCAGAATCTACATGTCTTCCAATTATCCATGTAGATAATTTTGCCAGAATTTCCAGTTTCCTCCTGCATCCTAATGGCATACTGGCAGGTGAACTCACAGTTTGAAGATTTGCATATACACGTGTGTTTGTGTGTACGTGCACATACCATCCAGGACTGGTTCTCTGTTCTATGCCTTCTGCTTACTGGAATAGGCTCCGAGTGTCCTGTGACCCTGAATAAAATAAAGTAGTTATCATATCAATGAATAGTTAAGCTGGAATTCATTGTACTGAGTTAGAACTCCCAAAAACACCAAGTTCCATATTTTGGTAAATTAACCAAAAATAAGGAATTATCATGTTTGTTGCAAGCACAAATTAAACTATGCAATTATTTTACTTTTTCTTTATAAGACTATAAACTGTTTAGTGACTAATCCAAGCACCTCTCTTCTTTTGCTTTCAGTTTTACAGGTCTGTTGGACTCTGGCCACCTTTTAATCAGCAGTGAGGTGCATAAATGGACCAAATGGATTTTTGTACTACATAAATGTCAGATGTAATCATTTAATAAAGAATATAGTGCTTAAACATATAATCAAAATAATGCATGTGGTTTCATGCTTGACAACCCAAAGTTTTTTTTTTCAAGCACACTGTTGTATGACTACATATAAGGACATTCATAATTCTGCAGGATAACAAGATGGCTGGATCTACTAGGTAGTACTGAAAATTGACAATTTCATACTTAGCCTACTAGTATGTGATATACTAAAACTATTTCAGATAAGCATGTAGGCTGTGTTAGGTTTTATCAAGTTATGTTATGGACATGGTCTTCTAGGTACAGGTAAATTTGAGAATACTGACACTTTATTGAGACTGCAATTACAAAGTCAGACATTTGTTTTTTTTTTTTTTTGGCCAGGGGGTGGCTAGACAATAAGGGAATAATTTTTGGATCTTGAGAAACACAATGAGTGCAAAGCATCTAGCACTGTGTATTAGAAAAAGGGAATTCATAAGGGGCCAGAGTCAGAAAACTTTGCCACATTGTGGTAAGCAAATTTATGAGATTAGCTGCCATTCCCTGGGTGTCTGCAATTCAAAAAAACAGGCTCCACATTTTGGGCAGCCTATAAGTTCAGTCAGTAGCAGTATATGCTAATGACCATATAATGAGGTGCCATGTATAATAACTGAGGCAAAACAAAATGGTGCAAAGATTCAGGAATGTGTAAATGGTACACAAGTGAGCTGCCGAGTATACATTTGAACCCAACTGAATGCTTGTGTTCAGTTAAGTTAAGAGTTGCCACACCTTAGTAAATGTGCATCTACTAAAGGATGATGTGAAGTTGTTCAATCTCGCCTTCATTCTTTACTGATGTGTTCAGAGCCGATCCCATGGCTCCGAAATGGCCAATTGCAAAGCTCGAGGTCTTCAAATAGCTTGAGGCCAAGTCCATATCCCATGATGCACCTGGAAATACCTTAGATCTAGTTTGCCCCTGCAATAGATCAGAAGTTCTGAAATTAGCTCGGGCCAGTATACTGTTTTTTCTCTAATTCTTTAGTCAAAAATTTAGATAGTAGCTGTATTTAGATAGTTTACAAAGCTCTTATAGCTTTATTGTGTGTATCTGCTATTTAGTCCCTTTCCCTTAGTGTGTGATAGCCTTTTTAGTGACCTCTTGTTTTAGGCCTAGTTTAAAAGTTTTTGCTAGTTTAGAGTGTGCTTAGTAAGTGACTTTTGTCCCATTGTTTGATATATAAAAATTATTTAGTATGTAGAGTTTTCTCTATTGAGTAGCTTAACCTTCAGTTGTTTAGGAAAGGCTTAAATATATAATTACTGTTACAGTTTTTTCTTGTGTGAACAGTAATTGCCTGTATTGCATAGCTTATGTTTAGAGTGTGTTATCTTAGCAGCTATACTCTTTTTTTTGCATAGTCTGCTCATATTGTTAGACAGTTGTGTGACAGTAAAGACTTTTACTGTTTTATATATATATATATATATATATATATATATATATATATATATATATATATATATATATATATATATATATATTGAATTGCATTTCTGCTGTGTGTGTGTCTGTGACTTAGCCTGATTTTAGGGCTTCTTGTAGTCAGTTACTGCTAAGTTGTTTGTGTGACAGTAATTTTTTTCTCAATGGCTGACCAAGACAAGCACCCAAAGTCTGGGTTTAAAAAGTGCCCAAAGTGTGACCAAAAGATGTCTGTTACAGATAGCCACATTAATTGTGTTTACTGTTTTACTGTCTAGGGGCTGTGCATTTGCAAGACAGTTGTTCCATTTGTCATTCCTTCTCCTCAAGGGTCCTGCAGGAAAGGAAGAGGAAATGCATTGATAGAGGCTTGTTGAAGCCTTCATTTCAGGAAGTTTTGAGTGACCAAGATGGATCCACCAAGTCCTCAAAGTCTTCCAAGACATCGGACTCGAAGAAATCGAAAAAGTCTTTGACTTTGGCTCCACTGCCTTCGGAGCCAACAGTCTTTACCTTTCGGAGCTGGTCCCCAGTCTTGGAACTGATGTCTGAAGTGCCTAAAAGTCCACTTCTTCAGTTGGTACTACCTTCGGTATGCTGCTCTCGATCCTCTGTCAGCCTGTCGGATCTGTATGTGGATCGTGTGGTGCAGAAGCTGCTGTTGGCACCAGCCTTAACAAAAATGTTATCGGCTTTAACCCAAGTGGCTTCAGAGCTGAAGATCCTTGCACCGACTCTAACTATTCCTCCTCCGAGCCATGCTGGTCCTTTGGAGCTGGAGGAGGCAGACCTGATGTTAGTGGAACCCTCGGATCTGATGCCTGCTCCAGTGTCTTCGGCTCTGTGCACTCTGACATCCTTGATGCCGATTGAGGACTCTAGGAGTTGACACTCTCTGGTCAGGTCCAGGGAGGACAGTCGGACCGACTTGGTGCCAACTTTGTCTCTCTGGGCTTCGGCTCAGATGAGCTCAGCTCCTACCTCAGGCTCGGAGCCCACTGTCCCAGTGCCGGGGGTGTCGATGGTTTCTTTGGATATGTCAGCTCCCTCACATCAATTCCATGAGGAGAGCCATGTCTCCTAGTACATCCTTGACCTCAGGTCTGCCTTCCTCCTCCCTTAAAGCACCTGTGTCTGCTTCTGCCTTGCACATCCTGACCAAGCATCAAGACCCAGAGCCTCAGGAAGCCCCATTGGGTGGCCCCTGCTCTTTCGAAACCTCACCAGACATTCCCACTGATGAGGTCCCCAGGAAGAGATTTTGTAAGAGGAAACATATAGACTCCCCACAGGAGTCGCTAACATTGGATACTGACTTAGATGAGTCAGAAGGGTCCCCATGGTCCCCCTCTGAGGATATCTCATTTCGCTGAGATACTCGAGATCCTTAGGCAGAGGGGTGACAGGCAGTCCAAAAGCCCTACTGAGGATGGATTAGTCCTCTCAAAGGCTTTCAGGTCTCAACTCTCCACCTCTTGGGTGTCTCCACTCTTCAATAAGCTGATGCAGCTGGTCTCATGAAGGGCGGGGGAGTCTCCAGATACAATGTAGCCTGTCCCTAAGAGGCCTAATAAATTAATTTCTGACCCCCTTGACAAAACATTTTTAACAAAAGGTGTTCCGGTTGATGCCATGGTGGTGGAGGCAGCCACCAAAAAGGAAATGACTGAGATATCCATCCTCCTAACAGAATCTCCAGGATTATGGATAGATATGGGAAGCGCATGTTTAGTTCAGCGACCTTTGCTCTTTGTTCACTAAACTATTTAACCCATTTTACTAGGTTACAAAGAGATCTCCTTAAGGAGCTAGCAGATACTCTTCAGGGCAGAGTAGCTGCAGGAGCTTCCGACAAAGTTGCAGCCCAGCTTGCTACCCTCAGTTCTATTGTCAACTCTTCCATGCACCTCATCACTTATGCAGCTGATGGAATGAGTAGAGCAGCGGGTACAGGAGTTGCTCTTAGAAGACATTCCTGGATGCGTTTGTGTTCCTTCGTGGAGCCCTTCAAGTCATCCTTCATGAACACTCCCTTTGATGGCTCATCCCTTTTCGGGCCTAAAGTGAAGGAAACCTTAACCAGGTGTGAACAGGACGGAAAGACTTTGTCTGTTGTCGGGGTCCATTTTTTCACCCCTACCTGACCCTATCCTAAAGGTCAAAGGGGAGGAAAAATGTGGTTCCGAAAAGCCCAAGGAGCCTTTCAGGACACACGTGGTGAACCCCCCTCCAGAGGCAGAGGAGGGGGCAATAATGGAAGAAACCACCCTCGCGGCAGAGGGGGTCTGCAACACCAGGGTGACAGAGATCACTTCTCTGGGAAGCCCTATCACCGCTCCTGAGAGGTGGCCCAACTGTCCTGCTCTGGAGGCAGTCAGGGTTCACTTATATTTGTACCCAGATGCCTGGCTCAAAATAACAAAAGACAGCTGGGTACAAAGTATCATTTCCAGAGGATACTTCATTCCATTCACCACGTTCCACCCAGTTACAGGGAACAGGCAACAACAGAGGTCCAGACTAGGCTAAATAAAAGAGTCATCCACCCAGTCCTACCAGACCAGACAGGATCTGTAACTTACTCAAGATTCTTTTTGGTTCAAAGAAGATGGGGGACTGGAGATAAATATTGAACCTCAGCAAACTGAACAATACTTAAAGAAAGAGAAGTTTCAGATGGTCATGCTTAAGTCTATACTTCCCTTCTTAGGGAAAGACAATTGGATGTGCTCGATCTCAAGGATGCGTACTACCACATAAAAATGGCCAGACCATCCAGGGATCACCTGCGCTTCCAGCTGGGAGCCAATCATTATCAGTTTTGAGCCCTGCCCTTTGATCTCGCTGCAGCCCCCAGAGTGTTCACCAAATGCATGGCAGTGGTCACAGCTCATCTGAGACATCTAGGATTCCAGGTGTTTCCGTACCTAGACGATTGGCTCCTTACTGCCACCTCCAGGCATCAACTCATTCACACCAGGGAGTCCACTCTGACACTCTACAATCATCTGGGTCATTAGTCAGCTCAGAAAAATCTGCCTTGTCGCCATCGCAGCATATCGTTTTTATTGGGGCAGAGTTGGACACCACCACCACCACCACACTAAAGCTTCCAATAGAAAGATTCCTTCTTCTTCATCAGCATGTCAGAGTCTGATATCAAAAAACAGAGCACCAGCATCAGAAGTTCTGAAATTATTGGGCATGATGGCAGCAGCAATTTTAGCCATACCACTAGCTCGTATGCACATGTGGACACTACAATGGTTGTTCACTCAATGGTCTTACCAAGAGCTTCCCATGTCTCACACTATAATGATCACAAATTCCTGTGAAAAGGACCTTCAGTGGTGGTTGACCTCCCTTCATGTCACGATAGGACGCCCATTTGTGCTACCCCCGCCGGCAGCCACAGTGACCACGGACTCTTACCTGATAGGGTGGGGGGGCATTTTCAGAGAAAGACAGCCCAAGGCACATGGACCAATCAAGAGACACATCTGCATATCAATGTCCTGGAGATGAGAGCAGTACTTCTGGCATTGCAGTACTTTCATGACTTTCTTCCTCTGGGTACGATTGCGATTCAGACATGTTGGTAGTCTGGTATTTCAACAAGCAAGGAGGAACCAGGTCTTACCCCCTTTGTTGAGAGGCCCTCGGAGTATGGCAGTGGGCTGCTTCCACCAATGGCTTTCTCTTAACAATGCACATCCCGGGGAAATCCAATGTGATAGCAGACAAGCTCAGCAGGGCCATCTTGTTGCCCCACAAGTGGCCCCTCAAGAAAGAAATAGCAGACAAGATATTCCGCAGGTGGGGCCAGCCTTGCTGCGACCTTTTTCCAGTCACATGAACATAAAATGCAGAAGCTAATTTGCCCTGATTCTCCCTCCAGGAGAAGCCCCAAGGGACACACTTATACACAATTGGCCTCTGGGTCTCCTCTATGCATTTCCACCAATCCCGTTAATATTCAAGGTTCTACAGAAAGCAAAATCTCTGGGAAGGACCATCATTCTAATAGCTCCCCATTGGCCTAGTCAGATTTGGTTCCCCTTCCTGCGACTTCATCTTTTGGAGGATTCTTGGATTCTGGACCCAGTTCTGGACCTTCTGACGCACTCATCGGGGAATCTTCATCCCTCACTGCAGTTACTGAAGCTGACAGTTTGGCTGCTCCAGTTCCTGTCATAGCCAGGTTCCATAACCTCTCCTATGAGACAAAACAGATCCTTTTGTCTTCTCATAAATCTTCTACTAGGGAACTATATCTTATCAAATGGAAAAAATGTTCTATATGGGCCTCTAAAAATAATATTGATCCTTACCAAGCCCCTATGGCCTCCATTTTAGAGTTCTTAACTATGTTTTTAACAAAGGAGCTGCAGCAGCGACAGTTCATGTTCAATTGGCTGCTACTTCTAATTTTCATCTTGGATTTGAAAGGTTGAATATCATGTCTCACAAGTTATCCAAAGCCTTTCTCAAAGGGACTTTTCATATTAGACCACCTGTGAAATCTCCATATTCTCCATGGAATCTAAATGTTATGCTTTCCCAGATAATTCTACTGCCATTCGAACCAGCTTCCTCTTGTGACCTAAATTTTTTTTATTATGGAAGACCATTTTTCTGGTAGCTATTACTTCTGCCCGCAGAGTGTCAGAGCTTCAGGTTTTATCCATCAAGCCTCCTTATTTGATAGTCCATGCTGACTGAGTCTCTCTTAGAACAAACCCCTCATTTTTGCCCAAAGTTTGCACTGAAACCAATCTTAACCAGATTATTAATTTGCCAGTCTTCTTCCCCAACCATTCAAACAATTTAGAGTATATGCTGCACAAGCTTGATGTTCACAGCTCAGATTTTATTTGGATAGAACAAAACATTTCAGGAAATCAGACCAACTTTTTGTTTCATTCTCAGACTCCAGGAAAGGTAGAGCAGTGGCTAAAACTACTCTGTCTAAATGGTTATCTGATTGTATCACCTTTGCCTATTCAGCTGCCAATATGCCTTTGCAACACAAGATTAAAGCTCACTCAACCAGAGCAGTTTCTACTTCATCTGCTTTTTCTGCCAGGCTTCCTATTGATAACATTTGTGCAGCAGCCACTTGGTCAAAACCTCGTACCTTTATCACTCATTACAAAGTTGGCAAGGCCTCCAGGGACAGGGCCTCCTTTGGATCCAGGGTCCTGAGAAATATACTCCCATCAGCCACCCGAGATTGATGGTGCTTGGGACGCTACCGGTCAATAAAGAATGAATGGCAAGATTGAACAACTTCACATAAAGAAGTTATGTACTTACCATAACGTTCCATGTGAGTTGTTCCTCTCACCTTTATTCTTACGTCCCTCCCTCCTACCCCCTCCTGGGCTGATAGATGACCGAGATGCTGGATCCATCCTGGTTACTCAGTCCTTCTGTACCTTTCTCTTGGGAGTGAAAGAATGACATATGGTATTATTATATGCAGCAAACAAGATCTGAAGTATCTCCAGGTGCATCATGGGATAGGGACTTGGCCTCGAGCTATTTGAAGATCTCGAGCTTTGCAATTGGCCGTATTGGAGCCGAGGGATTGGCTCCGAACCCATCAGTAAAGAATGAAGGTGAGATGAACAACTCACATGGAATGTTATGGTAAGTACATAACTTCTTTTTATTGCTGCTGCCATGCACAATGGTAAGTGATGTTGCCCTTTTACGTGCAGATTCATATGTCTGCACTTAACATGTCATGGACTCTACATCACTAGAACCATGTTAAAAGAGATACTATTCAAGAAACTGTGGACTTATGTCAACCTCATCTGTAGTCCTATGGGGATTGTGGAGTACCTATCCCAGTGGATACCAAGGTATTTGTGGCTTTATATATATTAGCTAGAGGAACATACTAGGGAAATAGTGGGCGTATGTCAGGCATCTGGCTTGAGGATACTCCATCAGTTCCTCGATACCATGCTTCAGCATGTGGGGAGCATATTTCCATGTAACCCAGAGGAGAGAGCCAACACCATACCAGATTTCTATGATATAGTCCATTTTCTTAAGGGCCATGCACTGCATCCACTTTGAAATAAAGGCCCCACCTCATGAACTGGGAAGGAGGTAACTAAATCACAAGGGGTATCACTCCATCAACTGCCAGGTGGTCTGTAATGCATGCACAGGGTATCATCTACAATGTGCGTCCAGACTACTTGCATCATAACTCCCATATATGGCACACCTGTGATCTGTACTAATAGTTTGTAAGGGGTAACTTCCCACAGGGCATCTTGTCAATGATGCTAGATATGCCCAGAACCCTGCCTCATAACACTCATAAGAAATTCACAGAATCAAACAGAACAGGGATACAACTGTGTACAATCATAAACATGAAACATTACTGAGTGTTTGTTTGGTCTGCTGAAGGCACAGTTTTTGTTGACCAAATTCATCTGGTGGTGCCCTGTAATATAACTGTGCCATATATACAAAAATAGTTTCAATGTGTGCAATGCTACACAATATTAAACTTAGGGAGCAGGTACAGCAGGATGGGCACTTGTTGTGGCAACAGCTCTGAGCAAAACAGGCAGGAGAGGCTAAGTCAGACAAGGAGGCAGAAGAGAAGACGGCAGCAGAGGATGATCATGTCATATAGAGGTGGGCACAGTATGCCATGGCACTAGCAAAGAGGCAGTGACTTGCATATAGAAGAGTAGATACAATAATTACATAGATACACTACAGTAAAACAACACCAGTCTGTGTGATGAGAAAACCTACTCATTATCATACAGATGTCTCCTCGATGCTTGCACATAGCTGGGTCTCTGAAGACATCACTATGCACAAGCATTCCAGGACATGCTTTGAGAATGGGGAGTTGTAATTCCATAGTTAACCATCAGTGTGTGCAGCTGGGATTGAGGACTGCCATGTTTCACACCATAAAGTCCCATTATAAACCATAATAACACAGCAACTGCATTTTCTGAGTTCACCACGCTTCACAAAAATGAGGTGCCTGTTAGTTCCCCCCTGTGCAAAGCAGATGAGGCACATGAAACCTGACTTGCATGGAAATTCTCCACCATTTTTCCATGAGGTTCTTCAAGGTGAGATCATGGCTGGAGAAGGAAAGGGTAGTTGAACTAGATTACAGCTGGAGGTTCATGCAGGAGGGCTACAAAGGGTGTCAGTATAAAACTGAAGCCTGGAATAGTTTAGCCCATGTTGTCACCCTTGCAAATGGCATCGCATACATAGAGGAATAGTGATATGAAACAAGCCTGGAATAGTTTAGCCCATGCTGTCACCCTTGCAAATGGCATCACATACATAGAAGAATAGTGATATGAAACACCACAATCCTGACTTCTTTGGCTGACTGAGGATGAAGTTAAAAAGCAGACACCATCTATGTACTGTAATTAGAAGTTGGCACTGCATGCCATCCAGAAATATTGCAGTGTTTTTTATGCCCATAGCCCCTGAAGGTATCAAATCAAATAGGCAGCTAATCAGGAGAAGACTGGAATGTCTAAGAGAAGACAGGAGTGAGTATACATACTTCCTTCTATCGTACTTTTAATATTAACAGTAGTAGGGATTTATTCCCAAAATGTACACCTTTCATACAGCACTGTCACTTCTGCAGAAGTTCTTCATGTTTCACTGTTGCAGTCATCACATTTGGGTTATCCCTGGGGTCTATATTACAATGTTGAACTAAAACAAGTTCGAACGTTGTAATATCGAACCCTAAAGTCTGAAAGTGGAAAATAGCGAAGCCACGACACATTGACTTTTTTCCCAGGGAAAAAATAGGTGGGTCGTTTTTGGGGCTTTGCTAATTGCTCCACTGTGATGCGATATCAGAGTTGGTATATTTAAGTAGGGGGAGGGGTTTAAGTTTAAGGTTATTTATTTATTTATTTATTTGTCACGGAACAGCGATTTTTTTCCCTGGGAAAAAATCGCTGTTCTGTGGTTTCGGTTTGTTGGGTTTCAGACAATAGGGTTCGATATTACAGTGATCAAACCTTTGTAAGTTCGACGTTGTGGTATAGACCCTATCCCTGCCAGGGTAGCCCTCAGCCAGCCTGAATACCAGAGACTTAATATTTCTACATTGGTTGCTGTCACTTGAGTACTGACGTCAGGTTGTCAGTGGTATAAAGGAAGGCATCCAACACCATTATTTCTTGCCATGGAGCCCAAAGCAGAAGCAGTTTGCATGATTGCCGGTCGGCCGCTACTTGAGTTTTGTTTCTAAATTGAAGTTGAAGTTCAACAGCTGACCCTGAGGTCATTACACATGGGCCTAAAGGGATTAAAGCAACCTCAGCTAAGAATCCCACCCCCTCAGACAGGGATTCCCGAGCACTGGACAGATGGGGTAAAAAAGTATACACCTCAGCTACTGTTGCTATCAGGGCACTAAACTGTCAGTTCCATATGCTTAAGTATCAGCAACATACCTAGAACTCCTTAAACAAAAAATTTCCTCCTTTCCTGCATGGGCAGAATCTAAAGATTTACAGGACTTAATGCATTCTGCTGATGTAGTAACTAAACACACTTTGCACTGTGGTTTTGATGCCCTAGAAGCTTCTTGCAGGGCAGCAGTTACTGGATCTGTCATTAGAAGACATGCATGGCTTAAGGAACAACCCCTGCCAGACCGTATAATATCAGAATTGTTGGATGCACCCTTGCACAAAGATAACTTATTTGGTACTAAAGCTGAAGAGGTCCTTAAAAAGATGGAAGAAAAAGCAAAATATATGCAGACTGTTAAAGATTTCTTACTGGTCCAGCCCCCTAGGTTCAGCAGGCATTTTCCCTCCAAGCACTGGTCCTTTCCTGCTCCGAGTAGACAGGGCCAGACTAGGCCCCATGGAAATAGACCCCCCAGACAGCAGCCCCAGGGGTCACAGAGATCTAAGCAGTGGGCTACATCCACTTCAAAACCAGGGAGTTCTAAGCCACCCCTTATGGTAAGAACTCACAATGACTCGCCCCCTCCTGACCTCACCTCTGCCCACCTTCACATACACCTAGAAAGAAAACTCTCCTTTCACTCGAGCACCTGGGCCACCATTACCAAGGACCAGTGGGTTCTGAACACTGTGTCTCAGGGGTAGAAATTCTCCTTCCACACCCTTCCAATCCCAAAAGGGTTCCCAGATCTATCACCAAATCATTGGGCAGAGGCTCAAAAGCAAATTCATTCCCTGCTTTCCTTGAGGGCAATAGAGAACGTTCCTGCAGAGCTGATAGGCCAAGGCTTCTACTCCAGACTTTTTCTGGTGCCCAGAAAAGAGGGCACCTAGTGCCCCATCCTTGATCTATCCATTCTAAACACCTTCCTGGTGATCCCAAAATTAAAAATGCTCACCCTCCAGCAGCTGCTACCCATGCTCTTCAAGGACGCTTGGCTAGCCACCCTGGACCTAAAAGAGGCCTACCTCCACATTCCTATCAGGGAGCCCTGCAAAACATATCTCTGCTTCAGGGCAGGATCTCAACACTTTCAGTTCTCTGCGCTTCCCTTTGGCTTATCTACTGCTCCCAAAGTTTTCACAGAATGCCTGGCTCCAGCCATTGCCTTTTGCCTACAAAGAAATATTCAAATTTACCCCTACTTAGACGACTACCTTATTCAGGCAGACAGCCAGGACCAGCTGCTGAAAGACCTGGCCTTTGTAAAGGACCTACTAACCACCCTAGGGTACACAATTAATGAAAAGAAATCCAAACAGGTACCCATCAAAAAGATAATCTTCCTGGGAGCAAGTCTGGACACTGCATCCCAGATGGTATGCCTTACACCAGAGAAACAAATTTTCCTATCAGCTTACTTCTCTCAACTGGCCGCCAGGCCCCAGCTTTTTGCAAGGAATATCCTGCAAGCCCTGGGGTTTATGGCCTCTTGCATTCTCCTCATTCCATATGCCAGACTGCATATGAGGAAACTTCAGTGGTACCTAAAGAGTCTTTGGTATCAACACTCTCAAGATCTGCAAACTCTTCTGCCTATTATTCTTTGCCTGAGGAAGGAATTTCTTTGGTAGGCAACAGCCTGCTCCCACAACAAGGGACTGCCCTTCTCCCCACACCCCACCACCCAGACCCTCACCACAGACTCATCAGACTATGCTTGGGGTGCACAACTGGATGGCAGGTGCATACAGGGCCAATGGATCCCCCAGCAACTCCCCCTGCACATCAGTCAAAAAGAGATGATGGCTGTGCAGCAGGCCTTGATAGCTTTCAAACCCCTTCTCTTTCCATGGGTTCTCCTGATCAAAACAGACAACACCACTGTGATGTGGTACATCAACAATCAGGGAGGGACTCACTCCTACCCGCTATGCAGGCTGTCCATGAACCTTTGGTTTACAGCCTCTTTCATGCAAATACACCTGTCAGCACAATACCTGCCAAGATCTCTCAACTCCCTTGCAGATCAATTAAGCAGAACGCTCTTGGCCCCCCATGAGTGGCAGCTCAACAGAAACACATTCTTCCTAATAACTCAGAAATGGGAAACCCCGGAGGTCGACCTCTTAGCCTCCCACACCAACCATCAGCTCAGCAAATTCTGCACAAGGCAGCATCACTGCATGGCTTAGAAAGTGGATGCCCTGTCCTTCCCTTGGGCAAACCTCTCAGTTTATGCCTTTCCTCCCCTACCTCTCATTCCCAAGGCACTGCTCAAAATAAGGGAGGAAAAACCAAGGGCCATTCTCATAGCTTCAGACTGGCCCAGACAGCACTGGTACCCCTTGTTCTGCACCTGTATCCAGACTAAGGGGGCCAATACATCACAGCCCTCCATCCCTCTCATCCTGGATTACTTAGCTGACCTACTACACAGTTGTCTCTCTTTCTCCTCTATAAAAATTCATGCCTCTGCTATTTCTCCTAATTTTCCCACTGAGCAGCCTCTTTTTTCACATCATCTGATTAAGCAGTTCCTCAGAGGGGCTAACAACTTGAGGCCCCCCAGAAGGGCACCAACACCAGCTTGGGACCTTAACTTTGTCTTGGAAAAGCTCACCCTGCCCTTTTCGAACCAGCTTCTTCTGCAGAGCTAAAGTTACTCTCCTGGAAGATGGCCTTCCTCCTGGCCATCACTTCAGCCAGAAAAGTCTCTGAGCTGCAAGCACTCATGGCTGTGGAACCCTTCATCATCTTCCATGCAGACAGGATATCCCTCAGAACTAATCCATCCTTCATGTCCAAGGTGGTGTCCAGTGTGGCTCTCAGCCAATCCTTCCATTTACCCACTTTCTTTCCTAACCCCCAAAACAAGGGGGAAAGGATTCTGCACTCTCTAGATGTGCACAGACAGCTCAGATACTATCTGGACAGGACTAAACCCTTTAGAAAGTCTGATCAATTGCTGGTTAGTTTTGCTGCAGGGGCAGAAGGCAAAGTCATCTTCAAGCAAACCATTTACAAATGGATACCACATTGCATCCATTTCTGCTACAAACAGCATGGCAAGCCTCCCCCCAAGGGGGTCAGGACGCACTCCACCAGAGTAGCCTCCACTTCTGCAGCTTTCCTCAGAGGAGTCCCCACCAGGGACATTCTGGAGGCTGCCACCTGGATATCTATTCATACTTTTACCAAGCATTACCACCTGCCTCTCTTCTCCAAATCCAGGGCAGGGTTTGCCTCTGCAGTCTTGCAGGGCATGCTAGCCAGCCTCTAGCTTCCTGGACAGCCTACACCCATTTCTTCAGCTTTGGGAATCTATCCAAATGTTATGACTGCAACAGTGAAACATGAAGAACATAATATAGTTGTGTACACTTACCATAAATGTAGATGTTCAACTGTATTCACTGTTGCAATCCTGGTTTCCCTCCTTCCATCCCCCTTTCTTTTTTTTGTTTTTTTCCTTGTTGTTCTCCTTTCCTTACAAGGGACATATTTGTATTTATTTTCCACTGGTGGGGTTCTGCCACAAAAGCCTGGCCTCCTGACAGGTTAGGGCAAGAAAAACTGATGTAATGGCATTGGATGTCTTCCTTTATACCACTGACAACCTGCCATCAGTACTCAAGCGACAGCAACCAACACAGACATATTAATTCTGTGGTATTCAGTCTGGCCGAGGGCTACCCTGGCAGGGATAACCCAAATGTGATGACTGCAACACTGAATACACTCGAACATCTACATTTATGGTAAGTGTACAGAACTGTACTTTACTGATATACCTTAAAGGAAGCAGTATGGCTGTTCAATTTTATTACTGCAGTTGTGATTGCTACTATGGCTCACTCAGTAAGTAAAGTGCTTAGTAGAATAAGTGAAGAGGGTTAAGGGTTCAAGTCTCCTTTGTATTGAATGCTTTTTATGTCTTTTATACTTTCATTCCAGTTCAATTCTCAGCTAGAGTGTCTTCTGCGTCGAGACATGCATGAATGGGCATACCTTCGTTGAAGGTTGTGCGTCAGGGCTGGTAACTCGGCAAGTAAAAATCAACTACCAATCATTAGCGGACCGGAGTTCCGCTGTGGCGACCCCTAACTGGGAAAAGCCGAAAGACACAACAACAACAACATACGTTCATTCTGCAAATGTGTATACCCACTATTTGCTTCACAAGCATCTTCAGTGTGACTGCTTCCATGGTTCACTCTATAAATGACATGCTTGGTCAAATCTAAGTTAACAGGGTTGATTGCTCAAACCCCTTCATGATTCAATGCTTTTTCTATCTTTTTATGCTTCCATTGTGCAAATGTGAAACAATTGTCTGTTATGTGCCTTACTGATATCTTCAGATCAGTTGCTTCCATGGCTCAATCTGTAACTGAAGTGCTTTATAGAATCTAAGTGAAGAAGGTTGAGGGTTTACATCCTTCAGTTTTGTATTGGTGCTTTTTTCCATGACATTTGCATTATTTAGTATAGATTATGTGATCAGACTCTGCTGATGTCATAACTGCTTTTGATCAATGTATTTTGTTACTTTTCTGTACCTCACCCTTCATGTTTTTTTTCCTTTTTATTAAGTTCAGTTTCGTGGTACTGGTGTGTGTGTATGTGTGTGTGTGTGTGTGTATATATATATATATATATATATATATATATATATATATATAAATATATATATATATATATATATATATATATATATATATATATATATATATATATATATATATATATATATATATATATATATATATATATATATATATATATATATATATATATATATATATATATATATATATATATATATATATAATATATAATATATATATATATATATATATATATATATATATATATATATATATATATATATATATATATATATATATATATATATATATATATATATATATATATATATATATATATATATATATATATATACCACCTTCTCCAATGTCTTTCACACCTCAGATCATGTCACCATAACCTGTTGTAGTCGTCTGTTATGTTTGTTTGTGTGACCCTGCTACCTCTTCTACCCTCCTAATTTAATCATACTTCCCTTACTGCCTCCCCAAATATCTTCTCTGCATATATATATATATATATATATATATATATATATATATATATATATATATATATATATATATATATATATATAGATATGTGTGTGTATCCTTAATTTTAAAAAATAATCCGCACACAAGCCTTATAACAAACTGTGAGCATGGTTTTGTGTTGAGAACACATTAGGCTCATGCTTAATGGATGACTACTAATGCTGCTTGTACTACACTATGGCTGCATCTTGAGCGACCACAATTTTCCTGCAGGTCTCTGCTGGGGCCATAAGGAGTTTCTCCTCTTGCACACTTGCCTGTCTGCATACATTGTTAATGAGCATCAGGGCTCATTGGACATGCATAGTAAACCGAGTTGGGTTGATCGTAATGGTGGACACAATATTTTTGACTCCCATGGAAGAAGCACAAAAGCCTAAAATATGAGCTCAGTATTGTGAGATGTTAGTAGATCCTACTAGGTACCTTGTGGTCTTTGTAATGACCATAACAAAGCAGGGTAATATTCAAAAACAGTGCATCCGGTTCCTGGATTGAGTGTTGTTTTAGATGTGTGATGTTTGCATTAGTGCTTTTCTTTCAGGTTTTATTTTACAGTTTATATAAATCATAAGATGGCAGTGTTTACCATCCTAATCTCAGGTCTGAAGCAAGGAAAACCATCACAAGGCACACAACATTCTTTAAAATAACACCGCTCATATCTTTTACTTCTCACTACAATATATTGTACTAGTGTTTCTGATCATTTAGCATGCTTCATGTAGTTAAGCCTTAATTACAACTAAACTATCTAAATTTAGTGTCATCCTTACATATATTATTCCCGCAAGGCATTACATCATAGACTAAATATAAAGTTGTAGAAGCAAATTACACTCACTGCAAAGATGATGCACTTAGGAAAGATCATTGACACATGAACGTACAAAATGGAGATTTATTTTCATGCAGATCACAATGCAGTAGCTATGGTTTCTCCTGACTACCAGATGTCAGTATCTGTTAGTAATTGCTGCCTGTCCGATGCTATAGATTACATTAGATGTGTAGTAGCTGCAGCCGACATGACACACATAAAATGGCGGTAACCCTGGCAGGGCAGCTGAAGCATTCTATTATAAAGTATGTAGTCTTTATCCCTTCATGACCTTCACAGAGAGAGGCTGGGTGCTGTGCAAAAGGCATTAATTTTCAGTGCAGACATAAAATGCAGTCACAAATCATGCATCCACCATAAGAAATAGCAGTTTTCTACACCTCCAAAACATTGCAAGTACTTTCATCAATCTTACACACAGGTCTGCATATAAGTCTGATAAAAATACTTATCATTTTTCAGGGTTAATTTACATAAGCCTCATGATGCCTTGAAGAGGGATGGATGTATATTGTTTAATAAATGTATTTCTGCATTTTTCCATGATATTACTGACAAGGTCCAATGTGAACCTGCTCAGAGACTTTTGCTTTCTTTTCTCCATCTTTATATGGTGAACACACATTTCAGTCATATTGACAAAGTAACAGAACTAGCAACTGTAATGCATTACACAAATATTTAAATGTCAAATAAATAAAGGTATCCCTAGAAAAAACACAATGCGAAAATGCTTCAGTGTGTGTCCCTTTAAGGTCTTAAAGTGATACCAGTCTAAGGCTCATCAGAAAATATAGAATTGTTGTACCTGTTTACTTATTACATCTATTACAGAGGCAACGTTCTTAATTTGATATGACACTTTTGTACATAGTAAAATGTGTTAATGCATTTATCCCTTATACACAGACCTCTTCCAATTAGTTCATAAATATGTTTTTCTAGTATTAAGTACATCCCTTGTTTTAAACAAGTGATAGTCTATGGATTCAAGAACACACACAGCTTGCAGTTTTGTAGCTAGCAATTTGTTTGTTTCTGTGATTTAGACTGCAGTAATGTGCTTGTGAATTTATACAGAAGGGCAGGACATAAATAGTGTATAATAATGACAATGCTGATGGCTTTACTGTGCAGATCTGATTACGGAAATGTCACTACAGCAGCCTTCATGCCTAGATTTGTCTTAAGAAGTAATTTTCCATCATAATCAATCCTCTGCAAATTGTAGTATGTTACAGGCCACCCTCACAAACTCAGGAACCCTCCACGCTTTCTGAAAAAAAAAGGGGAGGAGGGAATGTATCTCAACAAACATCATCATACTAGGTGACTTAATATAGACTGGGAACACTACTCCTGGAATTCATAAACTCAAATGCTCCATGAAACACTAATCACCATCCCCAGAGGAAAAAAGCGATCTCATCATCATCATCATGGGAGCACAATGTTCAACACAAATGCCTTCTACCAGCACCTGCAGGCTGCATAGATAGAGCAATCCCAAGCAAAACAAAGACTCTTTGTGTACCAAGGACAGCGTCCAGTCTGGTGGACCCAGCCATAAAACAACTCTACAACAATCATAAAATCATCCAAAGCACTTTTTGGAAAAAAAATAACTAAAGACTCCAAATCATAAGGCCTTCCTCTTTATTATAGAAACCTGGGAGGAAAATTCCCAGATATGCTCAGAACTGGTTCAAATTCAAAAAAGATTACTGATCCTACAGACAACATACTGGCTGACAGGTTCAGTGCAAACTTCTCCCCCTCCCCCAAAAAGGAGAGATATCTATACTGGGAGCTGCAGCCCCCAAACATCCTCAAACCTCCCAAGTACTGCTCTCTCCAAAGCACACAGCATCCATAAAGCTATGGAGAGAATCATAATGGACCTCTAAATAAAGACAGGGAATTTGCAGACTTTGCGGAACCCAAAGTTCTTTAAGTTTGGGCAGATCAGCGCTCTTTTTTTTATTTACTTGACTTTTTCTACTGTAAAGCCAAAAAAGATATTGAGGGAAAGGCAGTCCATATAGCCTACCTCGATCTTGGGCGAAGGCCCGATCATACACCCCCCACAGCTTAAAATGTTAACCCAGCTTACAAGATGGTTGCAACATCCATCACAAGATGGCAAACTGGCTGATGACAGAACCCACAGGGTCAGAGTTGCTAGGCCAATGTCAGACTCAAAGCCTGTCACAAGTCCTGGGCCCCAGGCCACGGTCCTCAGGAGCCTCTTGTTTTTCCTCACCAAAAGGATAAAGGGTCTCAAAAATCTGTCCATGCTGCCCGGACTGAAAGAACTCCAGCTCCATTCAGAATGCTACCGCTTGCTCATAGAGGCAAGTGACCTTGCCTGACATACAAGGCCATCAAAAACCCAGATTTTGATGAATATGTTTCTAGAAAAATCAGATAGATCCGAGCCACAAGGCGGCTGGAGACTCTAAACCGACACGTTATATTACAGACATGCTGGAGATACCAAAGACTCCAAATAAGTATACTGCTAACACTTCAGTGCCTTTTAAAGGAGACAAAATTAAGAGGAAGCCTACAGTGAAGGGGATGGAATTGTCAAGAAATGGTAGAAAAGCAAGACTATTTTACATCTGTTAAACGAGCAACCCTAATGGGTGTGGGTGATCATATTCCATAATTTAAAGAGCTTGAGTAAGGACAAGACTCTTTTTAAGTTTTATTCAGACTTAGATCACTTTGACTTATAAATTGTATTTCACAAGGCTTGCTATGAGAGAAGCTGAGTTTGCACAGCTGTGCTGAGAAGTGATTCACAGACAAGTTTAACCCTGCAGAACTCATCTGCATTAGCAGGGTCAGGTTATAATACAGAAAAGTCAACACCTGTCCTTTTCATAACAGCACTGGTATGGACAGTTGTGTCCAGTGGAAAAAAGAACATGAAAAAGCTGTAAATGTCCATATGCTTTAGAAAAATATTTTCTGGCTTTCATCTAAATGTTGTAAAAACATCCCCCCGGATTCTGCATGGCACGCAGGATTAATTCAGGAGCTCTAGCAGGCAATATGTCTGCCGTGCGATCCAGGAGTAGCCTGCAGGGGCGTACACGAGTGCTCCTGCATGGACTAAGCCCCTATATACAAATTACCCCATTTTCAGGAGAAATCCATGCAAATGAGATGAATTTACAATCCAGGAAGCTGGAAACTGGCCGTGCAGGACTAGTGTAATCTGCAGAAATCCAAATAAAGGGTGCATATCATTCAGGAAGCATGCCAATGGCCACCTATAAGGCCAGTGGCATTGAAAACAGCTTAAAAAATAAAAAAAATCAACTTTTATTTTTTTAGCCAATCTTGGCTGTTTAACCGTAGGGCAGCGGCGTGCAAACAGGATCGGGGGAAAATAAGAAAAGAAACCTAAAATAAGCATTCTAACTAAAATCACTATTCTGCCATTAAAGTCAATGGCAGGCAGAAGTCAACATGGCCAGTGAGTAGTGGTTGCTAAGGGAGGTGTCTCAGTGTGAGACATGTAACTATGCATTAGCAGGCAGTCCTACGCAAATGAGGGGAATGATAGTGAATCATAGATTTCCCCAGCATGCTAGTCAGCTCCCAACAGTGTAAGAGCAGGAATAGCTTGGTGCAAGCCAAGGAGTTAGCTGACATCAAGGGGGGGGGGGTCAGGCATACTGTAAGTGGATTGGAGACCTGTGGCTCAGGTTTGCTCCTACTAAGCACAGCTAGGCAAGGGGGTGTGTCTGAGTCTGCCTAGCACTCTTTACATTGCCTAAGCGGATGTGCGCACCATCCACTGGGTTTGAAAGAAAAAAAAAAAGTTAAACCAGGAAAAAGCAGCTCTGTGCACATTTGAGCACTGTGTTTGCGTGGCACGCCCCTGGGCTTAAACAGGAAGGCTATGGGAAAGGAAAACAGTAGTAGGAAGTTAAGCAAGGAGAACTAGCATAACTGGCAGGTGAAATGAATCAGAATCAGCCAATTGCACAGGCAGCAGACCAGCCCAGCCCAGCCCAGAACACTACTATAAACTATGCAAACACCTTCCACTCTGGTTTTTCCCATACTCTACACCACCAGTGTATACAAGCGGGGAAGTTGTAACAGACAAAACAACAAAATGATAGGGGCTGCAATAGCTATCATACAACTTGTGGAAAAGGCTGAGGGTGGTGAGGATGTGAATGCTGTCGAACACCCCACAGTTAGGAGACAGAGAAGAGTGTACAGACACAGGGTAACCTACCAGGGGCTACATGACCTGGAGATAGTGGAGTGCTATAGGGTGGACAGGACCTTCTACAGCAAATCATTGAGCTGTGCCGACCACACCTAACACACAGAACTAACAGAGGGGAACCCATCCCAGTGGATACCAAGGTATGTGTAGGCCTAAGAATACTAGCTGCAGGTACCTTCCAAAGGCCAACTGGGGATATGATGGGGATCTCACAGGCATCAGCATCCAGGGTACTCCACAAGTTCATGGATGCCATGTCAGCACATGCTGGAGAGCACGTATATTTCCCCAACAACCATGAGGTGTTGGCCAGCAATATGCAACTGTTCCACCAAATAGCAGAATACCCTGAGATAGTGGGTGCTATAGACTGCATGCACATACACATTAAAGCACCACCCAGTGAGCAGAGTAGGGTCTACATTAACCGCAAGGGGTTCCCTTCCATCAACTGCCAGGTCATGTGTGATGCCCAGGACATAATTATGAATGTGTGTGCTGGCTGCCCTGGAAGCTGTCACGATTCCCACATCTGGTTTCTGATGCAGCTGTACCAGACATTTACCAATGGGGACATCCCTCACGGTCACCTAGTGGGGGATGCCGGATACTCACTGGAGCCGTGGCTGATGACATCCATCAGAAATGCACACACACCCGAACAAGAACTCCATAATGAGGCACATACACAGACACAAATTATAATAGAGTGTGTGTTTGGGATGCTCAAGTCATGGTTCTGGTGCCTAGACACATCTGGTGGAGCCTTGCAATACTCAACAGCTGCATGTACCCAAATAGTCATCGTATGTGCCATGCTACAAAATATGATCCTGCGGAAACTGCTGCAGCAGGAACAGCATGGGGAAGGGCCACACAGCCCCCCACCATTGCCAAGGCCTGCACAGGCACAGAGTGACTCAGAGGAGGAACAACCTGAGCCTGCCCCAGTAGGCAGAAGGAGGTGTGCCCAGTATGCCCTGGCCTTGACAAAAAGGCAATGCATAGCACATACACTGACACAGGAGGGACCCAGGGTATAACACCTCTCTCTGACTCTCACATACAGTAAAAGGGATGCCAAACATGACACTACCTGTGCTCAACCATGTGTAGGGAGTGTACTATATGCATGCAACATAGGCAGTCCTGCAGCACCACCCTCAATACTGGGACACCCACAAGGTAAGTGACTAACACATGCCAGTCGGGGGGTTCACATCCCCAACAACAGTTACAGTCAGCAGGACAGGTGTAGACAAACACAAACAAAGGCTGTGCTATGGCCTCTGAATGATGCCTATGAGTAACCTCCCCCCCGGCCAACACAGACTAACTACAGCAGGTCAGACAGTGGGATCTTAGTTCTGAAGGGTAGGAAGTCAGAAACTAATATGTAGGTCAATCAAAGCTAAGACCTGTAGCACACTGACATGCATTGAGTCAGCATGATAGGTTAGAATACAGAATGAAATGGAGTACCTGACATACCAATACAGTCATAGTAAATGTGTACAAGTGTCAGATGTGCTCCCCCATCCTACATAGAAATGTAATAACAGTCAGGTGTGCCACCCCAAATCCTGTGTAGAAATGTAACAGTCAGGTGTGCCCCACAATCCTGTGTAGAAATGTAGAAACAGTCAGGTGTGCCCCCCAAGCCTGTGTAGAAACATAGAAATAGTCAGGTGTGCACCCCCAACCCTACAAATGTATGTAGTAATAGTCTGGTGTGCCCTCCCCAATCCGATGTACACACGCCGTAACAGTCGGGTGTGCCCTCCTACAACCCTATGTAGCAATGTAGGAACATGCATGTGTAGGTATAATACCAGTGGAGCACAGATGCACAGAGGTGGCCAAGGTAGCAGGATAGGTTGTAGCATCTGCACAATATGCAGGTATGTGTGTGTTAGGTTGGTGTGTGTTTCATATTGTGTGAGAGTGGTTGGTATGCATACATGTTGAGGTAAGACCTGGTGGCCACTGCCCACTACCGCTGATGACAGAGACAAGTCCTCACAACTGCACTTCCAAACACAATACCCACCAGTATAACACAAGATAACAGTAAGCCATTGCAAATGTATAGCGGTAATATGTGTCACCATATGAAAGACTGACATGGCATGGCTGTTGGGCTAGATATACAAGCAGTACACAGGGGAAAGTACCCCAGCCATATAGTGTATATTATGTCACTGTGAAATGGACACACACTTGGAATACTACAAACAGGTATGCATCACATTATCTGGTCCTGTAGTAGGGGATACCGGTGTTGTCTGCACAAACACTAGCAAATCACAAAGAAGGTAGGACTGATGTATTGGGAAAGTAGTGTCCATAGCACACATGCACCTGGCTCATGCAAACACCACCCACAGTTACCTCTCTGGTTGTACTCCTGCTGTGGGGAATGGGTACAATATGACCGCAGCTGTATATGGCAATAGGGAAAAAATGCAGCATGCAGTGCAGGAGTCCCATGCAGATGTGTCACTAGCTGTAGGTAGCACCCTGCCAGCATCGACACCACCAATCAAGGCTGATAGAAGGTAGTGGCATGAACACCTAGCACACCTATCCTGTCACCCCAGGGGGAATATACTATATGGCGGTCTGAGACAGTAGGACAGACAGAATGCAATGGCCTGCCACATCTGGCCGACATCAACAGATAATAGCCCACAGGCCTCAGCCAAGGGCCTGTGTCTCACACATACTGTCAATGCATGTTATGTCATGGACATCCAATTAATAACAACACATTCCACATTCACCATATGCAAGGCCATGTGGACAAACCACAGTAACATGTCCACCATGTCCCACTACATGAACGGTTGACCAACACCGTCACACACAGCTGTGATGGGATGATAACCATAGGCAAAGTATCAGATAATGTATGCATAATTTAAGGAAGAGGAGAGAATAACTGAGGTGGGGGTGGGAGCATGGGCAGCATGGAATGTGCAAGGTCCAACACAAACCTGTGTGCACAGCACCAATCAAGGTAGAAGGTAGTGTCATGAACACCTAGCACACCTATCCTGTCACCCCAGGGGGAATATACTATATGGCAGTCTGAGACTGTAGGACAGACAGAATGCAATGGCCTGCCACATCTGGCCCACATCAACAGATGGCTGTAAACACATAAATGGGTGCCTACATACCTGCCCATACACCACAATAGGTGTAATGTCTTGACTCATGGCCCCTGCCTCTGGGTAACCTGTGCGAATCTGTACAGCTGTGAGGTATTGCCATAACAATATAAGGCTATACTGTCATGTTGATGGATGTACATGTATGGGATCCCCTGCCAGCACTGTACCAAGGTGCTGAACCAGATACACAGACCCAGCAGCAAGTGTCTGCAGCACCCCCTCCAGGATGGCATAACCTACCATGAATATGTAGTCTTCTGCCCACAATAACGTACACAGCTGCAGTCCCCCTTGTCCCCCAAGACATCACTGTGAGCAGGAATGTCCACCTGACAGTACATGAGGACAGAAAACATCACCATTTATAACAGTACACTTCTGAATATCTCTGCTGGCAGCAGTACTATGTACCTGAAGCAGCACAGGCACAATCAACTACAGTACACACTATCCCCTGCACACTTTGTCCCTATATTGCCAAATGATCGATGGATACCCTGCAGAAACAGTTTGTTACCTGTAGGTGTACAACATAAAGGTCTGCACTAAAGTATAAACTACCTGGAATCGATCCACACATGCAATACAGAAGGGCATACTGGTCATGCTCACACACTTACACACATGAAGGCCATGTCTGTAAACAACAGTGGACCAGACATATCTGGCAGTTGCAGATGTTAGTGCAGACACTCCTCAGTATGCACCACTCATGCTTTGCACACACAGTGGATAGGAATACAAACATATATCCAAGGACAACACAGTATAATAAGCCAAAAGTAGACCTACAGAGATGTGTGGAAGGTAGTGACTTTGACAAGGAGCCATCCAGGCCTGTCCCACCCAGCACACAGCCAAATGACTACAACCACATGAGGTTCAGATGTCACTCACTGTATATACTAGCCAATGGTATCTGTCAGCAGTACCGACTATGTGGCGTAAGTGCTAGCTGTGCAACATGACTGTGCAAGGAAATAGTCTTCTAGCAGCTGTATACATGTACCTGTGGACTATGGCCCTGCATGTGCTCGCATGTTCATAGGTTTATACTAGGCTATCTGCCCTAAGGCATTTATAAGCCTAGCCCAAATTTTGTGCTTACGCCACCCCTTATATGAAAAATACTGTGCCCATTAGTTTGTTGTGCCTCTGTCCAGCAGTGACACAGAGATGATTCCCGGGATAAACCTACGATCTCCCATCCACAGGTCAAGATTTCTCTTGAACAGAGCCAGCGAGGTGCTCTGCCTCACATGGATCGGGATTTTATTCCACAGCATAGGGAGTCTCTGAGTGATAAATCTATCCCTCCAGCATGTCCTATTTATATCCGTGCTAAGGTTTAAGTCGCTTGCTCTAGTGGTTTTGGTGGATTTGGATTTTTGAGGTGGAGCATGTCCATTAATTCGGTTGGACATGGCCTTGTATGTCAGGCACATGTCACCTCTGAGCAGACGGTATGCAACTGAATAGAGCTGGAGTTTCTTCAATCTGGCAGCATATGACAGATTTGGAGTCCTTTATCCTTTTGGTGAGGAACTTTTGGGGTCTCTCCAATTGCTGCAGATGTCGGGTGAGATACATCCCGAATGGGGCATTGTACTCGATCATTGGTCTGATAAGTGAAGAGTACAGAACAATGACCTCACTAGATCTGGATGTGAATCCTTCATGATCAGGTGGGCAATGTAGAAGGTCTTTCTAACCACTTTAGCAATGTGAGTGTCAAAAGAAAGGCCACTGTCAACCTGGGTCCCCAAGTCCCTGATAAACTCTTCTGTGCTTAATGGATTGCCACCTATATGGTAGCTTGGGGTTACCTTGTTTTTCCCGAAGGGTATGACTATACATTTTGGCTTAACTTCAGGCCATGGCTTTGGCACCAGCTATCTGTTTCCGTGAGTCCCTTCTGAAGGATATCCATGTCCAATGCACTTTCCACTATGGCGCCCAGTTTGCAGTCATCTGCAAACTTTGTCAGCCAAAGTCCTCCCATGTTGGCCTGTACTTCTGAGAAGTAGATGCCGAACAATAGGGGCCAAGGACCGAGCCTGTGGGACACCACTTGTGACCCGGCTTGGAGTCTGACATAGCCAGCAACTCTAACCCTGTGGGCTCTGTCCTTAAGCCAGTTTGCAACCCATCTTGTGACATATGGGTTTACATTTAAGCTGGTAAGTTTTCCTACAATACCCGAGTGGGGTATTTTGTCGAAGGCCTTTGCAAGGTCAAGGTAGGCTGTATGGACTGCCTTTCCTCATCAATGACCTTGGTGACTGTTTGAAGTCGACCAAGTTCAAAGGCATGATCTGCCCTTGACGGTTAAACTGGGTCGGGTCCAATGTCTGCAAGTCCCTATCTTTGTTTATGAGCTCCATTATGATCCTCTCCATAGCTTTGCAGACTAGACTTGTTAAGTATAGGTGGCGGATTACCAGGGTCAGAGAGGCACTGCCTTTGTGGAGTGGGACCACAGTTGCCGTCGCCACCCTTGGGCACGTATCCTGTGGTAAGGCTGAGATTAAACAGCTGCCTTATGTGCGGTTTAATTCCTCATTTAGGTAGCACACAGCCGGGGACACCATCCGGTCCCATTGATGCTGTGTTTTTAGCTTTAGAGAGAGCAGCTTTCACCTATTTGAGATGTCTGGGAGGCTACACTCTGCTGGGATAGTTATCTCTCCTTTAGAGGGGTGAAGTTTGCACTGAACCTGTCTGCCAGTATGTTGGCAATGTCTGTGGGTTCAGTGATTTTTGTATCATTTTGGACTAATTCTGAGCATATCTGGGAGTTTCCACCCAGGTTCTAACATAGCTGAAAAAGGCCTTATGATTGTCCTTGAATCCATGCCAATTTTCTCTCAAAATTGGCCTTAGTTGATTTTATGAGTGCTCGTATTTTTTACTAATAATGATCAGGTGTGACTTACCTTTATGGATTTTGTTCTATCATGTAATAGCTTTCTCCTCTTATTGTAAAGTTTGTTAATGGCTGGGGTCCACCAGACTGGACGTTTGCCCTTTGTGGAAAGAGTCTTGGTTTTATTTGGGATTGCCTGATCCATGCAGTCCTGGAGGTGTTCATAGAAGGCATTTGTAAGGGCTTCAGCTTGGGTTGTGGTTTCCACTGGCTCAGGGCATTGAAGGATACCACACCAGTCTTGAGTAGTGTGAAGTTTGCTTTAGAAGTTCTTCACTGTCGTCCTTTTTGTTTGGGGTGGGGGCGGGATGTGGATTTCCAGTGAGATTAGTTTATGATCAGATCTCATCAATGAGGGATATACTTCCGGTGTGGAGCATTTTGTCCCCATGTTTGTGATGAGATCTAGTATATTTTCTCCTCTCGTGGGAACAGTGACTAGCTGTTCCATGGCATTTGAATTTATGAACTCCAGGAACCGTTGGGCTAGAAAGTTAGGGCTTGAGTAATGTTCCCAGTCTATATTCGGGTAGTTGAAGTCACCCAATATGATGGTGTTTGGAGATACATTTATACGCATGTGGTGTGTTAACCCCTAGATGAATGGGTTATGGCCCATGCACACACACACACCGGCCTCCTCATAGCCCTACTATGACAAGCCTGCTGAAGTCATCCACTGTGAAATACACCTTTGAGAATGTTGTACCCCAGTGTTCTACATGGTGCATCCTATAACTGCAAACTGTAGGAGTTCTAATCCCAGACTTGGCAACTGTGTTTGTGTGTAGAGAACAATGCTTTTTAGGCTAGTCACACTCCTTACAATTGAAATACCCTACTTTGGCAAGGCTGCTGATGTCATCCACTTTAAAAAACACGTTTGAGAAGGTTGTAGCCCAGTAATCTCCATGGCGTGTCCTATAATTGCGTACTGCTGTAGTGTGATAAAATAGGTAGTAGTTCTAATCCCAGACTTGGCAAGTGTGTGTGTGTGTCTGTTTGTCTATCTGTCTGTGTAGAGGGCAATGCTTTTTAGGCTAGTCACACTCACTGCACTTCAAATGCCCTACTTTGGCAATCCTGCTGATGTCATTCACTGTGAAATACACCTTTGAGGAAGGAGTACTCCAGTTATTCCCATGGTGCGTCCTATAACTGCTTCATGCTGTAGTGTGATATAAAACTCTGGTAGGGGTTCAATCCTCACACATGACCGTTGTGGGATGTTTTGTGTGTGTTTCTATGTCTGTGTAGGGAGCAATGCATTTTAAGCTAGTCATTCTCACTACACTTCAAATGCCCTACTTTGGCAATCCTTCTGATGTCATTCACTGTGAAATACACCTTTGAGGAAGGAGTACTCCAGTTATCCCCATGGTGTGTCCTATAACTGCTTCATGCTGTAGTGTGATATAGAACTCTGGTAGGGGTTCTATCCCCACACATGGCAGTTGTGAATGTTTTGTGTGTGTTTCTTTGTCTGTGTAGGGAGCAATGCATTTTAGGCTAGTCGCAAACACTACACTTCTAATGCCCTACTTTGGCAATCCTGCTGATGTCATTCACTGTGAAATACACCTTTGGGGAAGGAGTGCTCCAGTTATCCCCATGGTGCATCCTATAACTGCTTCATGCTGTAGTGTGATATAGAACTCTGGTAGGGGGTTCAATCCTCACACATGGCTGTTGTGGATGTTTTGTGTGTGTTTCTATATCTGTGTATGGAGAAATGCATTTTAAGCAAGTCATTCTCACTACACTTCAAATGCCCTACTTTGGTAATCCTGCTGATGTCATTCACTGTGAAATACACCTTTGAAGAAGGAGTACTCCAGGTGTGTCCTATAACTGCTTCATGCTGTAGTGTGATATAGAACTCTGGTAAGGGTTCTATCCCTACACATGGCAGTTGTAGATGTTTTGTGTGTATTTCTATGTATGTGTAGGGAGCAATGCATTTTAGGCTAGTCGCACACACTACACTTCTAATGCCCTACTTTGGCAATCCTGCTGATGTCATTCACTGTGAAATACACCTTTGGGGAAGGCGTACTCCAGTAATCTCCATGGCACATCCTATAACTGCATAGTGCTGTAGTGTAATAAACTAGTTAGGTAGGAGTTCTAATCCCAGACATGACAGGTGTGTGTGTGTGTGTGTGTGTGTGTGTGTGTGTGTGTGTGTGTGTGTGTGTGTGTAATTTGTAATTCATATCCTGTGTAGAGGTGGTTGTGAGTTTGTAATACTGGAGTCAATGGGGAGTGGGTTTTGCAAATTTCTTATATGGTGGTCCTAGTATATATCAGTGTCCACCGTAGAAAGATAACAGATGTGACATAGCCGAGAGGCTGGGGTGCATATCCATACCCCTAAATTTGACATCAAGGCCAGGCGAACAATGTGAGTGACCCTAGTATTACCCAAATAACACTCTCAACCCATGTCTCATACACACACACACACACACACACACACTTGCCTAGGCAACAGCTGCTATGTTGATAGTACCCTGCATATTGCCCACTGATAGTAACCATGGTGTGATTGCAGTGGGCTACAGTGGGCATGGCACCCTGACCATCAGCCCAATAGGCATGTACATGCCAACAGTGCACCTTCCCCATGTTCCCCACTGGACACCTGCAACACCTGTGGTGCATTCAAATGTGACCCACAAAGGACATACCATGCCTGAAAACACGCCCTGTATGGACAGATGCCACTGACACCAGGGAATACCGGTATCATGCTATCAATGTAGGTGCTGGGTCAACCTACTGTCCATTAACAGTTCCCACCACACAAAACCAGGACTGGCACATCTGATGATAACAATCTGTGTACACAACATGGGCCAGACACCCCAGGTACAGTTCCACATGTCACTGTACATGCATGTGGGGGTGTGCACATCCCAGACACCATCCATGTCATGGACTAAGGAACACATACATGGCAAACAATGCACAGCATTGGTCACACGCAATAGTCACCCAGGTGACTGGATGGTGAAGAAAATACCCACCTGTGTGGTCATATCCAGACACTACACCCCTGAGACACAATGAAGACCATTGTCATGTGGCCTGACACAAAGGTATACCCATCACCTAGCCTTGTATAGCCATCTTGCACAGTTGACCACAACACACCTGTGCAGCAATGCACCCATGCATGTCAATACTGGTACCCTGTGTGTGTGTGTGTTATATGATGCATATGACCACATTCTCACTCACTACAACCCCAACTGGCATATTGAAGCATGCTGTCTGATGTCAGACACCTCCACATACCCTTAGCCCATATAACCTCCGTATTACCCCTGCGGTACATGTCATACCTGCACTGTAATGTGTTATGGCAATCTCACTAGTGATGATTTGTATTCCTGGCCCTGCCAAGTGTGTCAGTGTGTGTGCGTCCCTGTGAGAGTATGGCTGTGTTGATGCTGGCACTTGTTCATGTGGACAGACATGTGTACTACACCTGCCATATAGCTACCATATCCCTGTTGCAAATGTCACTCACCATCACATATACGTTTTGAGAGCTCCTCAACATGTAACCTATGAGGCACATCCAGTAACTGCATAGACATGTGATAGCACTACATAGTCATCAGGGGTTTGATACCCTGTAGGTGTGTGACACAAACATGCTTATGTTTTACTTTCCCACCCCTCCCTGACTATTCTTTGCCTCTGTCTGCCTCTCTCACTCCCTCTCTGGTGGATGTGGAGACTTACACCTGCTGGTGCTTAGGCAGCAGTGTGTGTATTTTAAGTGTTGCTCATGATCAGCTGATGGCCTCTGCATGAATTTCAGCCCTCCTCTAGCTGATTGTATGTCGAACAGTTGTGGTAACATTCCCATACCCAATTGCATGGAAACATACTCCAGTATCTAGGAACATCAGGTTGGTGTTGGGCCTTTACATTCACTGTGAGCAAGAACTCGATCCATTGTTTGACAAAAGGCATCTCAGATGGATTGGGGCTCTACCTCTAACAACATACATTGTGGAAGCAGGACAACACACAGGAGGGTGATGTGCCTGACCTGACTATAGACTGTAAGTGCTGCTATACTGCATTTGGAGTAATGTTGGTGTAACAGGCTGTGTGTGGATATGGCTGTCCTACATGTTTTAATAGCTGCCATGTCAGTGCTATGTTTATGAGGAAACCCCAATCTGTAGGGTCTTCTGCAGACTGGGCAGTACGTGGTGCCTTTTGTTTCATGTGTTACCCACAGAGCACCTGTCTGTGAACTGCAGAAGGTAGTGTGAGGATTGCAGTCTGTAGATGGTGACAGCCATGAGAGTTACTGACTTCATATCCCTCATAGGACATATGTTGCAACAAACCCTGTTACAACAGTAAATGTATGAGGGTATCACAGCAACATGTCAATATTGGCCCCTGTGTATGTGCCGCCAGCCACAACTCTGTCAACCTTTGTATATATGTCATGCAG